>NC_083105.1:70631921-70938920 GCF_949774975.1 Lagenorhynchus albirostris
TTTATTTCAGAAAGTGTGGCTGCATTGACCATTTTTTTTCAATAATTAATTTAACATCTTTCACTGAGAATTTCTGCTTAAAAGCATGAAGTAGACTCCTGACATTTTCTCCTTGTGGGTCTCTGGGATTCTGGCTGATTCATGAAGACAGACATAATTATCTGAAGACAAGCTCAGGAATCTCAACTGTGGACCACAATAAATGATTATTATTCCTAGACTTATATTTAGCACAAAGAAAGCAGACAGTGATAGTCAAAGGTGTGGGGGGGGGAAATCATACAACCTCATGCTGTATTTTCTTACTGTGATCAAATGAATAGCTCCTTAGTTTTTCACTTGTATGTGTGGACAGGAAATTCAGCTTTTATAAATACATTCCCCCCCCTTTTTTTTTTTTTTTGGCAATTCTCAAATAAAATTCACCAAATTAGAAAATGAAAACTTTGATTCCAAACTGGGGACTAATGACCAAGAAGGATGTTTTGTGGGTTTTTTTTTTTTTCGGTAAATATGTATCTGAAAATTTTGTACTGAGTCCAAGCCCTTTTTTTCTTCAAATAAACATAAATTGGCAGTGATGGATTCCACTACACCTCCCCCACCTCAATTGCGTGTAGTTTAAAAATAATGATTTCTTTCAGTTTTGAGGGCTTTTATCCATTTCATAGTAATTCTTAGTAGTATATCTGTGATGCATCTATTTGTCTATCAATTATGGACCTAATCATTCATCTTCCCTCCATTGTAGGCATTGATCCTAAGGAGACTGAGTTGGATGATCTCACACAACTTAACCTTTTCTGTTTGAAATACAATTCTCACTACTACTTTTTCACTTGAGTATATGCATACTTCCAAATTCTTCATCTAAACTTTACTTACCATTAGTCTAAACACTCTTCAGTCATGATAATGTTATTGTTCATTTCCTCTATTAAAATGCAGATTATAGTGCCTTTCTCAGAGGACTGTTATAGGATTGAAAGAGTTAATATATGTGAACAGTTTAAATAAGTGCCTGTTATACAAAAAGTGCTCAAGCTTGCACATATTACTGTTAATGCTATTGTTGTTATTATTATTACTATGATTATTTATATTTTAATCCCTCAGAAAGACTCTTTTCTTCTAAACAAAGCACATATATTAAAATTCATGTGGGTAGTGGTGGTGGTGGGATGAATTGGGAGATTGGGATTGACATGGACACTAATATGTATAAAATGGATAACTAATAAGAACCTGCTGTATAAAAAATAAAATAAAATTCAAAAAAAAATAGAATAAAATTCATGCATAACATTGAAATCCATAGCAGGAAACATGGTTCTAGTTTAAAAGATATCTATCTCATATATATTTTTAATTTTTAGAGGGCCATCAAGAAACAATATGGCTGCATTTGATTTCCTTTATAGTTGGTGTTCTTCTCTCTCCTCTGTGAACTCATACTGACGAAAGCCATGGTCTCCAGTCCTGGCATTATGTTCTTATTTTGGGAGGACAGATCATACATTGTAGAAACAGTTTTACATCCAGAATCATATGTGGAATGAAAGAAATCTGTCACAGAAAACTGGCATTAAAATGTAATCTTTATTTATTTTTCAAAATAAAGGCCACATTAGCCACTTGGTTGGTAGATCCCATTGCACTCGGGACATTAGTTTGATACCCAGATTGATACTGAGGCAAAAAATGCAGCCATAGGTTTCATCAAAGATGCCTTTCAAGGAATGACAAGACTTGAGGAATGGAATCAGAGAGACCTTTCCACCTTCATTTGCTCTTGTTGCTGAATGATGGCTCATAGCTACAGGATTGCTTGTGGGAAAGCAGCTTGCTGAGTCTGGAAACATCATGCAGACGGAAAGGTGAAGGACCCAGAAACAAGGGGAGAGCATAGATGAGAACTGGAGTCAGCACAATTTAATGGAAGACTTCCATTTCAAGAAAAGAGAGGGAAAGAGAGCAAGGAGGAACGTAATATTTAACCTTTGTTATCAATGAGGAAAAACTGCTAGATAATATACCTGTCTCATTTTCTGTGCATGGTATATGCAAATATTAGTTTCAAAATGTATATTATCTTGGTTTAGGAGAGATTTGTGGCAATTACAAAGAGAAATCAGCCGAAATTCCACTTTAGGCCTAATCTCCTGTACGGGCATATGAGTGTGTGTGTGTGTGTGTGTGTGTGTGTGTGTGTGTGTGTGTGTGTAAAACCCTAAAAGTCTAGAAATATATTTATATAGCCTTTTTTGCTTAAATATGCCAATTTTTAGGTTTCCTGTACCAGTGTACCATAGGCAGGTAGGCAACTACACTTCTTGGCATTCAACCACTTATAGAATTTCTTATTTGAAAACCCAGGAATCTTAGGCAAGAGAAAAAAATTTTATTTCAAATGTGCTTATATTTTAGTGTGGAGAGAAAGAAGGTGAGTGAAGAATAGAAATACAGAGGTGAAAAGAACAGAAATAGGGGGAAAACAGTTATCCAAAGGGAAGAAAGTAAGAGTAGGAAGAAATGGTAAGGACCAGTTTAAGGCAGAGAAAGAAAGAGAGCTGATTAGAAGTCTTATTGTTCCACTGTTGGAGCTTTTGCAGGGTTTTGTCAGGAATAATCCTTAGAAACATGACTGACTTTTCTGGCCAACATGAGATTAGATTGCTTACATGGAATAGTATATGCCAAAGACAACGTGAGACTAGAGCACTCTTTGCTTTAGATGGCTGATCATGTATGTCTTTAATTTTTCTCCTGACTCAGCACGGCAATTTTGTAAAAGAACTTCCCCATATTAATTCCTGGGAACACATCTGATACCAGCAGTTTGTGGCAAAAGCACAGCAAATAGAACTGTCAAGCACTTGCAGAGAAAAAACACATGAGAGCTAGAATGTGTTCTCACAAAGGTGGGTCATGGTTTCTCTTCTGCATGACCCCTACCTTCTAATAATATCGTGTGATTACCTGTGTGTGTGGTGCCATTAGGTGAGGTTCTCTGACAGGACCGTGGAGCACCACAGTTAGAAAATTTTAGCTACACAATGAAGGCAGGACCATAGAAATACTCTACGTAGGTCACTGTGAACAGGAGATTAAAATCACGATTGCTCTAATGAGATTCATTTAAATGAAAGCCAGCCAGGAAACTTAAAGGATGAGAAGAAATCCTCTCTTTCTCCCACTCTCATCTCCCTGGGAAAGGAATCATTAATTGTTCATTACAGCGTATCCCATAATCTCCTTACCAGCCACACGGGAGCTATTTGTCTATCGGTACAATTTTGTCACAGTTTTCTTTTATATAATTTTACTATCACCCTCAAAATTCTTTGTTTCCTGTGTGTGCAGATAGAATTGAATTCTAGGCTTTTTAATGTGACAGGTATTTATTCATTAGATGTGACATATTTGTCACTAAACATAAACTAATCAGGCAAACCACAGCCCTTTATCAATCCTGCTGTTGTTTTTTCAATGAATCAAGTCCATTAAGGAATGCCTTATTATCCAGAAAATATCTTATCTGAAAACTTTACCTGCCCACGATAGAGCCAAGAATAAGGAAGTGTCAAAATACACAGTATGCATCTGTGGAAACGCATGTACTTTATTTCTATCAAACTCTACCCACAGAACGAATAGACACCATTTTACTAACTGTATTTGTGTATCTAGCCTATGGGAGGTGGTGACCTGGAAACTAGGAAGGGAGCCAGTGAGTGCACAGTAGTGGGTATGGGGCGTGGTGAGTAGATGGTGAGAGGAAGAAGTGACAGCTGGAAACAGCAAGGGGAAAATGACAAAACATAGACCCAATGCATCAGAAAAAGTAGCCAGCTAGGGTCATTTAATATCAGGGCACACAATCTTACAGATCTTTCAGCCATCGAGCATTTTACTCTATTATATATAGCATTGCATGATGATTGCTGGGTGTGACGTGACCCTGAGCATCAAAGGAAGGTTACATTCTTTTCAGTATATTTAATTGGAGATGTTAACAAAGTAAACAACACATTTAAAATGATTTCTAAATCAAAAACTCAATGAAATATTTTTGAAGCTTTCATTATCTGGATGACACACGAAGATTGTACCCCTTTTTATTAACGAGGATGTATAAGTAAAGCTTTACTGCAGATTTTATTCTTCCATTTATCCTATCACTCTCTCTACTGAATACCCGTGTTTCCTTCACTCATTTACTCACAAGAGTGTGAGAAAAACATTGAAAGTATGGTAGCAAGTCTTGGTTTCTTGATTTACTTTTCCTGCCCCTGAGTTATCCAGTGATAGACACATCCCATTTTGTTTAACTACAGGTCATCACTTAGGGAGCTCATTAAAGTAGGAATTATGTATTCTTCAAGTTTTCTGAAGACTAGTGGGACCATAACCTCTAATTCATACTTCTATTCTTTCCTCATTGGAGCCTTAGTAGAGGGTCCTTGATGAAAAAGGAGTTCTGTGGCCTCTCGCTAGAGAAGGGAAGGGGTATGGAGAAGTGGTGTGATTCAGTGAGTACCCCCCGTAAAGAAAGGAAAGAAGACCAGCAGAAGTCTGGGCAGAATAGCCCTCGTGTGGTACAACTTTCTCATGACAACGTCGCATTGTACTGTAATCATCTGTGTAAGCAGCTGTCTTCCTAAATACACAGGGAATGCCCCAAAGGCTGCCATGGCATCTTGTCTATTTTTAAAGCCCTGCTTCCAGGTAGAGTGTTGAATCCAAATGTATTAAATTGAAAGAAACATTCGTTAGGGGTTCATATCTAGGAAGGAGAAATGGGAACAACAGATCTGTCATAACAATTAAAACTTTTGCAGAATGTTTTAACAGTTTGTAACTTCTTCAATTTGTCATTTGAGTCCTCCTTCCTGTCTTGCAGTTGTTATCTGCAGTGAAACTCAACCCCCAAGGACCTCTGTTCTTATTTTGGGTTAAACTGGACATAAGAGCTGGGACGCTGTGTGTCTTCCTCCAGCCACCCTTTATGAGAAAGGACTCAGAAGGGATAGCGCAGGTCAAGGGAGATTTAGGACAGAAACTTTGGCTTTTGCAGTTTTTCCTGGTTGGGCCGGGAACTCTTTCCAGTCTACACACCCCCTATAAGGTGCTTACCATCTCTACTTTTTTTTTTTTTTTTTTTGCAGTACGCGGGCCTCTCACTGCTGTGGCCTCTCCCGCCGCGGAGCACAGGCTCCGGACGCGCAGGCTCAGCGGCCATGGCTCACGGGTCCAGCCGCTCCGCGGCATGTGGGATCTTCCCGGACCGGGGCACGAACCCGTGTCCCCTGCATCGGCAGGCGGACTCTCAACCACTGCGCCACCAGGGAAGCCCACCATCTCTATTTTTAAACTGAAATTCAGTCAGCCTCTATGTTTTCACATTCCGTCCTCCACATGTCCCCAGCAACTCATTTATAAATAATTAAGACTTCTTCAGACTTCTAAACTTTCATAGTAATGGAACACTGGGATCCCTGTTTACCTAATTTATTGTGGAAAAGGCAGCAATAACTGCTGCTGATGCTAGTAACAACAGCAGTTAATGCTTATTACTCACCATGCACTGTGTGCTAAGCACATCACATGCTTAATCATATCTAACCTTTGCAGCAATATATTTTACTATTACCATTCTTTAAGATGAGGAAACAGGCTTACAATGAGAGGTTAAGTAAAGTGCCCAAGTAAGTGATGGAGCTGGAAGCTGAAGTTGAGGTATCTGAGTCCAGAGATTATGTCTTACTCACTAATAATTAGCTAATAATCCTTATTAAACGGCAGTATCCTTATTTTTAAAAAGGTTTAAATGATCACTTTTAGTTTTGTAGATGTTACTATCCAGAAACAAACACAAATTATTTTCTCTAACATTTTTCAAGGAACAAAATAAAATTAAAACTATTGGACAGATAGTAGGAAATTAAAGGAAATAACCACCCCACATACTTGCAAAATACGATCCCCTTCTCGAATCCGGCCATCTTTGGCAGCAATGCTGTTTGGATCTACCTGTAAGGGAGAGGACACACAGCTTCAACTGGATATGCAATATCCTCCCAGGAACTTAAAAATATGGTTTTAAAAAATATTTTTAAAAACATATTTCAAGTTTTTCTATTGATTTATAGAGTGCATGCCAAATTTTTCTTCTGTCAACTGATTCTAAAAATGTAAATGAACTATTTTAGAATTAATTACAATAAAATTAAAGAGTACTAGAGCATGTTAAAAAAAAATTCACAGGAATAAAAATAGCCACCTCCCAACAAGGCAAAATTCACAATGTTTGGCATCCAGTCAAGGATTACTAGACATACAAAGAAGCAGGAAAATATGACCCTTGATGAGGATTGACTCAATAAAAGAAAACTAAACTAGAACTTACACAGCTGTCAGATTAGCAGTCAATGACATTAAAAGAGTTATTATAGGAGATATGGGGATATATGTATATGTATATCTGATTCACTTTGTTATAAAGCAGAAACGAACATACCATTGTAAAGCAATTATACTCCAATAAAGATGTTTTTTTTTTTAAAAAAAGAGTACTAGAGCACATCTTGATTTGTGGACCACTTTTCTCTCCCTGCCTCTCTTTGTTTCTTCCTTCCTTTTATCCTTTCTCCCCTTTTTATTTTATTTTATTTATTTATTTTTATATCTGTTCACTCATTTCTGTATCCCAACTGTCAGACATGGTCTTCAGCTGACATGATCCTCAGCTGATGTTAATACTAGGACCCAGGAAATTTACTTTCTGCTAGGGTGATTTTTAAATCCTGTCTTAGCTGTCTGAGAAAACCTGATAGCTATACCCTAAGTCCAAACTTATTAAAGGGATTTCTGTGTTATGAGCACATTAAGTTATAAAGAGATTTATAATCTATGTAGCTCAAGAAATGAAAAAAATCCTATCCATGTAGATTATTACTAGACACTACTTTACATATAAGGTGAAGTATATTAACTGTCACTTATTTTAGAATAAATAGATATTTAAAGCTCTATTAATAGTTTATCAACATTTTAATGGGCCAAACTTGAGTGATGACTTACTGTTCACTGGGGGTAATTCCATCTATCACATTTCACATGAAGGCTTCAAACAATTTATTGGAGCTTATTCTAGCAAAGCCTTTTTTTTTTTTTTTCCTTTTTAAAGCAAAGTATTTCAAGTGTAGGGTAAGGTTGATCCATCCTATCCAGATGTTAGATATTACTTTTTAATTAGGTGGTGCCAGCCAATAAATGAGTTTTAAGTGAGCAATCAAGAACAAAAGACGCTATAATTACATGTAAGATGTATAGGGAAACATTTTTTCCAAGTAATTTTGTTCTGTTCCTGTGGCTTTTTTATTATCCCTGAAAAGTAAAATTCCAAAGTTGACATGTTTAAATAGTAAACAGAGACTCACTTGAAGGAAATAAGGGATGATTAATCAATTGTATCCTATTTATAAGACATTCACAACTAAAACTTTGTCTTCAGAACAGTAATCAAACTAATATTAAAATTCTGCATTTGTACCTCCATACATACTACAAAAGATAATGTTGCAGGTGTTTCCTTATACTTCCTCACCATAAGCAGAGGGGTTATCATAGTTGTTTATTTAAAAGAAGTATATAAGTGAAGTATTCTCTGGAGATTTTTCCATAGTGAGAGCCAGTCAGTAGATTCTTTGGTAAACTGATACATTTATAGAGCTGAGTAGTTTTCTAAGTTCATTAATTATATTATCTCTGCCAGAGTCTAAACACCTCTATAAAAGTAATGTGATAAGCATTGTCGTACTAAGTTTCTAGGTGAGGAAGCCAAAGCTCAGTAAGTTACGTAATGTTTTCAAAGTCATGGCCAAGAAACTTTGGAACAGCACAGAACAGCAATTAGTATTTAGTTTGGGTTCATACACATACATATATACATACATGGTTTCACACACATATATGTGTGTATACATACATATATACAGGAGTTAGATAACATATCTATATATACTTGTATATGCATATATATGTGTAATTATAAATATGTTTGTATGTGTATATGTATATATATCTCACACACACATAATACCTTACTACTCATAAAATGATTCTTTTGGGAGTTTCAAAAAATCACCTATAATAATAAATTTTGCTTCATATTTTTTCAAAGTTATTAACACAGGGTATTTCACATTTACGTACCTCACTTTTTTTAATTGAAGTATAGTTGATTTACAATGTTGTGTTAGTTTCTGGTGTACAACAAAGTGATTCAGTTATACATGTATGTACATATTCTTTTCCATTGTGGCTTATTACAGGATATTGAATACAGTTCCCTGGGTAAGTACCTCACTTCTTGAAAGTGATTATGGGGCTGAATAAAACAAACCAATGGATGCACTTCTTGGATATGATATTTAAATTTATCAATTCTGTCAGCAGAGTAAAATATCTGATTATTGTGAATATTAGATTTAAAAGTCAATGCTATTGTTAACAGGACAGTTAAAAGACACAGCGGGAACAGAAGGACAAATGTTTGCTGATCAAAAACTTTGCCTGGCTTCCTGCATACTTAAGGGACTTTATTCAGATTTAGACAATGTTACAATTTTTGCACTTCTCCTTACTGGGATTCTGTGGTGAAAGCATCCACATTAAATAGGCTGATAATAATTCCACTACTTGGGCAACATAATTTACTTTCCTAATTGAAAGTGACAACTACTGGCACATTGCCAATTCTTCCCATTCCAGCCTCCCAAGGATTTTCTCATCGTGAGTCATTTCACTCCACTGCTCGCTGTCTGCCTCCCCTAACCTCTCCTCCATGGCATTTCTCACCTCGCTGACATAAATGCCGGTGTCTTCTTCATCATCCGTTCGGTAACAGACTGTCAGGCCCAGCTTCTCTTGACTGTTAACACGACACAACTCGACCTCCTGAGAGAAAAACACACACAGAACGACATTTATCTCAGAGAGAAATCAAATCCCGCAGCAGGATGGAGAACTCACTGATATTCTCTAGGCCATCCTGGGAAGTCTTCATAATCATTGCCCAACATCTGAAATTAACCCACGTTACCAGAATCCTCACAATTTACTCTCAACATGTATATCTGTATATTCAGGCCAGTGTTTTAACTTTTCATTGTAAAGTTGGAGATGTGCAGTTTTTTTATATTAAATCATAAAACTTTACAAAACCACAAATGAAGTTTAAATAAAATATGTATAAATCAAAAATGTGGAATCAAGAAAATATTTGAGAATGTTAAAGTAGGTAGCAAAATGTTTATGAAACTACTGTGTTTTTATTTGTATTTTAATAAAACAAAATTAAGTTCAAATAAAAAAAGACTAAACTGTACATCAATTCTTCTTTTGAGTTCTATACAACATTATAATAAGCAAGAGTTCTGTGTAGCTCAGGCCAAGGTTTTCTCTTATCTTGTAGCAGCTCTCACCCTTGGAAAGAAATGGGTTCATCCAGGCTGTAGGGAGAGACATCAACAGTCATATGGGCAGAGGCAATGATTCAAAAATGTAGCAGTAAATGAACAAGGAAACACATTTACTGCAACACATGGCTAAGGGGCTTAAAATATCAGTCCTTAGGTAATGTATATTGAATCTATTTCTTGATTTATATTCTGTAAAATAATAGTAAATTTCAGTGTATTTCATTTTTATATAATAAAATAGACTTGTACTGCTCTCAGAAGCAGATGACTTTTAGAATAAATTGCATAATTCCAAGCACTGAAACACAAATTGGTGCTCTCATCATGGAGAATGTGTTCCTATTGGATGGAGCTTATAAGGCCCTTTAGTAAAGAATCAGATGAGGAAGAACAGAATAAATTTAAATTGGAAATGAAATCTAGACCATCTTTCTAAAACTCAGGCTTTGTGGGAGTTATTTGTCTGTCTTGCTTAATGCTCTCTCTCTTGTGCCTGGAACAGGGGACTGCTCAGTGTGGGGACTCAGTTAATGCTGGTTGAAGGGTGATGGCTTTTATTTCAAAATATATCCTAGTGTTTATAACTTTTTGTAAAACAATAATTAAATAATATTTCCTCTTTAACTGGAGGTAGATTTTGTGTGTGTGTATGTGTGTGTGTGTGTGTGCGCGCACATGCGCACGTGTGTATGAATGAAGGGAATAAAGTTTGTTAATAAAGTATCCATTTAACTGTATATGATCTGAAATAGTTACCAGGACTAAATAAAGAGAAACTCACTTAATTTCAAACTAGAGGATATTTTCCTGTACACTATGCTACATTTGAAGAAGTATCTTCCCTTTTAACTTTGTATTTCAGTGAAGGTCTTGTCATTGGAAAATAACCATTTATTTTGGCGACGTACTATAAACCAAAGGTAAATCCTTAACAAGGATAGACTGTCATAAGCTCCAGTGACCAATAATTTCACAGCTAATAGCAAATAAAAGAAAATTTAAATCTTCTATCCTGAGACATGTACTGCAAATTGGTGAAGTACATGAAACCATGAAGAATGCTGACTTTACACCTGGTAGACAAAGATACTCTAAATTACACTACAGAGCTTAAAAAGGGCATGGTGTATGTTGAACAAGAAGAAAAAAAGTCTTTTCACCTAGAGGAAGAATAGCAAACAGTGACATGTTTTGGCACCAGAAGCAAAAAGTATACACCAATCAAGGGCATTTTCAAAATTGGCAACAATTAATGCCTCTAGAGGGAAAGAATACTTGACTAAAACTGTAACATTAGGAAGGAATTATAGCAACAAAAGAGCTTCTATTACAGCAATGAAGTATACAGTTAAGGAGTAAAGAAGCTTGTGATTCCTAAGAGGCCTACAAGGAAACCTAAACATCCCATACAAAATTGAGAGTGAGACCTTTAAATTAAAGCAAATGATCTGTGTTCGGAGCTGAAATCCATTGACTTTCGATGTCCTTCCAATAGCACTGGAGAAAACACCCCATCCTGTGGGAAGTTGTTTCCAGAGGGAAGCATTCCTTTCGTGAGTGTTTTCTCTACACTCTCCATGCTGTACTATGGTTTGGTGTTTGTTTAGGAGATGCATAATAGATTGGTTCCAATCTATTAAACCAATCTATTAAAATAAAAAGGGTAGAACCACCCATACAACACCAATATCACCAAGAATCACGGGGAAACAGAAATCTGAGATCCTGAGGTCAAAATAACTCTTCAATCTTGTCATCTTATTGAACCTAAGCAAAACTGTGAAGCAGGTCTCAAAGTTACCCACAGCATCTTTGTTTTCAACATCACCCCTTCCCCTTTTAAGATACTGGGCATCCTACTATTTCTTTTGCTTCCTGGATTTCCTAAGGCTGCCAACCTAGGAAGCCATTGGGATTTCAGGCTTGCCATCCTAATTATCTCCTAGAAAAACCTGGTATTTGGTGTAGTCTTCCATTCTCTCACAAGTAGCTCTTGAGATATAAAGATAATTGATAAATAAATGTTTCTTAAAGGGATCATCATTAGTAATTATTTAAAATGTGGCCCCATCCAGGGTTTGGTTCACACCAATAAAGATTGAAAATACAATTTTTATTACAAGCCTTAATTCAAAGGACTGAACTTATGGAAGTAAGATTCCAAGCTCCAGAGGAGGCGCAAGTGAGATTTCTCGGATCCCACAAACCACCGAGCACCAGCCCCAAGTGCGGACTTGCAATTCTTTCTTTGGTTGAGAATGTTTCACGTACTACAGATTTCATATTGGTACACAAAAGCATACATTTTAGAATCAAAGTTTCTTTAATTCTATGACAAAATAACTTATAAGCAGCTACCTGTTGACAATTTTGTTTGTATGAGGTAAAGGAGGCTTTGTGAAGGCTACTTATCTGAAAAGCATCCTCTAGCCCACGTTTAACTTAGTATTCCCTTCACACAAGTGCACACAAGCCTCTGACTTCTGAAGAAATAACCTTCTGATAATAGAGAATGTTTTCCCTAACAACTTTCATACCTTTCCCTCTGTCACGAGGAAGCTGTTTGATGAAAAACATAAAAGTGAAATGCTACCTCTGTACATTTTCTCCGTGGAGACAATGCTTGGGTATCTACAAATCAAAGGCAAGCCCGCACGGATGGCACTGCTAACCATCCATAAGTCATTTGTGACTGCAGTGGAAGAATCACTTCATATACCCGATGAAACCACGTTCATTTTGGCTTAATGTGCTTTAAGATGCTATGTTCTGGGACTATGTACAGTCCCTTAGAAAAATCAAATCACAGTATCTAATCCTGTGAGAAACTGATTATTGAGATTGAGAGTGGAGTAGGAGATTAAAGTTAGTAAAGTTTGCTGTGAGATACCCTTCAAATTATAGACAGAATGGGATTTTACATAAATTGGTTGCACTACAGTGCTGTGAATATTTTATATATTTTTTTATGATTGGGTCTAAGGTGGAACAAGGAACTTAAAAAGAAAATAAAACACACTTTTGCTTTTAGATGGAATTCTCTTGCTGGAAGAAGAACTGAGGCTTGAAGCTGCCTGCAATGGTTTTTTAAGCAAATTGTTTCCACGCTCTAAAGAGCTCTTGAGGCCCATGGCATGAGTGAGAAAATTCAGAGGCAATCAGTCTACGCAAGTCAGAATGAAAACCAGGGCTAAACAAGATGGTCACTGATATCAACTGATAATCCCGAGAGAGGGGTCTATTGTGTCCATATCTTTCTTTTAATTTTATTTGTTGTTTGGTTTTTATTCATCAGACAACATAGCCATTACTACACAAGCTTAGTATTAATCATATATCATTGTCTTAAATTTTGTAATGTTGATTAGTAACTAGTGAAATACCATGCTTAGTTGTTCCAACAAAACCTTTATTAAAAATGAATTAAGTAGGAAATATGAAAACTTTAACCCTCACAGCTAAGAGAAGCCTAGATACTCTACTGTGAAAATATTGCTTCAATTCCCTCTCTTCTGGATAGTGGAAATCAGGTATAAAACTCAGTAAAAAATAAACGACAAAACTCCTGCAATACCCAAATTGCTATGACTACAACATTTCAGGCTTGGACACCCCAACTCCAAACATTCAAAACAAGTTACTGCAACTAATAAATAAATTACATTTTATAGAGACATTAGGGTAAAAGCGAAAGCACGTGGTCCTGTCTTTACACTAACACCCCTAACCTCACCTCCTAACTCAACCACTTTCCCTTTTCAATGATATTGTTGTGAAATACAGGCAGTGTTTAATCCTATCCTATTCTTAGCGACTTTCTCTTTCTGAATCCTTTGAGAAATAAAACTGCCATATTTTTCTAGATCCAGGTTGTCTGCTTCTCACTGTGGACTCTGAATTGCCTTAGGAAGTCTTAAATTACCCATTTGAGGTTTGTGGAAATGTAATCAATTTTACAGCCTAACAAAGAAAGAGATGTTAATTTTGTTTATACTTTTAACTGGGGAAGGGAATGGATTCACGAGGCCAGTAATTAAGAGTCCATGTCAGGAATAGAAATGGGAAACTTAAAATCAAGGTGAGTGTGACAAGTGGTTTGTATTTTGTATGGTTACTTCTGCGGTGTCAACTAGAGAATCAGGCCAGCGGCATGGGCACCTGCCCTTTAATGGGCTTTCACTCAGTCCTGCTCTGTCTATACCAAAGAGCAAAGGCAGGGCAGGAAACCAGAAAAACGTGCTGTTTGCATCAGACATGTTTTTTTCTTCCTTCCTATTTTGATATTGTATCTTTTGAGAAAGTGCACTTGTTTTTAAGTATTAGGATCATGTGGTTTACCTTTGTAAGAATCCAGAAATTCAGGGTTTTTCACAGTTGACTCTTGAGATTTGAACAAAACATAAAATGATCATTTATTAGCTTACAAGTGGCACTGCTAAACATCCACAATCATCTGTGTCTAGATTTTGTGATTTATATGTTAGTTGTGGGCAGGTCTACATCAATATAATTCAACATGTCATAGCAATGTACAGAAAAGACTACTCACAAAATGTCATTTCCATAGTTGCTTTACTTCTAAAATATCCACTTTAAGCACTCCATGGTCTGATCAGCTTCCATTCCCACTCCACCATTTGTGCTCTCTCACTGGACCCTGAACCTGTTGACCCTTCCACTTTTCACTATCAATAATTCCCTCACACCCTCCCCTCTCTCCTTGCCCAGCTTGGAGCTGCAGTTAGTCACGATACTCATAAAAATCCACGTCCTTGCTGTTCTCTGCCTTCACCGTATCACCCAGCAAAGGTCAATCACTGCCAAGCCCAACTATTCATTTCCTTGTGTTCCCACCTAAGCAGCTGTATGGTCCTGGAGGAAAAGACACAGCCATGCTAACTACACGGACTGCTTTCACTGTAAACACATTCCCACAAACCTCAGACGGGCCATCAACACTGCCTGACAATCGCACATGCTTCCCTCGTCAAGCTGCTCCACTTTCTTCAATTTTCAGACACAACCTGCCCACTCTCAGTTGATGACCTCCCCTCAGAACTCATTGGATGCTAAGACATTCTTATTACCTCAACTTTCTGCTCTCCCAGATGAGTATTTCACACCCCTTTTCTCTGCAACTCTGCTAGGGTGCCTTCTCTCTCTTCACTCGTAGCCAATCATTCTATTCCACACTTGGAGAAAAAAGAAGCCATGAAATGGAAACCACTGTATCTTCCCTCCACTCAGCATATTAATCTAAGTTTATCTGTATCCACCCTGTAGGCAATAATTCTGTTACAGTGGAAGAAAGATCACCAATTCTATCAAAGACCACTTCTTCCACTTGGTAAACCATTCCTTTTTTTTCTTTTCAATTTTTTTTCCTCCTGGAATTATTCCTTCTCTTTCTCCTGCATTATCAATTTCTCTTTCCCTATGAGATCATTCCCATTGCCAGACACACACACACAAAGGAACAATATCATCCTTATGGGACGGGGAGGGAGGAAACCCCACAAAGATGATGGTCAGCTATAGGTTGAGGGCTGCTGGAAGAATCAAATAAAAATGCCTTGGAAGACATAATGGAATTGACTTGGTGCTTACCAAGGCCAAATTTCCGAGCAGAGAACACTGACCGTGCAAAGGCACAGAGATAGGGAACAACATATCATGTTAGAGGAGCCTTAAGTAATTAATGTGTGTGAAGCTAAGGGTTGAAGATTGGAGTGGGTGAGTGGACATGATGAAGAATAAGACTGGAGAAGTGGCAAGATCATAGAAGAATGACTGCACTATACTGAATAATTTGGACTCTGTAAAAAAGTAAAGAAGACCCACGGAAAGGGAAATAGCATAGTCTGATTTACAGTTTGGAAAATGGCTTCAACAGTAGCATGGAGGGTGAGTTGGAGGGGTTAAGAGATGGAGAGACAATTTGGGAATGTTACCAGTTCATGCAAGAGAAGGTAGGAGCTTGAATGTAAACCGTGTCATATAAGTCCTTAAACAACGTTACTATTATTTCTACTTTATTGATGAAGAAAATGAGGCATAGAGATAAGTAACTTGCCCAGAGTCACACAGCCAAGTCAGAAGCAGAGCTGCGATTCAAGGCCTAACTAAAGGACTCATCCTGAATTCTCAACAGCTCCTTGCTCTGGTTCCAGTTACAGCTCTTTCTCATTTTTCAGTTTTCAGCTTAAGTAATATCCTGGATAGGATCCCTCTCCATCACTCTTTCTGAAGCAGGGTCTCCAAAATTTTCTACAGAAATTTCACCAATGCTTAGTAACTTCTTGACAACTATGATTATTTATTCTTTTTTATTATCAAATTTGTATTTTATTAAGTTGCTTATTTTTATTGTTGGTTTCCTTTACTATTCTTTAAGCAGATATTTTCTGTTATGTTTATTATATCCCACAAGCCTTAGATATGAAAGAAGGAAACTCAGCTCTTGAGGACAGTGCCATGCCATCTTCTTTACATTCCTAATACCAGCAGAATTTGGGGATTTATGAGAAGCCCCCCAGGCATCTGCTGGATGAGTTAACTACTATAGTGAAGTTGGATTTAGGCTATAATTGCTTTGGCTATGTTTGTACCTCAGTATAATCGTATTAGATTAAGTAGAATAGATTCAGAAAGCTGTTCAAACAATAAATGTGACTGACTCTCTTATAATTTCTGCCAACAAGATAATTAATCACAGTGAACTAGAAAAATCAAGCCAAATTAACTATAAAGTACTCATTCTAAGAATTCTTCTAGCACGTTTAGTTTTTATTCACTTTATTCACCTGACACTTTTGTAGCACCTGCTATGTGCCAAGGCCCTCATTTAGCACAGGAAACTTTTAGGTACCAACCATTGTGATAAATGTTTTGGGAATACTGTCACATTTAGTTTTATAAAAATATGACAGGCTAATATAGTGTATCACAGTTATTTACGGTCTAACCAGCGTTCATTCTCTCTCTTTTCGAAAGCATGACCCTAAATTTCTTGTGCAGAATCACACCTTCTTCTTTCCTTGTCTATATGTCTGTTCAACACTGTTTTCAGCTTTAGGGGCAGTCATGTGACCTAGATATCAGCCAATGATTGTATTTTATTTCCTTAGCTGTAGTGATCATTTCAAGGATGGATATTTGATACGGTTCAAGCCCATAAATATCAGGCCTGAGAGTTTTGTTGAAACTATTGAGAAAAGAACACTTGCCTTCCCTGTTGTACTTGAACCTGCAAGACTATAGGAGCAGCTCAAATCTTCATCTTCCCACAATATATAGAGCCTGGGGGTAAATGCAACAAAGAGGAGATAAAAGCCAAAAGATGGAGAAAGACTAAAATTTAGTGGCATTGTTTGAGCCCCTGCATCAAGTTATACCTGAAATCATAAACTTCTGGAATTTTCAATTCAGAAAGTCAATACATCTTCCTTTTCTCCGTAAGTATTTGTTTTGAGTCTTCTGTTTTTTGGATCAGAGTCCCAATTGATTTTGGTAGATAGTATAAATTTCATTTTATAGATAAAACAGCATTAAGTAATTCACCTAAGGTTACTTAGCAACTATTTGTCTGAGTCAGAAATTGAATATAGTCTTTTGTTTTTTCTTGCTTTTACTCCAAAGCTTGTTTTTTCACTCAATACACTCTTCTAGTCCAACGATGATTTAAGACCTCATTATTAGACTGAGGCTTAAACACTTAAAGAACTCAGAAAAGTGCAATGGGCTACATGGTAGAAAATAGATGAGTCAAGGGATGAACCAAAAGAGGGAAGGTTCCAGAGAGAAGCTACTTTCACGCAGTGGGTAAGAAGTTCATTGCAGCTATAGCAAAGGGTTGCTGAGGGGAGTATTAAGAGATGATGCTAGAGAGGTGAGTTAGGACCAAAGTCTAAAAGATCTCATAACCAAAGTCCTGGGCAGAAAAGGGAGAGACAGATCAATATGCAAAGTTTGGGGCATTCCAGCTTCTATAAACTACAAAGAGTTATGAAACTAGGACTACTGAGAGAAAGCAAGGACTTGATTTTCTGATATTCAACTGAGGCAGAAGCATAAATTTCTTCTATTTTATTTTTAATATTGATTAAATTTTAAGAAAATTAATATAATCATAAGTTACTTCATAGGATTACTTGGAAGGAAATTTTAGACACAATTTAACTTGTCCTCCAACTTTTATCAATAGAAATGACTTTCCCACATTTACCTGGTAATTTAGTGGCAGAGCTAAGATAGAAGCCAAGTCTCCTGACTTTCATTCAATCGCTCTTTTTTACTGTTATCTCATTGATTCTCATATTATTCTTTACGTAATTCTCACCTGGGATGGTCCTTTGGGGTGTGCAGGGAGGAGAGTGTGATGGGAATGGGAAAATCACTGCAGAAAATGAGAGAAGCTGATGGAAGTGGGTTACCTAGGTGAAATGTGTGGAAGCAGGAACAAGGTTGACAAGTGACGTTAGCTGTAAGGTAAACTGAATCAGGGTGATGACACAGGACTCAAGGAGAAAAGGGCTTGAGTTGACATCTTTTTTAAACTATTCTTTCAACCCTTTGTGTCTATAGTAGACTGAAAAAGAAGAAATAGCACACTAAATTTTATATAAAAGTATTGTCCATTCTCTGAGAGGCTCAAACACCTATTGTCATTCTCATAGTACTGCATTTCACCTGGTCCTGCTGTCTTTATTGTATCTATACTCCTGCCATTTGTAAGCTCTCTTCTCTTTGAATTACGGAAACTAGCTTTTTCAAAAGAAAGTGTTAACAGCATTTCTTTGATATTGGTCATGTGCATTCTGAAGAGTAAATAGTCGAAAATGACAGGGTGACCCTTTGTGCCCTGGTAGTCCTTGATTCAGTGATTGTAATTCTTGGTTCCATTCACCGTCATGCTTTTGAGCTTGGCCATGTTTTCCATAAAGGAGACCAGCTAAAGAGATACCATTTACTATTCGGGGTGCTGTTTTAAAGTAAAAAGAAAAATCATTTTGAAAAGCAGACATTTACTTGAGAAAGAAAAATACCTTTTACTTAAATATAAGACAACCTATAGCTACTCTGGGTGGCAGAGTGAGCATAGTAGAGGAATAAAAGTAAAATCTACACATTCGCAAAATGATCCTCAGGAGCACCTACAAGGGGATTGAGTAAACTAGGACTGAAATAGGTTATAAATATTAACACTGGGTGACAGAGTTATCACTGCTTTATCTAAGAGAAAACAATGTCATACGGAAGCTAACCTTTTGGAATATTGGAAGCCCTGTTAAATATTTGGCACAGAAGTTGATATACTGCCTATCCCTTGACAGGTAGGATATAGATAAGAACAAAGTGGAAAAGAAGGCAGAATGAAGAGCTACAGGGCTGTGGTCTAAGATAAACCCAAGAAGGAATATATTTATGCTTTGTGGCTAGGACTAAAAGACTGCTCCAAAGGGCCCAGAGTTTAGTAGAGATGGTAGATTTACTGTGAACCAAAGTTAAAGGAAGGAAAGAATCTGGGGCATGATAGCAAAAACTACATTTTTGAACTTGAATGGAGATAGTAATCTAAATTTATCAGATAATATTCCATTTATCATGCTCCATGTGGGGTCAATACGTTGATACGCAATGGAAATTTTTTTGCTAAAAATAGTGCAAACCCACTGTGTTTTTCATAGGTAGGAAAATTAGGTGTAAAACTTACACAGAAACTACAAAGATTTTACATTGTAAAACATTACGTAGAATAAATTTGTGTTCCTGGAAGTGGATCAGAGGAAGAAGTCTTTTATGTTATTATATTTTTATACCTAATATTTAAGACCTTGGTTGAAAATATGATCAAATAATGAATTAAATTTTCTTCTAACTACAAAAATCCAAAATATCGTCTGCCTTACCATGATCATTCAAAAATATGGTATTTTATTCAAGCATCTCATGGTCAGTAAGTAACTTGTTCCACAAGATTCGTTATGAAAAGATGTTTGGTGTCCCACATCTCCAGATTAGTACCACAGTGTATAATAATAAATTTCTTTGTAAATACATAGTGACTAATTGTAGGTAACAGGCTGATCCTGAATTCATGCATTATTTCATATTTTGTAGGTTTTATGTTTTGCCACTGGCCATTATCCAAAGTGTTCAAAGAACTCATCTGATAGCACAGATTCTAGATTTTTCCTTTTCTATCCCTTCTTTATGGAGTCAGCTCTCCTAGTTATTTTTTAAGGCTGGTCTGTTTTGATACATGAAATGCACTGCATCTTTATTGTACTGGCAATAAAATTCTAATAACATGCATTAAAACCAATTAGTAGACCTGAATATCTCCTGATCTAATGAATGAGAAAAGGAGGGCCTACATTTATCTATTTCAGATATTATACATTGAATTCTAGACTGGGAGACGCCCGTGTCTCTGTTGACACAACAGAAATTTGTCAATCCTTTTCAGAACTTCTCTTTATTTGAAAAGCATTTAGGAAGTTTTCCAGCATATGTTATTAAGGAAACATAAAAGGAAGATTAACAAAGCAGAAGAAGAGGGGAAATAAATAAACCTGTTGACAAAATGAACTTTATTTCCATCAACTTGTTATTGGAGCAGGAAATACAGGCTTTTCTAATGAGGCACTGGGCTATGATGGCGAGTTTTCTTCTAAGCCATTTTATGGTGGGGGCTAGGGAGCTTTTCCTGTGGTCATCATAACAGGAAAAGGTACAAGACTTTTAAACCTGTCAAGATCCCATAAAAGTTATAATAATTATCCCCAAATTATTTTTTCCCTGTTCTTTTTCTTGTTTGGTAAAGTAGCACTTTCATATAATCAAATGTGTTCACATTACCGCCATAGATATTTCTGATCTAACCAAGGAAAACAAATCCTAAAAACATTTCTCTTACAAAAAACAACAAGAGGTTAAAAGTGTGGAAGTTAAAGTTTTGCATTTTATTCAACATTTTTACATTTTCTCCAAAAGCTCAAGATAGTTGGTGAGTTATTTATTTTTCTTAAATCAAGAAGCAATGCAAATAAAGCAACGGACAAAGGATTAATCTCCAAAATATACAAGCAGCTCATGCAGCTCAATATCAAAAAAACAAACAACCCAATCCAAAAATGGGCAGAAGACCTAAATAGACATTTCTCCAAAGAAGATATACAGATTGCCAACAAACACATGAAAGGACACTCAACATCACTAATTATTAGAGAAACACAAATCAAAACTACAATGAGGTATCACCTCACACCGGTCAGAATGGCCACCATCAAAAAATCTACAAACAATAAATGCTGGAGAGGGTGTGGAGAAAAGGCAACCCTCTTGCACTGTTGGTGGGAATGTAAATTGATACAGCCACTATGGAGAACAGTATGGAGGTTCCTTAAAAAACTAAAAATAGGGGGCTTCCCTGGTGGTGCAGTAGTTGAGAATCTGCCTACAAATGCAGGGGGCACGAGTTCGAACCCTGGTCTGGGAAGATCCCACATGCCATGGAGCAACTAGGCCCGTGAGCCAGAATTACTGAGCCTGCATGTCTGGAGTCTGTGCTCTGCAACAAGAGAGGCTGCGATAGAGAGAGGCTCACGCACCGCGATGAAGAGTAGCCCCCAATTGCCACAACTAGAGAAAGCCCTCGCACAGAAACTAAGACCCAACACAGCCATAAATAAATAAATAAAATTTAAAAAAAAAACAAACCTAAAAATAGAACTACCATATGACCCAGCAATCCCTCTACTGGACATCTACCCTGAGAAAACCATAATTCAAAAAGAGTCATGTACTACAATGTTCATTGCAGCTCTATTTACAATAGCCAGGACATGGACACAACCTAAGTGTCCATCGATGGATGAATGGATAAAGAAGATGTGACATATATACACAATGGAATGTTACTAAGCCATAAAAAGAAATGAAATTGAACTATTTCTTGTGAGGTCTATGGGCCTAGAGTCTGTTATACAGAGTGAACTAAGTCAGAAAGAGAAAAACAAATACCCCATGCTAACACATATATATGGAATCCAAAAAAAAAAAAAAAGGTTCTAATGAACCGAGGGGCAGGACAGAAATAAAGACGCAGACATAAAGCATGGACTTGAGGACACAGGGAGGGGGAAATGTAAGCTGGGATGAAGTGAGAGAGTGGCATGGACATATATACACTACCAAATGTAAAATAGATAGCTAGTGGGAAGCAGCTGCATAGCACAGGGAGATCAGCTCAGTGCTTTGTGTCCATCTAGAGGGGTGAGATAGGGAGTGTGGGAGGGAGGTGCAAGAGGGAGGGGATATAGGGATATATGTATAGGTATAGCTGATTCACTTTGTTATACAGCAGAAACTAACACAACATTGTAAAGCAATTATACTGAAATAAAGATGTTTAAAAAATGCAATAAATATAATATTTCACTTTCACATTTTTAACTAAAAATAATTGTAGTTTATTCAAAAAAGAAGCAATGTATACATTTGAAATACAACCATTCTTAGAAGGGAGAAAGTTAATTTGGGAGAGGTATGTGCATTTTAAACATTGAGGCAGCTTTCTCAAAATGTACATAACATTATTTGCAGGTATAATTTCATGTATACATATTTTCTAAGTTTGGTCATAGCTCCTTGTCTGTACTTATATGATTCATAATTAACAATGACCTGTAATATTTATCACATATTATCCTATGATCTATTTTTTAAAAATGGAAAATAAGTAATGGTATGGATTTTTCAGAGCTTGTAAAGTTTCATAAGAATGCACATATTCTCACATATATGTATCAATTTTTATTCTAGATGATATAATTTCCCCAGTGACTAGTGCATAGGTGTATAATTGTATGTTTGTATAACCATGATGCCATTTTGTGGCATTTAAAGTAGTAGTAATTTATTATATTGGATAGACAATTAAATAAATAATGATCAGATTAAATTATTTATTTATTTTAAATATTTATTTATTTAAATTATTTTATGGTTATTTGCCCAACTGCTTTATGAACTGTTTTTTCCTTGGGCCTTTGAAGAGTAGACATGTTTCTCTATTTGTTGTTAATGAGATCAATCTGAATATTTTGACCACTTGAAAAGTGATTTCCATCATTGCATTATGTATTCTACAGCCTGATTTGATAACTACAAACAAAAACATGGATCATCAAAATTAATCTGAAGTATATCAGCATCTGTTCACTACCGCATAATTTATAATAGCAAAGTATCATAAATGTCCTCAATGTCCACAATATGTGACTTCTTAAATAAATAAGGGAATATCTGAATGATGGAATATTAAGACTCTGGAGAACTTTCATAACACAGGAAATGATCATTATAAATACTAAAGCAGGACACAAATTTATATAACATAACCATCTCCCTTTTGTGTGTTTTTTTAGTCTTATATTCAAATAAAAATTCCTGGAAGAAAATATGAGTAGTTAGCTCTAGTTGCTGTTATTATGATCATGATTCCTTTCTTTTTAATATATCCTTGTATTTCCGAGCATATTTTCTGTGAGTATATACTTACCTAGAATCAGAAAAATAAGCATTATTTTAAAAAAACAAATATTAATCATTGAAAACAAATGGGTGCTCTGTACATCATGGTAGCCGGCAGATCTCTATTCCTTCCTTTCTACACAATCATCTTATTTACTAGAAAATACTAATTAAAAAGCAAGGAAAAAAAAGTAATTTGATCAATTCCGTGAAGTGAGAAGAAACTAAACATAAACATCAAAGAAACACTGTGTGAAGGTTAGAAGCTCAATGGCAGTACTATGGGCATTATCTTCATCTAAAGGAGACACAGACACTAAACCTTGGTTGTTGTTGTTGTTGTTTTTTTTTGCGGTACGTGGGCCTCTCACTGTTGTGGCCTCTCCTGCTGCAGAGCACAGGATCCGGACACGCAGGCTCAGCGGCCATGGCTCACAGGCCCAGCCGCTCTGCGGCATGTGGGATCTTCCCGGACCGGGGCACGAACACGTGTCCCCTGCATCAGCAGGCAGACTCTTAACCACTGTGCCACCAGGGAAGCCCCTTGGTTGTTTTTTAATGCCCCAAATTTAGCCAAGCTTTTCATTTATGGAGCTCTAGTAGGTTCTTTGTGCTCGTAGTAGGGCCAAATCTACATGAACACGTCAGAATTATCAACTCTCCACAATTCTGATCTTCTTTCCCAACTTGCTTAATGACATTACCATTGTGTCAGTCAGCTCCATTTAGGTCTTCACTGTTATCTTGTATTCTCCAACTGCGGCCTTTTACAGATAATGGACATTGCCTATAAAATGATTCTCTTTTCTCCTTTTCTTCCTACTCCCTTTGCTGTTGCTCTGGTTCAGTCTTGTAATTTTTCTTCTCCACCTGTTCAATCCCCTTGAATCATCTGGAAGATTACTGCTTGATTAATCTTATTAATATGTCTTTAACACATTATTTCATGCTCAAAAGCATTAATAGTTCCCACTGATTACTGAATTAAGTCAAAAGTTCTCAGACTGACTCTCCAGACTCTCTGTAATCTGATCCCAAACGACATCTGTAAAGCATCTCTTATTCTTCTGCTTAAAGATCGATGACCTGGCCAAACTGGAGTAGAAATCATTTCCCAGATCTGTCAGACTTTCTTCCTCCTTACCAAAATGTATGGCACTTCATTTACTATCCCTATTAAAATTCTGCCTATATTTAACATCTAATAAATTATGAACTTCCGAAAGGTGGAGGAAATGTATTCAACCTGTATCTCAGTGTTGATAGTAGGAACTTGCAAGTAGTAAATGCTTGTGCCTGTTTGCTAAATAAATGAATCCATTTCAAACCACACCTGTATCACAGTCTCTTTATCACCTAGAAGTACTCTTCATCCCTCCAGGTACACAGTGGTCTCTGCATCTCTAATTCAATACAAATCATATTCGGCCTTACATGTCATTATGGAAGACAGGGACATTCCCAGTTTATAGGCATTAGGATTTCCTTGCATCTGGCCATGTCTAGAAGACAAGTATAGATGAACCGTTAGGAACTATTTGTAAGAAGGTTTAAGAATCTCCCTGTGAAAAAGGCTACAAAGACTCAAAGAATAGGACTCAAAAAGTAAGACTTCTGTGTTTGACAGTTATGTTGTGCTAGGTACTTTGAAGAGCCTTCCTGCTGAAAACAACTAATGAGGCTGACCTACTTCTTTTATTTATTTTTAAAGTATTACTAGGATGACAAAATAACAGTAAATACTCAGAGGACAAAACAAATGAGTGAAGGTGAGAATTTGGAAAAGAATAATCAGGAATCAGATTTTATCCTTGAGAGTATTTACTGATTTAAGTGAAGCTAGGCCTCAGTGTCCACAGTTTCACAGAGCACAAAGAATAGGAGACAATGTCCAGAGCCTATTCAAGATAAAGAGTCTAACAGGAGACCACAGGAAGGAAGCTGGGAGGCCCAAGAGCTATTGACTTAGTGTTATGGTGAAAAAGAAATACAACACCTCTCTCCCAGGGCATTGCAAAGAGAACTGTCTATCGTGAATTTTGGTCTTGAATGAAAGGGAGAAAAGTCTCACCTGAGAATAAGCAATAACAAGCTGGCCCCTACGCAAACTTCATGGATGTTTGCACCTCCAATTCAGACTACCTGGAGGGGTAACGGTGGTATCTACAACAGCTCAAGCTGATAATTAAGTTTAAAGTAGTCCTGGGAGGGTGATATCCCCAGGAGCCCAGCAGAAACTAACTCATGCTTTCTGGCTGGAGAAACCCAGGTCTCAAAGTGCGCCAGGGACAAAGTTGGAATTAAAATGTGCTTAGAGTCAAATTTCACAAAGTACACAAAGAAACAGTGCACCATGACTGAGATCCAGCAGGAGAAAAAAAAAATTAAATAGGAATCATAACTGGAAAGACATTGCAAATATATACAGAGAGATTTAACATAATGAAAGAAATAGGAACAAGGATGGTAAATATGAGTAATGAGTATAAAAATAACCAATAAAAAAGAATAAGAACGGGGCTTCCCTGGTGGCGCAGTGGTTGAGAGTCCGCCTGCTGATGCAGGGGACACGGGTTAGTGTCCCGGTCCGGGAAGATCCCACATGCCACGGAGCGGCTGGACCCGTGAGCCATGGCCGCTGAGCCTGTGCGTCCGGAGCCTGTGCTCTGCAACGGGAGAGGCCACAACAGTGAGAGGCCTGCATACCACAAAACAAAAACAAAAACAAAAACAAACAAACAAAAATAGAATAAGAACTTATAGAAATGAAAATTATAATAATTGGAATTAAAATTTAAAGGATGTGTTTAAGAGCAGATTAGACAGACCCGAGGAATCGCTCAACTAGAAATTAGTGAACTAGAAGATAGATTTGACAAAATTATCTAGAATGCACACAAAGAGACAAGGAAATGAAAAGTAGGAAACAGGAGTTAAGAAATATGGAGATAAAGGCTGAAAATACTCCAGAACTGATGAAAACCACTAATCCACTGAAATCAGGAATCAGTACCTTTATTGTGTACCATACCTGTATCTGTATTGTGTATCAGTAAAGATACAGTGGAATGGTATTTTGTTGTGCTGAGATAAAACATCTGCTGACCTAGAGTTCTATACTTGGGAAAATGTTTTTTACGAGAGTAAAATAAAGATATTTTCAGATAAACAAAAAAACCAAACTATTTTGCCAGTAGCAGACTCTCACTAAAGAAAGCTAAAAGATGTATGTTAAGTTCAGAAGGAAAACTCAGATGGAAGGTCTTAGGTGCAAATAGAAATGAAGAATAAAGAAAATCTAAAGAAATATGAAGTACTCATACTATATAATGGCTTAAGGGGTTAAAAGAAGGCCAGGAAAAATTAAAATGCTTATAAAGGTATCATATAAGTCAGGAAGGGTGTGGTTTGCTTAAGTGTTCTTGAGTCTCTATACAGTATTCCTGTTAAGGATGAGGGTAAAGATATTGTTAATTACAAAAAAAAAATCAATACACTAAGTTTTATAAGATAAGCACTAAAAGAACAGAAATAGTTCATATTACCATATTGTAATCCAGCAGAGGGGAAAAATTGGAATGAGAAAGACAATCAATTTACATTAAAGACAAGAAAGGATAGAAAAAGAAACAGAAAAGTGAAAACACAGCACAGTATAAGAAAATATAATTATGCCCAAATTTATAAATAATTATGAGTGTAAACAGACAAAATCATGTAGTTAAAAGACAAAAAAATGACAAAATATAAATGCAAACAGACCACCACTGCTGCTAGCACAAAAGAACAACATTCCAGCTCTATAAAAAGTGTACAAGAAAGGCTCGCAACAAGACATTGTCAAAAAGGCATGCAAAACATAACAATTCAGAAAAGGTGAAAGTAAAAGTTGGCAAAAGTTATGCCACAAAATACTAAGGCTAAGCTGGTGTAGCTATGTTATTAGTATAGTAGAATGTATTGTAGAACAAAGATAATCGCAAAAAATGTCACTACATTTTTTTTAAATGACCTAAAATTGTAGAAAACAAAAATGACAGAATTAGAGAGAGAATTTGACAGATCTATCACTGTAATGGCAATTGATAGATAAATGAGCCAATGTAATTTTAAGGATAAAGAAGATTCGAACAGTATGATTAACAAGCTTGATCTAATGTATAGCTATAGAATATAATTCCCAATAAATGCAGAATATATATTATTTTCAGGCATGAATTGACCTTTTATGAAAAGGTTCACTTTAGCATAATAATAATAAACACATTAAATTCAATTTGTGCTAAGCAGTGTTTTAACCACGTTAGAATACATTTTATTTAATTTATTTATTTTTGGCTGTGTTGGGTCCCCGTTTCTGCGCGAGGGCCCTCTCCAGTTGCGGCAAGTGGGGGCCACCCTTCACCGTGGTGCGCGGGCCTCTCACCATCGTGGCCTCTCCCGTTGCGGAGCACAGGCTCCAGACGCGCAGGCTCAGCAATTGTGGCCCACGGGCCCAGTTGCTCCGCGGCACGTGGGATCCTCCCAGACCAGGGCCCGAACCCGTGTCCCCCGCATCGGCAGGCAGACTCTCAACCACCACACCACCAGGAAGCCCTAGAATACATTTAATCCTCACAGTCCTAAGGGTTTAGTATATAAATATCCCCATTTTATACATGAGAAAACTGAGACACAAAGATGTTAAGTGATTTTCTCAAGGTAACAACTAGAAAATGGAAGAGCTGGGATTAGAGTCTGTCCTCTTATCTGCCATGCACCCAGGAGCACTGCCAGGCTGTTGGCAGGAGTTAGAATTGTCTCAATTCTGAGCTCTCCTTCGTTCAGGACAGTGGGTACTTCTGAGGGAGAAAGTACAGAGACAGGATTGGGAGGGGGCATGCAATATCATGGTAATGTTCTTTTTCTAGAACTGAGTACTGAGCGGACAGGTATTTATTGCATTTCTGTTTGAAGGAAAGTTGACACTGTAGCATAGTATTACTCAGACTATTTTTAGAACTGACATTACAATTTTATGCCATTGTCCTAAAAGTGCAATGAGAACAAGTGAAAATGAAAGGTAGATTTTAGCTCTTTGTAACACCAAAAGCATAAAGATAGGCACTGGTTACTTTTTCTCCTGGAGGTAACTCTTGGAAAATAGCATGGCAGGTACACAGTGATCCAACAATCTGCCTGGGCCAGTAAGAAATGGAGAGAGGGAGAGAGACCAGGCCCCAGAATGTCAGGTCCAGCAGGGGATATGATCATCATAGTTGAAGTCAGAAAGAAGGAAAATGCCAGATTTTATGGGGTAGCAACTTGGCAGTTTGAGAGTACATATGTGCCATACCATGAGGATTCCCAGAAGCTTCTGGAAGGATTTTGACAGGTGATTTGAAGAACCCAAAAAACTAGAGGAGAGGGTATAGCCAGAAAAATACTGTTTTATTACTGCCTGTGCTTTTTTCTAAACACAGGCATTTTCTAAGGAAAGTGGGTAACTCTTATCTATGCACTTAAAATGAATAATAGATATTAATTTGCTGAGGGCAGAGATTGTATATATTTTTATCATAATAATATTTTACATGATATAAAAAAATCATGAATGAATGCAAAAATCCATCAGAACTCCTAATAAAGCAACTTTTTTTTTTTTGCTGTACGCGGGCCTCTCTGTGGAGCACAGGCTCCGGACGCGCAGGCCCAGCGGCCATGGCTCACGGGCCCAGCCACTCCGTGGCATGCGGGATCCTCCCAGACCGGGGCACGAACCTGTGTCCCCTGCATCAGCAGGCGGACTGTCAACCACTGCGCCACCAGGGAAGCCCAAAGCAACTTTTAAGTATATCTGATACTAGATATTAGGGATATCATTTTTAAAAACAAAAGAAGGCACATGATTTTTTTGCAGAAAAAAGTGCCATTCTATTAGTCTCCTAATACCATTAGGTGTATCCAAATTTAACTCAATAGCTAATTTAGGACAAGTATGTGGGTTTGGGATGGGGCCTGTGCAAGCATGTCCATGAATCTATAAAGGGAACAAGAAATGTGTAATAGAAAGAGATAGTAATTTATGTACAGATGGAAATCCAGATATACACACACACACAAACACGTCCCTCTGGAATATATACCAGCCCTAAAAGGCTCTGTCCTTTCCAGCCTAGCTATGCCAGTGGCATCCAGCACCCGAGGTAGTCGTGCCTTCTGAATGCTCCTGGCTAAAATGCAGAAATCCTGCAAATTACTTCTATAATGGGCAATGGAGGGGGAAAACTGGATAAAACTCAACATAGGAAAAGCCAATTTAAGTACTATAAAATGTTTTCTAATAATGGAGTCTGTTAGGCTTTGGGGTAATCTCAGCAGGAGATATGAAGGCTGTATCATAGGAAGGACTTAAAAATATCAAGGAAAAATTTGATTTCAACTGTTTCAATTGGGCAAACTTCTGCAGCAGAGGAAAGGCAGTACCTTTAGAATATTACCAGGGTTACAACTATTGTTGAAAACTTATGTGTGACAGAGAAAACCTTGCAATTCGCTGCTGTGTACAGGAAGGTCAAAGGCATTGTAGTTTCAAAAAATCATTACTTGCTTTCTAGGGAAAAAATCAGTTTAATCTTCAAAATATGGTTTCCTGAAGTAAACAGTATGAGACAGGATGGTCTGGTAAAAGAGAAGCAGTGGACACCTACCATAATTAGAGTTTTACTAACTGTTGCTAGCAACTCATTTAAAGAGAAAGTTCACTTTAAGAATTTTTTTTGTTTCCACTGTGAATACAAGTTTTATTAATACCACACTATGGGTAGACCACAGTCCGCTGTTACTCTATTCAGATTTTGGCTTTTTCCTTCCTAGATTTTTGAGCAATGTGTTCATGTACATAGATAATCACAATCCCATTTGTAAAGAGGAAAGAAAGAAAACCTTTATTGTACAGAACGGACTTCTCATCAGCACTGGGGTGGTCCTCTGAGACTTTCATTTCTTTCCTTCACAAAAGCAGAAGATGAAGTTTAAGTGCCTTCCTGTGTATTTAATTTAAAAATACCAGCCACTCTATTGTTCAGAACTAAGTCCTTTTAATCAAAAAATGGCTTCTTATTCCTCAGATACCTTCCATGCATGAGGTAATGACCATTTTAGGATCTTAGAAGGATGCTTCACAGTAATCCCTTGGGCTTTTCTATTTCACAGAATTTACTATTTATTTTGCTACATGCCTACAGAGAATTGGTCAAGTTCATCCTTTTCCTTTTAAAGCTGTTGAAACTCTTCAGTTGTGAAAACAGCCTAATGAAAGTGGCCTCTTTATCCTCCTCCTGCACTCGCAGACTACTCTGGAATGAATATATCACATAGGTAGGCATAGCCTCGATGTGTTTGGGGGCTATCTGGGTGGAAATAGAAAAGTCTTGAAGCGAGACAGACCAGTCTAGAGGTAAACAGGCTGCCAGTGCTGGCAGCTGTGCCGTTATGGAGAAAACTGCATTCCCCAATGTGGTCTCACTTATCAATTTTGACAGGTGACTGTCTTGACTCCCCAGAACATTTATCAAAGAGGACAAATCGTGCTGAATGTCAAGTTTGCCAGAATGACTTTGGTTAATAGTTGTCTGTAAAGAAAATAGGGCTCATAGCTACCTATCTATCATGCAGGGGAAGGAGAACACTCTACCTAAATAATTTTTGTTTATTTTTAAAAAGCCAACTATATTTTTATTTGAATCTATACTCTACCATTCCCACCATCTTAGTTCAAGGCCTTTTCATTTCACATATAGACTATAAAAATTTGGGTCTCTTATTTGGGTTTTGTTCCTTCAAATTTGTCCTCCACGCTCCTACAAAAATGGGTCGATCTGGGAAACAATCTGACTCCCTCAGGCCTCTTGTAACATGGAGGTGTCTTCCCATTGCTTGTAGTATAAAGTTGGCTGTAGTATAAAGTCCAAGTTCCCAGTTGTTACATAAAAGTTGTTTCCTTATCCGGCCCCTGCATACCTGTCCAGCCTTATCCTGTGTCTTTCTTCACTTCCCAAAACACTCTCCAGTTAGACTGAACTACTATGAACCTGCTGTGTTTGTTGATGCCATCACACATTTGACTTACTCTTGCCTTAAACATTGGCTTGCTCCAAATTCTCCTCAGGTACCATTTCCTCTCTGACCATTTCCCAAAGAGTTAGTCACTGGTTTCTCTGTACCACTTCTGTATTTTATTATTGTGTATGTCTCAGAGTAGTGTAATTATATATATATATCTTCCTATTTCTGTAAGCAGCTTTTGCAGGAAAGAGCTCTCTGCAGGAGGCCCCTTTGTCTTGTCACTAACCTTTAACAAGGCACCCCCAAGCTCTACTTATCTCCAGCCGGAGCACACCTTTCAAATCTTTTGATCACACAGTACTTTGCCTAACTTGTTGGTTCTTCCTGGAGATCAAAGAAGTAGAAATGAAGAATAAGTAATTAGCAGATGGCCAGATCTCCTCCTTAGCTTCCCCTTCAGTAGTCTCAAACTGTGAACAAACTGTGTGAACAAACTGTGTGGACAACATAGCATCTAAAGAAAGATCACAAGAGGTTGACAAGCCTGCACACAGTGGGGGATGGCAACAACTCTGACCTCCATCTCAATGATTAACTGAGCTTACTTCCTTTCTTCCTTTTAAAAGCTTTCATGGCCAGTCAGAATCTGCGGAGGTGGTTTTTGGGGGACACCGGAGTCCATCATTTCCCCAGATTGCCAACATTCTGATTACGGGCAACTTTCCTTTCTACCAACATTTGTTTCGCCCTCGTGTATTGATTTTCGAGCAGCAAGCGGCCAGACCTGATTCGGTAACATTTCTACATCTAGACTGTGAGCTCCTTGATGGAACACAGTATCTCATTTATTATTGGCTTATCAATACTCAGCATAGAATCTGAGATTGCACACATTGCTCAAAAATATTTATTTCTGAACTTAACTGGGTCACCATGGTTACCAGAAGCTGAAAGGAAAACATCTTTATATCACAGAAGCGGGAGTCATTAAAACATCTTTGGGTTTAAAAGCAAAATTTAATGGCATATGAAAAATAAAATGTAAAAAACCTGCATGTTTAATTATGTATTATGGGAATACCATGATCTGTGTTGTATGCAGAAGGACTGAGACCTTAGAGTGCAATTTTATTTTATTTTCTGATTTTTCTCCAGCTTTGTTGAGATATTATTGGCATATAATATGTATAAATTTAATGTGTACAATGTGATGATTTGATATATATATATAGTGAAATGATTACCACAATAAGGTTCCTTAACACTTTCATTCTGTCACATAATTACCTTTTTTGTGGGGTTCCTTAACACTTTCATTCTGTCACATAATTACCTTTTTTGTGGGGAACACATATAATATCTATTCTCTTAACACCTTTCAATTGTATAATATGATGCTGTTAATTATCATCACCATTAGATCCCCAGAACTTATTCATCTTGTAGCTGGAAGTTTGCACCCCTTGACCAACATCTCCCTATTTCCCCCACCTCCCAGACACTGGCAGCTGCCATTCTACTCTATTTATTTGAGTTTGGCATTTTTAGATTACACATATAAGTGAGAACACAGTGTTTGCCTTTCTCTGTCTGACTTATTTCACTTAGCATAATATCCTCAAGGCCCATTCATGTTTTGCAAATGGCAGAATTTTCTTCTTTTTATGGCTGAAAAATATTCATTGTATGTATACACCACATTTCCTTTATCCAGTTATCCCTTAATGTACACTTAGGTTATTTTCATGTCTTGGCTATTGTAAATAATGGTGCAGTGAACATGGGGGTGTAGATATCTCTTTGAGATAATGATTTCATTTCCTTTGGATATATACCCAAAAGTGGAATTGCTCGATCATGTGGCAGTTATTAGGGTGCGATTTAAAATCACTGACTACCATGTGCGTGAAACTGTAAAACTAAGGACTGGGATAATTTTCTGATGTCGGGTTTTTGTGAAACTTAAAAAGCAATGAAACACTTAAGTAATTTAGTAAATGTTGGCAAATTTTTCTTTAATTTGCTGTAATTTAAGTTTAATAAGAACATCTAATATTGTGCCAGGCCTTTCCTTAATCTGCTACATTCTAATAATTACCAAGTCTTCAAATTTGCTTCTGATATATATGCTTCCATCCCTGACTTTCATTTTCCACTGCTACTACTACTACTAGTGTAGTCCTTACCCTATTCTGAAAAGAAAACTTATACTTTTCATCTTACTTTTAAAATATACACACAAAAAAAATATTCAACACATAAATAATTATGAGAGACATGCAAAGTTGGAAGTAAAGGGCCAAAAGTTGAATGGGAGAAACTACCATACTTTGATGCTGGCATAGACTAGCATCTCCTTTCCTGTTGCAAAACCCCAGAATGTATAAAAAAAGTATATATTGAAAAGAATCATAATCATGCTTTAAAATAAGAAGGGAAACCCTTGATGGATTAGAAACTGTGAGAAGTCTCTGAAGGATGAAAAGCAGAAGGGATCACATAAAAGCCTGAAGCTGCAACAAGGGAGCATGAACACCAAGGGTTCGATTCTAAAGTAACAGTGGACTAGCAAGCCTCTGGGCTGGGAGCCTCCAGACACACAGGAGGGTGGTGGTGCACTGCACACTAGGGATTCCTCCAGCTCCATTCTCCCTGCCAGCTTGGAATACCAAGAGTCACTGGGCAGTTTGCTTAACTCTCCCCAAAGCTCTAAGAAGTAAGCTTGTAGTAGCTCCAAACTTAGAGATAGGAAACTGAATTAAGCCCAGGTGGAGCTGTTCTGGGATTAGGAGGAAAGGCAGTATGGTATTATGGAGTCAAAGGAAGAAGAGCATTTCAAGAAGATACACATGGGCAATAGCACCAAATGCAGCTGAAAGGTTAGGAAAGTAGATGGTATAACTGGATTTGGTCATTCTGTTATTACTTGTCATACTCATATCACATTTTAATGGACTGAGAAATAAATGAGATTTTTAAAAAGTGGCAGAGAGTCAAACTCCTCTTTTAACATGTTGAAGAAAAAGAATAGAGAAGATGAAAGAGATCCAAACACGCTTCATTAAAGGTCTTTTTTTTTTTTTTTTTGCTTTTACATAAAGGACTTTTGAATGTGTTTGGGTCCACTGTGACACTCAGAGCATCTCTCTTTGTGTGCAGTTCATAACTCATGTTTCAAGGGCTTGCAGACCCTATCATCCATAAGATGTGGGGTTTCTTTTCTGAAGGTTCATTTTCTCCTTCCTTCTCTTTTTATTTTTATTTTTTTTTATTGGAGTATAATAGCTTTACAATGTTGTGTTAGTTTCTGCTGTACAATGAAGTGAATCAGCAATATGTATACATATAACCCCTCCCTTTTGGACCTCCCTCCCACCACCCTTATCCCACCCATCTAGGTCATCACAGAGCACTGAGCTGAGCTCTCTGTGCTTTAAAGCATGTTCCTGCGAGCTATCTATTTTACACATGGTAGTGTATATGTCAGTCTGAATCTCCCAATTCATCCCACTCTCCCTTCCCTACCCCATGTCCACATGTCGGTTCTCTACGCCTCTGTCTTTATTTGTGCCCTAAAAATAGGCTCATTGGTAACATTTTTCTAGATTCCACATATATGTGTTAATAAACAATATTTGTTTTTCTCTTTCTGGCTTACCTCATTCTGCATGACGGACTCTAGGTCCATCCACATCTCTACAGATGACCCAGTTTTGTTCTTTTTTATGGCTGAGTAATTCCATTGTATATATGTACCACATTTTCTTTATCCATTCATCTGTCCTTGGACATTTATGTTGTTTCCATGTCCTGGCTACTGTACATAGTGCTATAATGAACATTGGGGTACATGTGTCCTTTTGAGTGATGGTTTTCCCAGGGTATATGCCCAGTAGTGGGATTGCTAGGTCATATGGTAGTTCAATTTTTAGTTTTTTAAGGAACCTCCATACTGTTCTCCACAGTGGCTGTATCAATTTACATTCCCACCAACAGTGCAAGAGGGTTCCCTTTTCTCCACACCTTCTCCAGCATTAATTGTTTGTAGACTTTTTGATGATGGCCATTCTGACCAGTGTGAGGTGATACCTCATTGTAGTTTTAATTTGCATTTCTCTAATAATTAATGATGTTGAGTATCTTTTCATGTGCCTCTTGGCCATCTGTATTTCTGTTTTGGAAAGATGTCTATTTAGGTCTTCTGCCCATTTATTGATTGGGTTGTTTGTTTTATTGATATTGAACTGTATGAGCTATTTGTACATATTGGAGATTAATCCTTTGTCCGTTGCTTCATTTGCAAATATTTCCTCCCATTCTGAGGGTTGTCTTTTTGGCTTGTTTATGGTTTCCTTTGCTGTTCAAAAGCCTTTAAGTTTCATTTGGTTCCATTTGTTTATTTTTGTTTTTATTTTCATTACTCTAGGAGGTGGGTCATAAAAGATCTTGCTGTGGTTTATGTCAAAGAGTGTTTTTTCTATGTTTTCATCTAAGAGTTTTATGGTGTCCAGTCTTAGTTTTAGGTCTTTAACCCATTTTTAGTTTCTTTTTGTGTATGGTGTTAGGTAGTGTTCTAATTTCATTCTTTTAGATGTAGCTGTCCAGTTTTCCCAGCACCACTTATTGAAGAGGCTGTCTTTTCTCCATTGTATATTCTTGCCACCTGTGTCATAGATTAGGTGACCATAGATGCATGGATTTATCTCTGGGCTTTCTATCCTGTACCATTGATCTATATTTCTGTTTTTGTGCCAGTACCATATTGTCTTGATTACTGTAGCTTTGTATTATAGTTTGTATTGTACTTTGTACTATAGTTTGTATTATAGTCAGGCAGGGAGCCTGATTCCTCCAGCTCTGTTTTTCTTTATCAAGATTACTTTGGCTATTAAGGGTCTTTTGTGTTTCCATGTGAACTGTAAAATTTTTTGTTCTAATTCTATGAAGAATGTCATTGGTAATTTGATCAGGATTGCATTGAATCTGTAGATTGCTTTGGGTAGTATAGTCATTTTTACAATATTGATTCTTCCAATCCAAGAACATGGTATATTTTTCCATCTGTTTGTTTCATCTTTGATTTCTTTCATCAGTGTTTTATAGTTTTCTGAGTATAGGTATTTTGCCTCCTTAGGTAGGTTTATTCCTAGGTATTCTACTCCTTTTATTGCAATGGTAAATGGGATTGCTTCCTTAATTTCTCGTTCTGATCTTTTGTTGTTAGTGTATAGGAATGCAAGAGATTTCTGTGCATTAAATTTGTATCCTGCAACTTCCACAAGCCTCTTAGGTAGCCTCATCCACCAGAAGGCAGACAGCAGAAGAAAGAAGTACAATCCTGCAGCCTGTGGAACAAAAACCACATTCACAGAAAGACAGAAAAGATGAAAAGGCAGAGGGCTATGTACCAGATGAAGGAACAAGATAAAACCCCAGAAGAACAACTAAATGAAGTGGAGATAAGCAACCTTGCAGAAAAAGAATTCAGAATAATGATAGTGAAGGTGATCCAAGGGCAAGGAAAAGAATGGAGGCAAAGATCAAGAAGATGCAAGAGGGCTTCCCTGGTGGTGCAGTGGTTGAGAGTCCGCCTGGTGATGCAGGGGACATGGGATCGTGCCCCGGTCTGGGAAGATCCCACATGCTGCAGAGCAGCTGGGCCTGTGAGCCATGGCCATTGAGCCTGAGTGTCCAGAGCCTGTGCTCCATAGTGGGAGAGGCCACAACAGTGAGAGGCCTGTGTACCACAAAAAAAAAAAAAAAAAAAAAAAGAAGAAGAAGATGCAAGTAATGTTCACAGAAAAAGAATGGAGGCAAAGATCGAGAACATGCAAGAAATGTTCAACAAATATCTAGAAGAATTAAAGAACAAACAAACAGAGATGAACAATACAATAACTGAAATGAAAAATACATTAGAAGGAATCAATATCAGAATAACTGAGGCAGAAGAACAGAGAAGTGACCTGGAAGACAGAATGGTGGAATTCACTGCTGCGGAACATAATAAAGAAAACAGAATGAAAAGAAATGAAGACAGCCTAAGAGACCTCTGGGACAACATTAAACGCAACAACATTTGCATGATAGGGGTCCCAGAAGGAGAAGATAAAGAGAAAGGACCTGAGAAAATATTTGAAGAGATTATAGTCAAAAACTTCCCTAACATGGGAAAGGAAATAGCAACCCAAGTCCAGGAAGTGCTGAGAGTCCCATACAGGATAAACCCAAGGAGAAACAAGCCAAGACACATAGTAATCATATTTGCAAAAATTAAAGACAAAGAAAAATTATTGAAAGCAGCAAGGGAAAAACAACAAATAATATACAAGGGAACTCCCATAAGGTTAATAGCTGATTTCTCAGCAGAAATTCTACAAGCCAGAAAGGAGTGACATGATATACTTAAAGTGATGAAAGGGAAGAACCTACAACCAATATTATTCTACCCAGCAAGGATCTCATTCAGATTCGATGGAGAAATCAAAAGCTTTACAGATGAGCAAAAGCTAAGAGAATTCAGCACCACCAAACAAGCTGTACAACAAAAGCTAAAGGAACTTCTGTAAGTGGGAAACACAAGAGAAGAAAAGGACCTACAAAAACAAACCCAAAACAATTAAGAAGATGATAATAGGAACATACATATCGATAATTACCTTAAACGTGAATGCTCCAACTAAAAGACACAGGCTTGCTAAATGGATACAAAAACAAGACCCATATATATGCTGTCTACAACAGAGCCACTTCTGACCTAGGGACACATACAGACTGAAAGTGAGGGGATGGAAAAGATATTCCATGCAAATGGAAATCAAAAGAAAGCTGGAGTAGCAATATTCATAACAGATAAAATAAACTTTAAAATAAAGAATGTTAGAAGAGACAGGAAAGGACACTACATAGGAATCAAGGGATCAATCCAAGAAGAAGATATAAGAATTATAAATGGGGGCTTCCCTGGTGGCGCAGTGGTTGAGAGTCCGCCTGCCGATGCAGGGGACAAGGGTTCGTGCCCCGGTCCGGGAAGATCCCACATGCCGCAGAGCGGCTTGGCCCGAGCACCATGGCAGCCGGGCCTGTGCGTCCGGACCCTGTGCTCTGCAACAGGAGAGGCCACAACAGTGAGAGGCCTGCACACCGTAAAAAAAAAAAAAAAAAAAAAAAAAAAGGATTATAAATGTATATGCACCCAACACAGGATCACCTCAATACATAAAGCAACTGCTATCAGCTATAAAAGAGGAAATCGACAGTAACACAACAATAGTGGGGGACTTTAACACCTCACTCTCACCAATGGACAGATCATCCAAACAGAAAATTAATAAGGAAACAGAAGCTTTATATGACACAATAGACCAGATAGATTTCATTGATATTTATAGGACACTCCATGCAAAAACAGCAGATTACACTTTCTTCTCAAGTGCACACAGAACATTCCCCAGGAAAGATCATATCTTAGGTCACAAATCAAGCCTCAGTAAATTTAAGAAAATTGAAATCATATCAAACATCTTTTCTGACCACAACTCTATGAGATTACAAATCAATTACAGGGAAAAAAAGGTAAAAAACACAAACTCATGGAGGGTAAACAATACATTACTAAATAACCAAGAGATCACTGAAGAAATCAAAGAGGAAATCAGAAAATACCTAGACACAAATGACTATGAAAACACGACAATCCAAAACCTATGAGATGTGGCAAAAGCAGGTCTATGAGGGAAGTTTATAGCTATACAAGGCTACCTCAAGAAACAAGAAAAATCTCAAACAATCTAACCTTACACCTAAAGGAACTAGAGAAAGAACAAACAAAACCCAAAGTTAGCAGAAGGAAAGAAATCATAAAGATCAGAGCTGAAATAAATGAAATAGAAACGAAGAAAACAATGGCAAAGATCAATAAAACTAAAAGCTGGTTCTTTGAGAAGATAAACAAAATTGATAAACCATTAGCCAGACTCATCAAGAAAAAGAGGGAGAGGACTCAAATCAATAAAATTAGAAATGAAAAAGGGGAAGTTACAACAGACATTGCAGAAATATAAAGCATCCTAAGACACTACTACAAGCCACTCTATGCCAATAAAATCTTCCAGCTTACTTATTTGTTCTACTTCCTCAGTTATTCTGCTTTTGATTCCTTCTAGTGCATTTTTCATTTCACGTATTGTGTTGTTCATCTCTGTTTGTTCTTTAGTCTGTCTGGGTCTTTGTCAAACATTTCTTGCATTTTCTCAGTCTGTGCCTCCCTTCTATTTCTGAGATTTTGGATCATCTTTAGTATCATTATTCTGAATTCTTTTTCAGGTAAGTTGCCTATTTCCTCTTCACTTATTTGGTTTTGCAGGTTTTTACCTTGCTCCTTCACCTGTATTTTTTTGTCTCATTTATTTGGTTGGGTGGGACTGTGTCCCTGTCTTACTGGTTGTTTGGCCTTAGGCTTCCAGCACTGGAGTTAGCAGGCAGTTGGGTAGAGCTGAGTCTTGGTGCCAAGATGAGGACCTCTGGGAGACCTCACTCCAATTTATATTCCCTGGGAGCTGAGGTTCTCTGTCAGTCCAGTGGTTCAGAATCGGTTCTCCCACCACAGGAGCTCAGGCCTGACCCCTGGCCTGTGAACCAAGATCCCGCAAGCCACACAGTGTGGCCAAAAAAAAAAAAAAAAAGGAGCAGAACAATAATAAAGAATAAAAAATAAATAAGATTAGAAAACTAGCATATATACTAGAAAAGTGAAACAACTACTGGAAGGTAAAACAGAACTGCAGTAGCAAAAAAAAAAAAAAAAGGCAGGAAAAGGCTTTGGCGGGGGGGGGCGGATCTTAGGCTGGGGGGCTTAGTTGGGGGCTGGGTTTAGGCAGGGGTGGGGTCTAGACTCAGGACTTATGTGGCAAGAAAAGGCACTGGGGTGTGGGGGGCGGGGCTTAAGCTCAGAGAGGCAGGAGGGGGGCCCGAAGTGCCTTTGGCATCGGAGTGTGGAGGATCAGGCCTGGGACCTCAGCAGGCTCACTGGGGCCCAGCTGGGTGGGGGAAATGCTAGCCATGTTCCTCCCCCATCCTCTGATCCCCTAGGATTCCTCCCCATTCACCTCTACTCTTCTTCCCCTCCTCCCTCCCTTGCCCCCAGGACCCACACTGCCAGAGAGGGACCAGGAGTGCAGAGGACCAGGCCTGGGACACTAGCAGGCTCCCTGGGGCCTGAGTGGGTATGCAAAACACTAGCCCCATTCCCCTCCAATCCTCTGAACCCCCGAGGGTCTTTCCCTGTCCCTGTTGATCCCCTGTGGTGAGTGGGACTCTCCAGCCATGGGAACCCCTCCCCTCCCCCAGACACCCCTCAGGGGTGCTGGTCCCATCCCGCCTCCACTTCTCCTCCCCACTCGCTCCCCCCACGTCCTACCCAGTCACTCGGGGGTTCCGCCCATACCCTTGGGTGTCGAGCTCCCTCACCAGCATCTGGTAGGTGCCCTAGTTGTGAGGAGACATCAACTCTCTCTCCTTCCTTCTTAAATATTCTTCACTCAAGGTGATGAAATTGAGCCTTACAATGGTTAAATGATGGAAAATACATATAAATACGCACACTCAAAATATAAATATATATCCCAGTCACTGTACTACAGGTTCTCATATATTATGTCATTTAATCTTAAGAAATACTTATTGTTAATATTATTTTCTTCACGCAGATGAGGAACCTTAGGCAGCAAGAGGTCACACAAGTACTAAGCAGTGGAGTTTAACTTGAGTCCACTTCAGGCTGATTCCTAATATATCTAAATATAATTTTTCCTCCAATCAGAGTGATATAATTAGGCCTTCGTTTGTGAGTAATACAATTTTTAAGGGTTTTCTTCCAAATTAATGGGTAAGTTAATTATAAGGGACAAAAACGAGGACCTAATGAAGGTAATTTATTTTATACAGTTGGAATATAAGCAAAATAATTTGGGTGTCAGAAAATCTTCTAGAATCTTTTTCAGGTGATTGATCTGATATCTATAAGACATTGATCACCTTCATTACTATATTACAGAAGTCTATACTTTGTTATATGGCTACTATAGTTATGCATGTGTTCAAGACCTATAAGAAAAGTGACAAGAAATGACACTAAAAATAACTTCCCCACACCTGAGAGAAGTTCCTGAGAGAATATCTGGCTTTCTCTTCTTTTGACAGACATAAAGAATACAACTTGCATATGGAATGGCGAGTCTGGTTTTGAGTTGGGATAATGTTAATGCATTTCCTCCTCTGAGAATCAGAGAGTAAAACTAACTGAATATTCACATGTGCTGCCACCTCTGTGAATTACTATGAGTCCTATAGTTTACCTATCCTACATCAGGTTTTATTGCATTACTAAAAACTGTTTAAGGTGAATAAATGCATATCATTGGAAATTTTTTGGACCTTTAAGTTAACACAGAAGAAAGTCAGTAATAGGAACTCTGATGATCATCTGGGATATCTGAAGGAGAGAAAAAAGATTTGAGTCCCTTTCACCTTCATTTTGGAGGAAGAGATTATATTAATTTCTGTGCCTATCAGACAGGAAGTGATTAAATCATTCTTAACTACAAACAGTAGTGTCTTCACTTAGGGAAATCACAGTTTTCTTATGAATTTCCCAACTAAATTCTCTTATGTTCTTTTTTTCTTTTTTCTTTTTTTTTTAAAGAACTTAAAGAACTTTAAAACATTAAAAGAATTTAAAACTTTTGCTTAAGGGAATTCACAACTGCCTTTATTTGGCAGGTACTCGCATATAAGTGAATGGAAGAAAAAATTCTTTAAGGATTATGAACTCCCTGGCTGCAAAAAGGTTCAACAGCTGTTTGTGGATTCTCTAGTTACTCATAAACAACCCCTCAAAACACACTATCCTTCCAGTGGTTATTTAGGACTTTTAGACCTCTCTCAGAAGATAAATTACAAGTGATCACTTTTCAGGATGTGTTGGTTTGGGTTTGTTTATAAAAGAAAAGTGAATTATTGAGTATGTGTTCTTTTCTAGAGAGTATAATTTTCAAAAGTATAATATATGCCAAAGGGGAATATGAATAAGGAAACAAAATAATGAATATCTATTATTTTTGTTATAATAAATGTTTTGCTTTTTTTTTTTTTAAGAAAAAGAGGAAATTTTTGTCTAGCTTGTGCTAATAAGTAAATGTGCTAGGTGAATCTTTAACCTTCATGGGCTTTAGTTTTCTCTGTTAAGTAAATCAGATGTGCTTCAACAGCCTTCCTGTGGTTCAAATTCCACCATGTCAAAGATGCTCCATATAAGTGGAAACCAAAAGGGACAATAGACTGTAAGTCAAAAGCCATTACAATAGACAAAGCAGCTCATTATATAATGATAATGGGATCGATTTGTCAAGAGGATATAACAATTGTAAAAATATACATATGTAACAGCAGAGCAACTACATTTATTAAGCAAATACTAAAAGACCTGAAAGGAAAAATAGAGAACAATACAATAATAATAGAGGGGTCAATACCGCACTTTCAACAATGGACAGATCATCAACAAGAAATCAATAAGGAAACATTGAAAATCAGTAAGGATATGTTGAAAATCAATAAAGTAACATTGAACTTGAGCTACAATTGACCTTTGAACAACACAATTTTGAACTACAGGGGCCCACTTACATGTGTATTTTTAAAAAATTAATGTGTATTACAATACTACGCAATCTATGGTTGGTTGAATCTGTGGATGTGGAATCATGGATATGGAGGGCTGATTGTACAGTTACACACTTTTATATATATTTGACTGCATGGGGCAGTTGGTGTACCTACCCCCCCCACTGTTGAAGGGGGAACTGTATACTTTAGACCAAATGAACCTAATGCACATATACAGAACATTCAATCCAGCAGCTGCAGCAGAACACACTTTCATCTCAAGCACATACAGAACATTGTCCAGAGTAGATCATATGTCAGATCACAAATGACATAGATCATATGTCAGATCATATGTCAGATCACAAACCAGTAGATCATATGTCAGATCACAAGTCTGGCAAATTCAGAAGACTGATACCATACCAAGTATCTTTTCTGACCACAATTGTATAAATGTAGAAATCAATAATAGGAGGAAAAAATAGGAGGAAAGCTGGAAAATATACAGATATATGGAAATTAAAGAACGTACTGCCGAACAACCAATAATGAAAAAATAAATAAAAGAGGAAATCAAAAAATTTCTTGAAACAAATGAAAATGGAAATACAACATGCCCAAACTTACAGGATGCAGCAAAAACAGTCCTAAGAGGAAAGTTAGTGATAAATGCTGACACTAAGGGGGAAAAAAAAACTAAAAAGAAAAAACCCACCTAATTTTACACTTCAAGAAACTAGAAAAAGAAGAGCAAACTAAGCCTGAAGTTAGCAGAAGGAAGAACATAACAAAGATCAGAACAGAAATAAATAAAATAGAGCCCAGGAAAACAAGAAATTATCGGTGAAAGTAGGACGTGATTTTTTTAGAAAATAAAAAATGGACAAACTTTTAGCTAGACTAAGAATAAAAAGAAGGAAAAGTCAAATAAATAAAATCAGAAATGAAAGAGAACACATTATAATTGAAATCACAGGAATACAAAGGATCATAAGAGACTACTATGAACAATTACACTCAACAAATTGGATAACCTTGAAAATACGGATAAGCTGCTGGAAACATGCAATCTACCAAGACTTAATCACGAAAATATAGAAAATCTGAATAAACCAATAATAAGTAGGAGATTGAATCAGTAATCAGAAACTTCCCAACAAAGAAAAGCCCAGGACCAGATGGTTCTTCTGGTGAATTCTACCAAACAGTTGAAGAAGAATTAATGTCAGTACTTCTCAGAATCTTCCAAAAAATTGAAGAGGAAAGAACACTTCCAAACTCATTTTATAAGGCCAGCATTACCCTAAAACCAAAATCAGATAAAGTCACTACAAAATAAGAAAACTACAAGCCAATATCCCTGATGAATGTAGGCACAAGAATTCTCAACAAAATACTAGCAAACCAAATTCAACAGTACATTAAAAGAATCATACACCATGATCAAGTGGGATTTATCCCTCAGATGCAAGAGTGGTTCAGCATACTCAAATCAATAACTGTATACACCATATTAATAGAATTAAAGATAAAAATCATATGATCATCTCAATAGATGCAGAAAAAGCATTAGACAAAATTCAACATCCTTTCATGATTAAAAGCTCTCAAAAAATTGGGTATAGAAGGAATGTACTTCAACATAATACAGGCCAAATATCACTAGCCTACAGCTAACATATTCAATGGTGAAGGGTTGAAAGCTTTTCCTCTAAGATCAAGAACATGACAAGGGTGTCCTCTCACATCACTCCTACTCAACACAGCACTGGAAATCCTAGCCCAAGTAATTAGGCAAAAAGAAGAAATAAAAAGCAGTAAGGAAAAAGTAAAGTTGTCTCTGTTTGTGGAAGATATGATCTTATATACAGAAAATCCTAAAGATCCCACTGAAAACTATTAGAATTAATCAGTGAATGCAGTAAAATTGCTGGATACAAAATCAACATAGAGTAATCAGTTCTGTTTCTCTACACTAAAAATGAAATAGTTGAAAAAGAAATAAAGAAAATATCCTATTCACAATAACATCAAAAACAGTAAAATTCTTAGGAGTAAATTTAACCAAAGGGATGAAAGATCTGTACACTGGAAACTGTAAGACTTTCATAAAAGAAATTGAAAAAGACACAAATAGGTGGAAAAATATCTCATGTTCATGGATCAGAAGAATTAATATTGTTATGTCCATATTATCCAAAGCCATATACAAATTTAATGCAATCACTATCAAAGTTCCAATGGTATTTTTCACAGAAATAGAAAAAGAACTTAAAATCTGTATGGATCCAGAAAGGTTCCAAATAGCCAAATCAATCTTGAGAAAGAAGAACAAAGCTGGAGGCATCACACTTCCTGATTTCAAACCATATTACAAAGTTATAGTGATCAAAATAGTATGATGATGCTATAAAAAACAGACACATAGACTAGTGGAACAGAGTGAAGAGCCTAGAAATAAACCCAAGCATTTATGGTCAACTATTATTTGACAAGGGAGCCAAGAATAATCAATAGGGAAAAGACAGTCTCTTTGATAAGTGCTACTGGGAAAACTGGGTATCACATGCACAAGAATGAAATTGGGTCCCTGTCTTATACCACTCACAAAATTAACTTCAAACAGATTAAATACTTAAATATAAGACCTGAAACTATAAAACTCTTAGAAGAAGATATGAGGACAAAGCCCCTTGACATTGTTCTTGGCAACTAATTTTTGGGTATGACACCAAAAGCACAAGCAACAAAAGCAAAAATAATTAAGTGGGACTACATCAAACTAAAAACTTTCTGCACAGAATAAGAAACAATCAACAGAATAAAGAGGCATTGCACAGAATGGGAGAAAATATTTGTAAATCACACATCACATAAAGGGTTAGTATCCAAAATACATAAGAAACTCATACAGTTCAACAGCAAAGACAACAACAAAACCACAAATAATCTGATTAAAAATGGGGGTAGAGGACTTGAATAGACACTTTCATAAAGAAGAGATACAATGGCCAACAGGTACATGAAAAAGTGCTCAACTTCACTAATCATCAGGGAAATGCAAATCAAAGCCACAATGAAATATCAATCACTTCATACCTGATAGAATGGCTATCGTCAAAATGACAGATAACGTGTTGGTGAGAATGGTGAGAAAAGGGAAACTAGTGCACTGATAGTGGGAATGTAAATTGGTGCAGCCACTATGAAAACCAGTATGGAGGTTCCTCAAAAATTAAAAATAGAACTACAAAATGATCCAGCAATCCCAAAGGAAACAAAAACAAGATATCAAAGAGATATCAGCACCCCCATGTTCATTACACCATTATTAACAATAGCTAAGATATGGAAACTACCTAAGTGTCCATCAATCCACGAATGGATACATAAAATGTGATATATATGTGTGTGTGTATATATATATATATATATATATTATACATACACATGATACGTACACACAAAATGAAATATTATTCAGCCGTAAAAAGAAGGAAATCCTGCCACTTGCCACAACGTAGATGGACCCTGAGGGCATTATGTTAAGTGAAATAAGCCAGACAGAGAAAGGCTATACTGTGTTCTCACTTATATGTGGAATCTAAAAAAGCCAAACTCAAAACCAGAGAGTAGAATAGTGGTTGCCAGGGGCTGGGGTTGGGGGGTTTGAGGAGATGTGGGTCAAAGGTACAAACGGCCAGCAATAAGGTGAGTAAGTTCTGGGGATCTAATGCACAGCGTTTTGATTACAGTTAACAGTACTATGTTATATACTTGAAAGTGGCTAAGAGAGTAGATCTTAAATGTTCTCATTACACACATAAAAATGGTGATCATGTGAGGGGATGGATGTATGAACTAGCCTTATTGTGGTAATCATTTTGCAACATATGCATGTATCAATCATTATGTGGTATATCTTTAATTTATACAATGTTATACAGCAGTTATATTGGGCTGGCCAAAAAGTTCATTTGGGATTTTCCATCTCTTACAGAAAAATCCAAACAAACTTTTTGGCCAACTCAATATTTCAGTAAAGCTGGAAAAAATACAGATAGATTTATTTATAAAGCACTTCACTGTAGCTTTTTATGATAGCCAAGAAAATCTGAAAAAATAAATACCCAACAAAAAGGTAAATTTTCAGTTATACAAAAAAAACAATGTACATAAAGAGGGAAACACATTAAATGTTGACTGTGGTTAACTCAGGTAATACAATTGCGGATAATGATATTTAAATTTTTTATTTTGGACTTCAAACACATAGATCAGATTTACCACAATTCTTGGCCCATCTGTATTGTACATGCAAGTTTCCCCTTTACCTATATTAAATTAGATTATTTAATACATAGTGAATACCGGTGGGCTCACCACATAACTGAGAACTAGGGCATCACCGATAGCTTATGTCTTAAGGGAGAAAAGGTAGAACGATATGCCAATACAAAACACATGCTCTTTAAAGATTCCAACATTTTTTTCAGAGATAATAAATTGATGGAAAAAAATCCAAACTAGAATTATTTTCTGTATTTTTCTAATTAAAAAATAAACACTGTATTTAAATAAAACCATTTGTTTCTAGTGCCTACAGACTGCATCTGACATTCTGAATTGGCAAATGTATATGAGTTAACTTGTTCTAAACACTAAACCTAAAGCCAGGGCGAGAGGGCGTGCTGCTTGCTACAATTGGTACAACAGACCAGACTATTGTACAGTCTGTACAGACCAGAACAACTACTCACAATGTGGAGTCTTACATGTGTGTGTGCTCTCTTTATAAAAACCCATAAAGTGTCGGTTGATATGTTTGAAATGTTAAAATATTTGTAAAATTTTTAAGGATTTGTGTCACTTTGCTTTTGTATTACATGGAAGAACTAGATGCTGACAAATCATTCCATAACCAACACTAGTGGCCTCACAGAGCTCACATGTGAGGATACTGTGATTGAAGAGGTAAGTGGTCCTTTCAAGAAACAGAGCTAGAACTGGGACTAGACTCCTAGTTTGGATTCCTTTCACTTGATAACATTGCCTCTGAAAGGAACATTGGAATGCTTATCTGTGATTTGCTTTATATTGGAACAGATAGCTCTTCTTTCTTTGTACCTATGAAAACTGTTCTTTGAAAGCAGAATAGAAGTCATTGGGAAAATATGATTTCATATGCAAATGTTCACCTTAAGCCCAACTTTTTCCCGAACACCTTTCAGTAATGCAAGGAAATCATCTGAATGTGTATCACTGAGTATCCTCAAACAAAAACTGAATGTCAGCATTTTGATAAAATTCATATACGTAGCATAAGGAATCTTCATTTTCTATCTAGATTCCTAGTCAAAGAAATGTGCCCTTGGTTACATTGTTTAATCACCAACTTGGAAGGTTCGATTTGCTTTTCATTGTTTTCTTAGGAAATAAAGTTTAGTGTTGTCATAATCAGTGAGGCGAAAAACAGATTTGCCTCATATTTGTTTTATGAAATTACATGACCAAATTAACAGCCATACTAAACTCATTTCTTTCAGTAAGAAATCTAAAAGAATTACAATAACTTTGATGACTATTTCCAACTTTGTGGCATTTTCTCTCTAGCCACTCCTTAAGAAGGTCTTTTTTTTAAAATAGAAATTCATGACTTAGGAAAATTGTTCAATTTAGTAAACATGGGTATTCAAATTAGGAACTTCTGAGTCATCTCTGCTTGTATTATTAGGATTATATAAAATGGGATTACAAAATCTCAGATTCCATTAAGGCTCAACAGATATAAAAACTAGGACAACCATACAAGGTATGTAAAAGGACATTTTTGAAAATGGAAGAGGATGCTATTCATAGTTAAATTTGAACAGTATTCGTATATGGAGACAGTTTAGGGCAAACCAGGGCATATGATTATCCTAACACAAACTGAACTCCAGTCATTTTTACCTACGTAAATTAGCATGTTTATTTACTAGGGTCCTCCAGCTTATAAGTTTGGGGTAAAACATGTGCATCTTCTTTGTTAGAAAAGCAACCGAAAACATCCAGATTTTCTTCTTTTATGATCCGGCACAAGTGTATGTTAACTGGTTAACAACAGGGCTGTTAGCTGAATTATTATGGGGAAAAAACTCAAAGACTTTCACACTTTATTTCACATTTCTCTTCTCCATCAGCTCTCTTCTTCCTTCCCTTCATGTAACCCTTTGTATTTGTTTTCAGGACTCATAAAATAAGAACAGTAGCAGCAATGGTCAATACTTTGTTCACTTATCAAGCAAATGCTGCTGAGTGCCCCCCATGAACTAGGGCATGTGCTAGGCTTTCCAGGTGATATAAAGATAATTAGAAGTGGTCACTTCTGTTAAAAAATAAAAACTATTTAGAAGAAAAAGATAAGTACATAAATAACTATAACCCAGGAAATCACAACAGAAATATTTATAGAATATTTTATATTTTTATATATATATTTTTTTATATATATATACACACACACACACACACATATATATAATATATAATAGTCCATTGTATGTGTATGTATATACATACAATGGGATATTATTCAGCCATGAGAAAGAAGGAACTTCTGTCATTTGTGACAACAGGGATGGACCTTGAGGGCATTATGCTAAGTTAAATAAGCCAGATAGAGAAAAAAAATATGCATGGTATCACTCATGTGGAACATAAAGAAAACAAACTAAAGTCAAACTCTTAGAAACAGAGAGTAGAAAAATGGTTTTCAGGGGCTAGGGGGGTGAGGTAAATAGGGAGAGGTCAGTAAAACAGTACAAACTTTAAAAGAAAAAAAGAACAAATAGCTATTAGAAAGGGAGAGGATATCTGTTATAACTGCATGGTGGTCTCAAGCTCCTTTCCAATTCCCTTGTGCAAAAGGTGGAAAGGGATTGTGCTGCTCAAAGGTTGGTCCATACAGACAATAATGTGAATCCTCATATATTCCTGAATCAAATATTGAGCATCCACTATGAGACAGGTGATATCAGACAATGATGAACACACAGGTAAGGCCTCTGCCCTCACAGCCTAGGAAGGAGCCACACAGCTCTATATGTGCACACTAAGGAAACTTTTCTGAAAGTTGGCTCACAAATCATGAAGTTGCTCAAAAAGATATGATTAAAATCTCACTAATGCTTATCCTCTTGTTAACTACTTTTTTGAATGAACATCTTCCTGATTCATAATTCTCTTTTCTTTAACTATGTACAAGAGGGATTATATACTTAAATTCTCACAAATATTCTGCACGTATTCACAGGAATACAGCTCTGGGAAATAAATTTTGCAAAATGACACTTCTCAGCATAGCACGAGGGTTTACTTATGCTTTGCATAAGAATTGCCAAGAGGAAGCTAATTAATATGCTAAATGCTCTTTCTTGTTTGTAGATACTAGTCCAAGTTTGGGTTTCAGTTAACATTATATAGAACTCTGACACATACTTGTCTTTCTCTCTTTTCTACTTTTAATACCTCTCCAAGCAAACTTCTAAATCCTCTTTCATAGTGATGACAATGTACACACAAGGGAAACTCTATGTGCACTTAACTCAGGCTATTGGATATGTTTCTTCAACTTAATCTTAGGGGAAGGAATAAAAACAACTTCAAGCAGCATTTCTAAATGATAAAAATCACCAAGCTCAGAAATGTGGCTTAAATTACTTGCTTGTCTTGGCTAACATGATGTTTTATACTATCCAAATGTTGTACTTATTAATTTTCTGACTGTCCTCTATCAACACTGAGTTTTGAGAGTTGACGGCAAATGGTGCAGAAAATTCAACGTCTTCCTTGCATTCCGGCAGTAGCAAACATACCTTTATTAGGAGTTGGACAAAAGAGCTCTGTTTTCTCAAAGGCTTTCCCTTTAAATTATTTCTGGTAAAGGCCGGATTTGAGATCCGCCTCTGACTTGCTAAAGGCTATTTATGATTTATTTCAACCTTTAGCTGGCTCTAGGAAAAAAAAAAAAGAACAAAGTTGAAAATACAGAAAAAGGAGTGCTTAATCCTCGGTATTTCGGTGGAAGTAAGAGTCGGCACCCTGACTCTTATGATGGCTGCATTGTGTAAATTTTGATATTTTTATTTTTTCCCTCAAAAATGAAATTAAAATCCTTTACATTTTTAATTAGAAAACAGTGCCATCATTTTTTAAAACGATCAAATTTCAAGCTGTGAGTCTTTTAATACAGGTTGGTCTGCTGAGACTTTTCTGAAGCACTGGGGGGAAATTTAAAACCCAGGCAAATAATTTTCTGAGGCAAAGTGGTGATAGGCCATGGTGAGATATGGGTGTCATAAAAATTTAACAGTGGTCCCTAACACACCAGAGTCACCATAGCATTGACACATTGACTATAACATCTCCAAAGAAGCATTTGCTGTCTATCATGGCTCTGAAGGGAGCTGTTACCATCTATCAATGCAATAATCTGCATGTTAAAGAGTCCCTAAATATGTCTTTACAAGATAGTCAGATCTGTTTTGGTCTATTGGGTCAATAATCCACACACTAAAAGTCCCTAAATGTGTATTCACAAGATAGACAGATCACCTTTGGTTCACTGAGTCAATAGTAAGTAGGCCTTTAAAAAGGTGCCTATATAGTTGCATAGTTTGTTTTTCAGCAAGTTCAGAAATTCAGTTCTGTACTCTTTTTGTCTTTTAAGAGTAGATTTATTATGCTAATTTCAGTGGATGCCAGAAGCTGAGTTTCACTCTGGCCTATGATATTTTGCCCTCGAAAAGTCAGAAGAAAAAACCCGCCCGAGCACAAACTATATTAAAACTACGAGGCGAGGAATGGAAGTGCAGACACACAGGCAAAGCCCTCCGGGCCAGGATGAATGCTGTGCTTTCAGACTATGTCTTACCCCTGCCTCTGTCACCGGTCAGCTTCCAGCCTCCCACCCTCCTCCAACTGCTCTGCTGGAGGCTCTGCTGGAGGCTCTGCTTGCCCATCTTAAAGCTCATTTCAGCAGCAGAGGGATCTTACGAGGGCTGCAGAACCCAGCCCTGCTCTCCACCAGCTACTCGTTCTGAGTTCACCTCCTACCGCTGCCCGATGCCCTTGCCTCTGCCCCCAGAGCACACCGGCCTCTGCTGTTCCTGGAGCCCACCAGCTGTGGTCCTGCTTCCGGTCCTTTGTACTTGCCCTTCCCTCTGTCTGGAAAGCTCCTCTCTCAGAATCCACACGGCTAGCTCTTTTACTCTCTTTAGGTCTCTTATGAGAGAGGCCCTCCCTGACCACCCTGTATAAGAGAGCAACACCTCATCCCAACACCATGCACTTCCTTCCTCTGTTACCCACACCGTTTGTTGTCCACTAGCAGTTAATCACCATCTGATATAATATGTCTTTACTTACTTGTTTCTTGTCCATCTCTTTCTCCTAAAGGTTAAACTCCACTGGGGCAGAGGCTTCATCAATCCCAAACTTAGATAAGAACCTGGCATATTTTTTTAACTGCTCATTAAATATTTATGGTACAACTGAATGAAAGCAGATGGAAAGGAGTCCTGTCTCTACTTTTCCGATTGCCTATTGATGTGTTTTCATGTTTAGGTTGAAGAGGAATGAGTACCTCTTTCTGAGATGAAGTCCTCTGTTTGGCCATTAGACCTCTGTTCTCCATAATACTCTCTAAGTGGCTCAAAACAGGTCCTTCCTGAAGGACCACTGCATCCACTGCATCCCCACAGCTACTGGGTTATAACAGAGTTCCTGGAGGAGTTGGGGTCATCTGAGCCTGTCACAGAAACACATGACCAGCCTGCTTCTAAGTGTAATACTGTGTAAAGGCAGCATTTCTAAATCTCCCTGTCCACAGTCAGCTCTGGTGATAGCAGAGGACTGACTAGAGCTCACAGTCTTATCTGATGCAAACAAGAGGGATGGCGTGTGGCACTGTGCCACGTTAGCATAACAGACTGAGGTGTACTGGGTAGAGCCATTCTCTCCTATGCTTGGTCAGTTATCCTTGGGGTATTCCCCAGTGCTTCCACCCCTACTTTTAACCATGCAGATATTCTCAAATGTATCCCTTCTCAAGACCGAAGCCTGTCACAGTAACTTCTTCCTTATTTAAATTTCATGGGAATATTCTTTATTTCAATAACTCAGAAAGGTGACTTTGGCAAGAGAATCACAGCTGACAGCAAAGCAATGACCATGGTGGTGTGATTAGTAGAGGCTGCAGGCTACAGAAGGCCTGTCTGAGCATTTACCACTGTCATCACACTGATGCTGGTCTCTCCTAGGGTCTGACATTGGTCAGAAAAGAGGATGCAGTTCAGCAATAGTAATCACTATAGAATCTGTCTGTATTGTAATAGTCAAAGATATGCTAATTAATTAAAAGAATTTTTACTGTGAACCTGCTTAGCCTAAGCAAGGCTTTCTCCCATGTCCTCCCCTAGCACACAGATGTATTTTAATAAAGCTTTAAGGCACAAACGAAACAAAAAGCTGAAGTGATCTAGAAAAATCCATTCCCCAAACCCAAAGCAATTAATTAACTGAAAGAAAAACATGATTTAATCTTGAATTATTTGGATAAGTGTCTCAACTTTGTAATTTATTTTGCATGAATGGGCAAAACTTAATGGCTATTTCAGTGTATACCAGTACTTAAGCAGATTTATAAAATAAAATTTTCAATCAAATTAATGGAGAGGAAGGGATAAGAAATTAACATGAACAACAGCAACAAAACCATCATCTCAGATACTAGGTATCATCGCACACCCTTCCAAATTCTGGCTGAAAAGAAATAATGATTTCTGTAATCCCCAGCAATGACTTTTGCAGGGGCAAGATTTCAAATAAACATCTATTTGCTTTAGGTGAGCTTCACTGAATTGGCCTTATTTGATTTCAGATCCCCCTAAGGGAAGAGATTTCGGGATTTCCTGGTTGTAAAATGGAAAAGAACATTTTGCTGAACTTGTATGACAAGCATTAAAAGGGCAGATAATCACAGGTTCTCTGGCTGTTTACCAGAGCTTCTTTACCTCCTCAATCTACTTTATTTCCAAATGTCAGAGTAGTCTGAAACCTTTCAAAGATTTATAGACTGCAGAAGCAGAGGAAATATTAGGATAAATTCTTTAACTTTTGTGAAAGCTTTTAAGTAATTAATAGATGGGCTTTTGGAGTTGTTTCATAACACAGTACAGATACTCTGACATGTACCGTGTGAAGGCTAAACATGGTCATCTCTCAATCTAGAAAGTCACGGAAACTGCTCTTTAGAGTACTTGAGTCATTAAAAAAAAAAAAATTGAATTTGTGAAGGGGAATAAAAATAATATAAGATTTAGTTTAGCAGTTAAAATAAAAATACTACACAATGAATGAAAATAGTAAATACAGTCTCGGTTTTAAATATAATTTCTTTTCCAAACTCTACTTGGAAATTCTCTTATATTACAAAATGAAGAAAAAAAATTGTAGCTGCCATAATATTATTTATATAAAGCAACAAAAATGTGAGCAAATTATTTTCAGGCTTGTATTATAAAAATGTTTTCCAATATAATTAAAATACCAGTGCCAAATAGCTGAAACAAATATTTAAAAGCTCTTACCTTAGATATATAATAGGCAAAATAGTTCTCACAGTAATAAATTAATTTTTTCTTTGTTATGCAAAACGCCTCAACCATAACTTCATGAGGAAATGTGAAGTGGTATGAAAATGATCTTACCTCATATTCAAAGTCCTCAGTTCTGTCTGCATCAGCAGGCAAGCTGGAAAGATACTCATCGTCCTCATAAAATTCATGCTCCATCGGATGAAGAGAATGGCAGCTATGGGGAATGTAGCAATATGATAGGAATGGATCAAAAGGGTTGTTCCCAAGATTAAAACTAATTTTAGAATTTCACTTTAGTTTTCACCGCTCGCCAATAAGACCTTTAGTGATCTAGCCTTTAAACGAATTACACCGCAGAAAGAGCAACTGTTTTCTTTCTCCCCCTATATGAAGTCCATCAATTTGATTTTCTGAGAGAATACTAAGATAATAGCTCAGGGTCAAGCTTCATTCTGTGAAGGGGCAGATGTGCGACCTCCCCCCGCCGTGGTGCTATATCGATACTCTGGCCTCCTTCCATTCCATCGAATGGACTTGATCCATGCATCGGTGTGTGGCATTTGAGACTGAAGTCTACCGGAAGGTGGGTATTTTATAACAAAGTACTTCCAATTTCCTAATTACAGCCTCAAACCGGTTCTGAAGTCTGATTTTAAACGCGCAGTCGGACCTCTGTGTCCTTGGGTTCTGCATCCGAGTATTCAACCAACCGTGGATCAAAAAATCGAATTTTTAGTTTTATTTCCAACCTTGAGGCTATCCCAGCTACCTCGCAGCAGCCATGAGATGACCCAGTGGATAGATGAATGTAAAGACAGACATTTCCAGATGTGGTGGGCTCTGTACTGGGACAGTGGGGGGAAGAAGTGCGGTAGCACGTGATTCTGGTGAGTGTGGGGCAGGGGCCTGCTGACTGCGAGGGGCACTTCAGGAGGAAGGAGGATGAAGATCGTGGTACCGTGGTAGGAGTGATGCTCTGCCTCCTCGACGTAAATGGTGCTGTGTATGCCAACCTCCCACCACCCTCTGTCTCTCTGTTAAGCAACTTAATCCTGGCATGGACAAATAAAGTTGCTATCTGTACCCCCCTCCCCCCCAAAAAAATCGAATCTGAGGTTGGTTGAATCCTTGCATGCGGAACCCGTGGATGTGCAGGTAGGGTGGGCACTGTGTTTTTCAGATTGTAAATCGTACTCACATTGCCCCCATTTCTTAAGATTTCCTTCCTCTTTCTCCCTCATAACCCACATCTTTCCCTCTTTGATAAAAGGCATGTCCACAAATATTAAAGAACGTTCACGGTGATAACTCACTGGAAACTCCTATAAGCCACAGATTTGCATAATCCCTTTAGAAAATTTCTCAGGACAAAGAGAACTGATGGAGTGAAGGGAATGCAGAGGACCCAAGGCATTGTATATTACTTCTACGTATCTTTTAACTTTGGGGAAATGGTTTTCATAATTTATAGAAGTCCTTTCAAATTGCTATATGCCATGATAGAGACACTATACATTATACAATATGAAAGCTAAGCACAGTGGAACAGCAAAGGGCATGAGGTCCTCTATAAGTATTTCCAAGTCAGTGAAAAGGCCTAAGTGAAATTAACCAAGTTGGTTTCAGGTGAGCCCTCTAAGCCCAGCCATTTTGGACATTAGGAACAAACTGGAGTTAGTGGCATAAATTAGTCCCCTCATTACTAGCTGAAATGCCAGAGAGATTCATCCTGGTGCCCTCACACAGTCAGTGTAAATATTCTACCAGCCTCTTCTCACTATACTCTAATATTCTCTGATTTTCACGCAAATAGCAAGAACAGTACAGTTAGTATCTTGCTTGCTGGTCTAACAGGTGAACCCTCCTAGCTTAAAGCTGGACTGGCTTTTTTTTTTAACTTTTTATTTTATATTGGAGTGTAGTTGATTAACAATGTTGTGTTAGTTTCAGGTGTACAGCAAAGTGATTCAATTATAAATATACATGTATCTATTCTTTTTCAAATTCTTTTCCCATTTAGGTTGTTACATAGTATAAGGAGAGTTCCCTGTTGAGAAGCCCATTTGGGCTGGTAAAACATCAGAGCCTGCTGTTTGGGGCATCTGATGTGTTTCCCTGGTCTTTGACTTAGTAAGTAGGAAGCCCTGCTGTGAAGAACACCTTATTAATTCAGTAAACATTTACCAAGTATCTACCAGATGCCAGGCCCTATGCCAATGGCTGGAAATCGGTTGGTGTCTTTTTAATTGGGTAGAGCAGCAAAGTGGGAATTTTAATATAGTGAGATAATTAAGGGAAAAATAGAGACACTATGAGAGTACCTACTACAGTCCTAAGAAGTCTGCTAGAAGAGGTTACCTTTCAGCTATGATCTGCAGGACTTGGGAAGAGGACACAGCGTACTGGTTAAGGGAGTGGGCAGTGGAGTCAGACCTCTTGGGCCCAGGATCCTGGCCCTATCGCTTCCTTGCTGTATGACCTTGCCGATTACTTAACATTTGCTTCCTCATCTGTGACATGGAGATGGTAATAATATAATGTACTCCCTCAGAATGTTTTTATGAGGAATAAATGAATTAATAATTGTAAAACACTTGGAATATTCCCTAAAACATGTTAAGTTAGCTAATAAATGTTAGCTATTATTCATTCAAGAAAGTATTTATTGGATGGCTACTCTGTGTCACACTCTACTAATGAATATTGTATATTTGTTTGCTTGTGTATTTTTCATCTCCACTGTAGAATATAAGCTCCAGGAGGCAGTGGCTTTATCTTTTGTTCCCAGTTTTATGCCCAGTACCTAGTTCCAGTACCTGACACAAGGGGCTATTTAATAAGTAAGGGATAGATGATTAGAATCGTAGGTCAGACAAACAGAGCCCCTGCCCTCCTGGAACTTGAAGTTTCAAAGAGTGGTTTCCAAAGCATGGCTGCACATTAAAATTGCCTAGGGAAATTTCTGAAAAATTCTAATGCCTGGGTTTTGGCCTGAGGTGAGATTGATCTGGGCATTGCATTGATACGGCTTTTCAAAGTTCCCAGGTGATTCTAATGTACACGTGTGAACCACTGAGTTGGACTTAACAGAAGCCACTAAAGGGCAGGCGGGTGTCAGGACCAAGTGTACATTTTACTAAATGGAGCATGGATTGCAGTAGGCAATGAAAATGCAGGCTAAAGAGACTACTGCTCTTATAAATCAAGCTCTCAATAATGTTTGAATATTTGCTTAAAAGTTCACAGAACAAAGTGTGTGGAGCAAAACAAACTTCCAAAGCTGCAAGGGTAGCATTATTTGAATAAACTATCTCTAACTGCCTTTAACTCAGGTAAAAATTGAAAAGAAATATTCCTTTAATAATTCCTTATTTTGTAGCTCTATACTTCTTCTTGTACAGCCAGGATCTTTGGTTCACGTCTCAATATATCAGGTAATTGCTTCATTTGGAGAATTGCACTTTAATAAATTTCCTAGCTTCTCCTTTAAAGAAGAGAAAAGCAAAAGAGAAAGAGAGAGGCGACACACAGAGAAGAATATAGTGCCAACATGCCACTTCTGGGTCTGTCTTAACAAGGTTTTTGGCAGCTTCGGTGAGAAAAGCTATTTCCCTGACCAGTTCTCATGAGCTGTGTGAGGCTTGTGTTGACTGGAAATATGAAGATGAACTAATCAGAGCCAGACTTTTTCACTCAGCATCTCAGCAAGTATGATTCCTGAGCTGAAACAACCGTGCAGGTCAGGAAAAGTAAGCAGGACAGCTGAGAACTAATTGGATGGAGACACAGTTACAGACACTTTCCAAACAGAACTGAGAGCTTGTCTCCATAATTGTCAACTTGCTACAGTGACTGTTTCTTCCCAACACCTACTTTCAATGACGAATGACAACAAATAGGGCTTTGGGAGAAATGACAGGAAAATACCTGTCTGAGAGCAGAAATGGACAGATGTCGGGCACTGGAGGGGTGGGTGGCCTAAGTTTGGCCAGGGCCATGATATGTTCAAAGGTGATGTCCGTCTGGGTGCTGGCGTTCACGAGCCGCACTTCTGGGGCCGTCCCATAGGCTGGTTTACTGAGAGGTGTTCGCCTTAGCACCTGGACCACAATGGGCTCCTTGGCATTTCGAAAAGCTTCCACTGCCTCTTCATGGGTGGCCTTTGAGAGATCCTTCCCATTGACCTGCAAGATAAAAGGACGTTGTTCATCTCAGAGGAAAGAACAGAGAGGCTGTCATGATAGATTAAAAAAAGGTGGGCAGGGGAGGCTTAAACCAGCTCTGCTAAGAATTTTGTGAAGGAATATTTAATCAGACATTGACATTTATTGAACTCTTCATCAGCAGGAGAAAGTGAAGGAGACTAGGAAAACAGTTATTTCTTATACCTTTAGCAAGCACATCGTCAGAATTATTAGTAAAGATTTCAAAACTTAAACAGCACACAAACTTCAGCAAATGTTCAAAATCTTCAGCTAGGTAGAGATGTTAAGTGTATCCTTTTTAAAAAATGATCTATCAATCTCTTCGTGGTATTTTCAATATTTAATCAGTCTTACTGACTTGAAATCTAATTTGGGGGGATATTGTCAAATTTCTTTCATATTCATCATTTTAATCCAAGACCAGATTATTGCTCATGTGCATATTATCCTAAATCCTTGCTATTCAAAGTGTGGTCCATAGGCCAGCAGCATAAGAGATTAGAAATACGGAATCCCTGGCCCTATCCCAGACCTACTAAATGAGAACTGGCATTTCAACAAGATTCCAGCTGATTTATATGCACAAGAAAGTAGCACTGCTCTAAAACACCTCTGAGTGAGCATACCATGTCCCTTGCCTCCTTGCCTGTTTCCATTTATACCAGTTTATGACTCTCCAGTGTAGCCCTGGACATAACAGAGGAAGAGGTGATGTTTGTCTTTGCCCTCCATCACTGCTTCTCAGTTGGGCCAACCATTGGCGTTTGGGAGATAAAAATTATTCTTTTAGTGATGATACTCTCCCACACCTGCTTATGTAGGGCCATTGATGTTCCCCCACATTTGTGGCACCCAAAACAGCCACACTCTTTTCTGATCACCCTCTTGAGAGACAGTATAGAGACTGCTCGAAAATTGTCATCAATTTATTCCCCTAAAATAGGTCCTGATAGCACAGCCCCTTAGTGGAAGTTGTGTTTTCATAAAGGACTACAGAATCCTGAAAGAACTTCACAACTCCCACCTGCAATGAATCAATAATATTGGCTTTTGCAAATAGGAAGACATACTTGGGAGTACAGTACTGTGCTCAAAACCCCTGAAATTATACCATTTCTAGACAACTAAACTATCCGCCTGTTGGCAAGGCTCTGGTAACTGCTATGCTCCAGTAAATCCTTAGAGATCCCTGGGTGCCTTCAAAAGAATCAAAGGGAATCACTGAGTTGCAGCCAGAGAGCGATTGGCTGACATTCAAATGAGCACATTTTCTCTCCCTGAGTAGACAAAGAATATGTGCGTGCTCAAAGCAAATGTGGGGCATTTGGGGGTAAATGATACAATGCCAGGTAGAAATCATCATGTCATGTAGAGATGGGCTTAATGACCTGGAGGAGCTAATTTGCTCAATCGACCCTGAAAGAGTTAATGTGCCTTCAGAAATTGAGCAATTAAGTTTCCTCACCAGCACCATATGACCCAGTACAGTTCTCGAATAACTAGTAAGAAACATCAGTTTGAGATTTGGGTGTGTACCTACCAATGTGCACACTCACTAATCTGTGCATTTACTCTCTCATTCTTTTCTCCACGAACTAAACTTAAACATTCCCACTGAGTTTTCTCTGGCACAACCTTGGAATGGCTTGATGACTTTGGGCATACAGGAGGATGTGAACGCGGGACACCTACTGACCAGCATGCACTCCTTGAGCTGCTGTTGGATGACAGGCACTCTGGGCTGAGGCCACCACTCCTGAGGACCTGCAGTCAGCAAATGATAAGAGAAGTTCCAGGATGGAAAAGCACAACCTAAAATCTGGCCTCTCATGATGAATAGCGTCATCCTCTGTGTCTCATATTGTGGTCAGTATTTATAAATTCCAGGGTTATGGAAGATGATCCAGTGGTAGTTAATACTGCTCTGTCAGTATCTATGTGTTAGGGAAGAATTGCCCTTTTGTCCACACGTTTCCTGCTTCATGGTGTCCCTTCAACTTAGTAAATATTTACTCGTACAAGATTTCATACCCCTCCTTCTCTGAAAAGAACTCCTGGTCACAATCTGTTATCAACTATTTAAAATCTACTGGAATTATGTCAATAATGTTACCTTTTCCTATAAACCTTGCATCTGGAGTAACTCTTTTAACAATGGCAGAATGAAAGAAGACAGAGCCCTATTTTTTTTTTTTTTTTTTTTTTTTTTTTTTTTTTTTTTTTTGCACTACGCGGGCCTCTCACTGTTGTGGCCTCTCCTGTTGTGGAGCACAGTCTCCGGACGCGCAGGCTCAGCGGCCATGGCTCATGGGCCCAGACACTCTGCGGCATGTGGGATCTTCCCGGACCGGGGCACGAACCCGCGTCCCCTGCATCGGCAGGTGGACCCTCAACCACTGCACCACCAGGGAAGCCCGACAGAGCCCTTTTTGAAGGAACTTCAAACAATATCTGAGGGTAAAGGGAAAATAATTTGTGGCCATGGTTTCTTCCAGTCATACATTAAATCCTACTAATGCATAAATTGTGTGTCATTAAATAACGAACAGACAAATGCCATTATTCTATTTCTTCCCCAAGGTGGCTCAGTACCTTGTCTACAATCTAGTCTTGATATTCCTTTGTTTCTTATTTGTTTTAGTGATCTTCAAAGCAAGAATAATGTTTAAAAAGTGAGTTCCTTACTGATAATGATTATTTATTTTATGTTCCAATAAGGTAAATAAGATTATTTTTGCAAAGTTCAGAAAAGTATAAAAATTTCTGCAGAAACATAAAAATTGCTGGAGAGTATTTTAGGCTGTGAAATTATTAGTTCTTATTGCAATGCTTAGTATATGCAGATGTTAGCTTTCATACAGCAAGATCAATAGCTATTGATTCTAAGAACTGTACATTCATTCATTTACAATCGTGGCATTTATATGCAAATTTCTTTTTTTTTCCTTTAAGATAATCAAATACAGTCTTAAAAAAGGACAGTCAATATAATCTGAAGTATCTTACTTCCCCATTGGGAACGCTCTTTTCTTCCAGTTATCATGCGGCTGACCTCTATTTTCATAAGCTATTTAATATCTCTCGAAGTAAAGAAGTCTATGACCTTTAAAGGCTCTGCTGCCCCATATGATCCCTTAGAAAATGTAAGCACTGATGATACAAAACACTTTTTTTTTTTCACTTCACTTGAAGTTCATCAACATACTGTTAGCCTACCAAAAGGTCACCCTTTTATAAATTATGCCTTTCACAACAGAAAAAAGATTAGCTTTAATTGGGATTTTCTGGCAGTTGCTTTGCTCAGTTATCATCAGTTTCAGATAGGGAGAAGAATAATGTTGGAAGAATACCTGAGGTTTTAAACCTATAGAAAAATTCTGCAGTAAACTAACAAATAAATGAATAGCAAAACTTTGTGTTTTTTTCCAAATGTTTAGATCCTAAACCAACAAGGTGTTTGGTATTTCATGGTGCCATATCCTTATCATTCTATTTATTTTCCATCATATTCTCTCCATCCCTCCCTTTACTCCTCCTTCCCTCTTCCTTCCTCTCTGCCTCAGTCTTGGTTTTGTATGGACAACATATGTGAAATGAAACTGGAGAAGGAGAAGCCGTCTATTAAATGTGTTCCAGTTAATACAGGTAGTTAAGAGTGTCGATCCAAACTGTTCTAGGTGCCTAGTAAACAGAAGGAAGCAGAAGTGCTGGAAGTTGATTTTCAGGAGAAAAAAACTGGATGAAGACTGTTGGGAGCAAAATCCATGGGAGGAAATGAAAGGTAATTTGAAAATTAAAAAAGATATACCAAAGTATTATGGGGTGTGCTTTGAAGTGTACATGTGGAAGGGTTTCAAGAAGCCTGGTGATTTGATTTAAGCAGGGTGTAGAGAACAAGACCTTTTTCTAAAGTGGTTGCTAAATGGAATGAGTGAGAGGTTAGAGCATCATAATAAACAAGAGAAGCATATGAGATAATTCCCTCTATTACTCTAACATCTGGCTTTTTGAGAACTGTGGCCAAAACTGATTTGGTTCTAAAGCCACCTAGCAACTAGAGTATAACTGAAAAGACTCATGGGATTGCTGTTTGATAAGAGGCTTGTGGCCCCAGAGTGGGGTGACTGGACTCTGAAATGGTGATTAAGTTACCTGATTTGAGGTAAATGAGAAATCAGGCACATTATTGATAAAGAGGTTATCAGAATTGGTAACAGCATAAAAGAGGAAAGGAAGATGCCAATGATAGAAGTTGAGGAGAAATAGAGACGTGGTTATCCTCATTAAAGACTGGATTTGGGATTGGAAGCAAGTGGAAAGAGTAGCCTTAATCATGCCAAACTTGAAGCACTTCTAAGATATTCAGATAAACTAACAAATAAATGGATGATAAGTGACTAAAAGAAGAACTAATCATGGGAAGCCATTTCCAGAGAAGGTCTTCCTCTCACCCCTGCACTTACTTTATCAACTTAGTTGATAAGTTGAAAAATATACACATTTTTACTGCTATGAAAAAAGTGTCTTGTTTCTAAAAAATTATTTTCCATTTTATTGATAGAGAGAAGTGAATAGGAGAAAACTAGTAACTTTTCAGCAATTAATGCAAAAAAAGTATGAATACATTTGTTGTGGCAGATGGGCTAATTAATCCATAAGCAACTTGTGAATGTTAAGTAAAGAATATAGCTTTTCATATGTAAACCAAATCATAGCATCATTTGAGGAAGCTTCTGTTTAATGAACAATCAATTTACCCTTTGGGATAAATTGCAAAATCTGGGCTACTTGTCAACAACCTCCCCAGTGTGACTGGTGGCCTCAGCTTGGATATGAACTCCTCTACTTGGACTAGTCCTCCAAATCCACACACATGCAAAATTTTCTTGAGTATCAGAAAGAAAACAGGCTTTTCGCTTTTCCTTTTGTAGTGCAAACAAGTGCATAAATGACCAAGTCACCCTGGTGAGGTTCCATTTCCAGAGTCAGCTGTTTAGGATGATTAGGGTTTCCAAACCTCTGTGCCCCTTGTAAAAAATAAGGGTGTTTAAGCATCTCTGCCTTTCATGGGAGAATACATATGGGAATACTCAATAGAAGAAGTATAGAATACCAAGGATTATGTACAATTTCAAGTTGAGAATAAGAAGCATAAAACACTTGAATATTGTTTTTTTAATGTTTATAAAATGTTATTGTTTCATTCATTCATTTATTTTCAGCTTTATGGAGGTATAGATGACAAAATTCTACGATATTTAACATGTACATGGTGATGATTTGATATATGTATATATTGTGAAAGGATTCCAACAACTAGTTATTAACACATCTATCACTTCAATTAATTACTTAAGTTTTATTTAAGTGAGAACATTTATGTTCTACTCGTTTAGCAAATTTCCATTCTATAATACAGTGTTATCAACTAGAGTCCCATGTTTTACATTACAGCCTCAGACCTGAGTATTGTAATTTTGATTGGACATGACAGTTTACAAGAACTCCCACCCTCATGAATAACTGTGAAATTAATTTTGATTAGAGTCCCTATGTGAATGCTGATCAAATTCTCTACTTGATAATTACAAAGGTGTTGTAAAAACATGGCCTAATAACAGTTTATATAAGGAAGAAGCAATATTTAAATTGCTACTAAAATGTTTGGTATGAAAGGAATTTAAAATACTCTGAACTCTATATTCATGAAAACACTTGTCATATACAAACTATAAAACAATTTTAAGGAATTAAAGCATATTGCTTTTTTCTAAACTTGGTATGCTTGATTCTAGGTGGACATCTGTTATGTAAGTTGAGGACAGCACAGCATAAAAAATATTTATATTAAAAAGAACTCACAGAATAGGAATTGTGCAAAATGTTGTGAAGACAACCTGGTGAGAGATTGACTAAAATTAATTTTGACCATTTTAAAAACATTATCAATGAACAAAACAATCACTGGTAGGTTTGTGATGATCACATAATTTTAGAAGTTGAGAACATAAGAAATGTTAGATTTTATTAAACCAAAAAGTCTGTGTAGTTCAGTGTTCTTTTGACAGTGCTGTTACTAGATTTTGGGAAGAGAATATGGTAATTCTCACACAGGATCTAATGAGCAGACTTATTCAGAAGTGATCCTGGGGCTCCTTCTGGCTTGTCTGGACTACAGGGTTGGTAGCTTCATTTTCCTGGTGTGTGGGGTGTTGTAGCTTCCCTTGAGCTCCAAAGGCCCTCAGTGCTGTGTAGCTGGCTTTCCCAGAAAACTGGAAATAACTGACTTCTAACTCAGACAGTCTGAACCTTCTGTGTTTCCTTACTGACAGTGTGCCTATAAGAGAACAACAGTGGGGGGGGGGTCCCTCCACTGGAATACAGACCCAATGCATGTCCAATAGTTTCAGGTCCCCTCTGTGCTGCTGACTCCTGATTTGCATGTTCCCCCAATAGAGACTGTAACCTAACCTATAACTCGTGACATTGTAGGATTTGCCCTTATGGACCCTGTGTGACATAATACACATTTACAACCTAAAGAATTGAATTTATTCAAAATGCTTCCATATGTAACATTAATGAATTGCAGACTTCAATGAGATATTTAAAAAGCCTAATATTAGGTTTAGTTAATTGATTGTGACACTGTGAGGTCACTATGGTAGGACAGTATGGTGTTTCCTTGTCCCTTTCATAGTACATTTTGATGGCGAGGTGTTCCCAAATGCAAGCAAGACTCATCTTCAATTTTTCTTATTAAGATGTTATAGACCATTATTTTTGAATTTGTCAGAGCCGTTCTTGAACCAATTTATAATTTTGGTTATAGGAAATCTTGGGGATGCATCTTTCATAATTGCTTTTCCCCTATAATCTTTTCTCTGTCTTAATTTTGTATCCCTTCTTCTGTATTTTGTTTCTGTCTTTATTCTCATTGCCACACTTCTCTTCCAAGCTTTCCCGTTTGGGATTTAACAAATCAAATCTGAAGAGTGTCTTTCTATAAAAATTATTCCTGTTTTTAAGGAACAGGTTATGATAGTTTTGATTCTTACTGGGGGAAATAAATTAAAATATATACAACATAGTTTTATTTACCTCATTATAAATGAATTTATTTTCCCTCCCCTCAATGAAAGAAATGGAAGCTTCTCCTCTTTGGCATATGAGATGGTGTTTCTTGGTTTGTCCCTGAGATCCACAGTCTACTCTTTTCTACCCAGCTCTGTATACCCTGGGATGCTGATAACCATACTCCATGTCACCAGGCTCCCTTACTTTACATCTTTTGTTTGGTTTGACCAATAGTAGGAGAGGTAATGTTCTGTCTTTATCCAGCCCCTCCCCACCTGGCTTTCAGGATGGCAGCTCTTGCCAGGTTTGGTTCGCACCCTGGCTTACATTCCACCTTCATGTCTGCAGGTAGTAAGGGGTTCTCTTTCTATTGCTACTCTCTGTGTTTTTTCTCTTAGCTCTGCTCATATCTCTGTAAGTGTTCCTTCATACAGCCTTCTTCAATGAAACCCTTTGAGTGTGTCTTCTCTCCTTCTGACTAACTAGACATGAAACTCCCTGATTTAAACAATAACAACAACAAAAATATGGTAAAAGCAAAATTTACCACCTTTGCAAATTAACTTTACTATCAAAATGAGTTGCATTGAAAAATACAATTTCTAGTTTCTCAGATTCAGCAAAAGTCACACATTTTTAAGGGAGAACTAAAAATGTAACTTTTATTGAGATCATATAGCAGATGTAAAGTATTTGTATATTATATGTATACAGTTATTTTGTAGACAATCCCTCAGTTTGGCTTTGTCTAGTGTTGCTTCTTGATTAGAGGCATGTTGCATATTTTTGTCAGCAAGGCCCAGAAGTGTCTTTCTCCATCTATTCTATCGGGAAGCAATGGATTTTCCCTTTTTAAAAACATTGTTATTGGAGTACAGTTGATTTACAATGTTGTATTAGTTTCAGGTGTACAGCAAAGTGAATCGGTTATACATATACATGTATCCACTCTTAGATTCTTTTCTCATATAGGCCATTACAAAGTATGGAGTTCCCTGTGCTATACAGTAGGTCCTTATTAGTTATCTATTATTTATATAGTAGTGTATATATGTCTATCCTAATCTTCCAGTTTATTCCTCCCCAACCTTACCCCCTGGTAAACATGTTTTTTTTCTACATCTGTAACTCTATTTCTGTTTTGTAGATAAGTTCATTAGTACCCTTTTTTCAGATTCCACATTATTGGGGATATTAACCTTTATGACTTGATGAGACAGAGAGAGGGAGCAAGAAATGGGGTGGGGAGGAGAGGAGGGAGAGAGAAAAAGTACACATAAGAAGTTAATGTTAAATTTTAAAATGTTAAAATTCTAGGTGAATGGTATTTGAGAATTCTTTGTACTACTCATAACTTTTTGATGAGACTGAAGTTACATGAAAATAAAATGTCTCAAAATATTGTTATTAGCTACAAATGGATTTATGCTATAATCATTTAGAGTTAGCAAATAAGAAACTGATGGATACCTAGCTTCCTACAGTTTGTTTCTGTATTTGCGTATCTTTAAGAGGAATAAATTCTTGCTCTGAACTGAATGTCTTTTTTCTTGGGCACACACGCACAGACATGCACACACCCCTACAGCGAAAAACACAGATTGCTATCACCAACTTTATCATTGTCATAACAATTCATCTACTGAGTATCACCCGAAATCCTGCTCTCCTCCAAGCTGAGCTATTTAAAAAGATAGATGACTGCCTTCTGGCTAATTGTAGGAGTTCTTTCATTACTATAAAAAGACTATATCTCAAGTGACTCTATAAGCAGTGAATAATGACTTGAAGTCTTTGGAGAAGAGTCCACTGATGAAATGGTAGGATAACAACTACTTACTGACCTTTTACTTCCTAAGATAATACTAAGCTGATGTAGTTGATATTAATAAACCTATCCATTGAGCTTTGACACATCAGATCCAAGTATGTTAAACTTAATGAGAAATTCTGATGGAGACATAAAATTTCCTGCAGCAGGCCTAAGGGTGTAAAGACATAAGGCATATATGGGGCAAAAGCTGTTAAAATGAACTCAAATTGTTTCATTGGGTAGAAACTTCATTGTAATTAAATGACCCAGATTTTCTTTAAAAATTACTATAAACAGCATCAGCAACTGAGGATTTGAACAGAGCTCTTCATCTTTCATGTTCCCTGAACAAGAGAAAATGTGCTCTTAGTGCTTGGACAAGATCTCTTGGTCCCATTTTTGTGATGAGAGCATATATGGATATCAAGAACATAACTTTGGGTCTCAGCCACACTAGCACAGTGCCAAAGAAGTTCTAAAAATAACTATCAGTGAAATGAAAGGAATATTAGTGCTCTACATAGTTACTAATGAGGGATGAAATAGTGAATTATTTGTAACAGGGCATCAGTCATGACAACATCAAAGATGCTGAGGACATCTTCACTGGAGGTTTGCTGTCCCCTATCTGTAAGAGTGGTCTAATGCTTAGCTATTTAAATGCTTCTGTGAAACAAACATTAAATGACAAGAAGCTGACCGTTTTGTCTAGTACTGTAGTTTAAGGGCCCCAAACATGCTTGGCACGTACTTGACACTCAAAAAATGTGTTAAATAAATTTTCATATATTTCTCTATCAAGATTCATGTTAAAAGAAATGTGATTGGATTTGTCATTAAAGTTACTTGTGTTTATGTGCAAACTACATGCCTCTCACTGCCCAGTTCTACTTTGTAGCCCAGTTATCCATATTATTCCTTTTACTTAAATCTACCGTAAAAATGGATTTGAGTGACAAGGAAAGGCATCAACTGCTCTGCTCAAGAGACCCACCCACCATTCAGTGTTATAGTACAAAAGAACAAGGACGTGGGAATCATTCAGGACTGGGGTCTGAACATAGTTCTCAATATCAGTTGTGTGGCTTTGAGTAGGTTATGTAAACTCCCTGAGCCTCAGTTAATTCATCTGGAACAGGAGATGATAATACCCACTCAGAGAGTGGTGGATGGGATCACATAAATAATACAGCTAAGGCAGCTGACATGCTATGATGTTGATTCATGCTTCCTTCCTTCCCTCCCTTCCTTCCTGAGTAACTCTTGAGTGACAGAGACCAGGTGATTCTCTGGGGATAGAAGATAATACCTGTGCTTAAAGGCCTGGCAGCAATAATAACAATACTACCGGTTAGCACTGAGCATTCCTCACAAAATGCCAGGAGCTGAGCAAAGTCCTTGGCCTTTACTATCTTGTTCACACCCAAGAACAATTGTGTGAGGTAAGAACTTTATCCCCAACTGAAAGCTGTGGAAGCTGAAGAGCAGAAGGTATAAGGAAAGGCACCTGCTCTCACAATCTGCTAGGACAAAACAACATATACATCTGTAATTGTAAGCAAACTTGTAAAGAGCTGCCATAAAGGTACTAATAGAGTGCTGTGGAAGCTCCAAGGGCCAACTATACTTGGGAGTATTGTGATTTGACTCCAGGACTTGACATTTGGGGTGGTCTTAAAAGATGCAGAGTTTCATAAGTTGCAAAGATGAGAGTAAGGAAGGGAATCCCAGGGCAAAAGTGTAAACGAGAAAGTGCTCTGGGAACCGGTAAGAGATCTGGTGTGACTGAGTACAGAGGCATTTGGCTAAGTGCAGGACAAAGAGGCTGGAAAGGAGGCTTTGACAAGATCCCAGTGTCTTCAATGGGCCATGGCGAGGTATTTGTTTTAGACACCACCTTTCATCTGAAAGGTAGCATGGTCTCATTTGGGTTTGGGGATGGTAACTCTGAAGTCTATGGTGAGAAGTAACTAAATGAAAGCAAGAAAACCATTTAGGAAGTTACTTGGAGAGAATGATCAGTGCCTGAATCAAAATGAGGACAGTGTGGATGGTCCAAATGAAGGAGGATGGATAGGGCTGTAAAATGGTACTCTGATACTCTCATTCATGCATATTCCAATGGGACCTATCAGAGTGGCAGATTTTCTACTCTAATTGACTAAATCTACCCTGTAAAGAAATACAAGCTGTAGAAGTTGATTTTTTAAGTATTAAAGGTATAAAGGCATTCTAAGTAGATGTTGTTCATCTCCTATGGACTTATATTTTCAGTGATTATTGTAGAAATCAAAAACTACTCTTCCAATGTTCTGAAACTGCCTTTCTGCTTAGTACCCACCTAGCAAAGTGGGTAACTTTCTCACTATAAACACCACATGCACTCTCTTTCTCTCTCTCTCTCTCACACACACACTCATATAAACTCACAAACTCACACACATACAAACACTTTTGTACTTTCTACGGTCCTCCACCTGAATCATTTATAGCTTTGTGTGGGATATAAACTTAGAAAGATATTTTACCCAAGTGGATATATAGGAGTTTTACAACATGGGGATTAACACAAGAAAGTAGAACTTGCATGATATATAACTGCCTCTTCACTACCAGTATCTCTAACCTAGTGCTTGGAAGATGAAAGGTTTTTCATACCAGTTTGAAAGGATAGGACAAAAATCTGAACAAACAGCCATCACCCTATTAGGAGCGGGAGGTTTAAATCATTTTCAGTAATCAATTCTGCCATTTGAATTCATTCTGACACTTGTTGAGCTCAACTGATGACATGAAACTACGGTAAAAAGGGAATTTTCCCAGGGAAATTCGCAAGCTTTTATATCCACAAGTAAAGCTACCTGAATTTGTGCCCATAACCTTCCTAACACCATGCTTCCACATTCCTCAAATTCAAGAACTTTGAAAAGTAATATTTTGTTCTATATTTATAAAAAAATAGATAGCTGCCTGAGGCAGAAGATGAAGTAAATGCATTTAAAATAGCAACAGATACTATTTTATATAAAATAGCTGGAATTTGCCCTGGTAATTTCATTAACTTCGTTGTCTCTATGTGTACCTTGAAATGGATAATAAAGATAATAACAATAATAAAAATTTGTTGAGTGCTTACTGTGTGCCACATACTCCACTCAGTACTCTCTGCTCCTAGAGGTGAAGGAATTATTATTAAACTCATCCTCTAGATAAAAAAACTAAACTTTAACAGCTTAAGCAATTTCCACAAGATCACATAGTTCCTGAGTGAAAAAAAAAATCCCAAGATTTTTCTTAAAATTCCTATTAATTCTTTTTACACATCAATAGAAGTACAGAGGCTCTAAAAACTGGACAAGAGGATTGGTGGGTTTATTCTATTTTCTTTTAGTAAATAACTCATAAGACTACAATTAAGTAATCAACTGTAGGCAGTCACGGGTGTAGATAATTGTCTCAACATCTGTCCCTAGGACAAGAAAACTCCAGTTGAACAGTGAAAAAATGTTTCTGTAAAATAAATAGTTTAGACGAGATGCTATTCAAAGACCTTCACAGTCCTAAGAAAATCTATAAAAGTATACATAAGCATGAATATGCACTATTCTTATGCAACACTGAAGTCATTTAAAACTTTGTTCAAAAGAACCCCCCACCCATTTGTTTTCTATAAGTGAATCAAGTAAAGCTCAGACATGAAGGTGACTCAAGGACCCGTCAATCTGCCATTGAACTTTTACCTTGAGAGGCCCAGTTCAAGGCCCAGCCTCGCACAGGTGTGACACAGTTTTGTTACTCCCTCACAGCAGTTCAGTGGCCCACTGAGGTGTGATGATAAAGTTGCCAGAGAAAAGACCACCTGGGTTCTCTTGTGTTTTTACCTCAGTGGACATATCACAAGAAGTGGTTCAAACAGAAAGAACTTCTCCAAAACAGCAGCTGGACTGTATGAAAAACTGTAACCAACTCAAGGCTTTGGGTCTCTCTAACGGCATGCATGTAAAATTAGACAACAGTATTTGGGGGCATTTTTTGAAAACTGTGTTTTACACGACCTTATCTCTCCTTCAGGAAGCGAATAAGACTGAGGACCAGAGCGAATGTAATTGCAGATAGAGTCATTATATTCTTAAATTTAACCTGCCACAAACATTTTTCTGTACTAACAGTGTTGATTTTTATTTTTCTCTGTTTGGAAGAGTGGGGGAGACGGGCATATTTTTGTAATTTTAGTTCCTTCAAACAACATATGTACGATTTTCAAATAATTTTCAGCAGATAAAACAATCCTGCCAAGGCCTGGTAAAAAGCTCTCCATTGTTCCATGTCTGCACAAATTACACTTCATCTCCAATGATTTTATGTACATTTAATCACTAAAGATTAATTACATGGCATACGGAAACCAGTGAAACACTGAAGAGATAACTTCAGTCTAAGTGCACATGCAACTAACTTGTGGCTTTTTTAAACAATTTTAATTAAAAGTACTAGAAGAATCATCGGGCTGAAAATATTAGGAGCTCTGGGATGGATGAGCTTAGCATAGCTAATTAATTGTATATTTAATCAAAGCAGCCTTTGGCTGTAATTAATAATCTATTTTCCTCTGGTAATAAATATTGTAGTTCTGTAAAAACAGAGTTTATAATTTCCAGAATGCCATATGCACAGAAGAGTGGGACAGAAACAAGCATTTCCACACCAGCTTTCGAGCTGAGCTTGATTTTGTTTATTTAGAGAGGATGCTGTCTATATCTCTTTCATTCGTTTTAAATGTCATCTTGCAGTAGCAGCTTACAAATAGCTATCCCAGAGTGACTTGGTCATTTCAAAGGTGTAAAGAATAATCCAAAAGGAGTGACTAGTAGAATGTTAAATGAAGTCTGATTTTTCTTGCACCACAAAGATCTCATATTTGAGAGAACTTGAAGTAGTTCCATTTTAATATGACTGCTAGCATGGGGAAACAGCATTAAACAGTTCCTTCCCTTCGTTTCCTTTTAAATGGCAGAGCGGGACTCAGAGATTTCTACCACCTGCATCCCGGTAAAATGCTCAAATCACAGAGCCAAGTTGAAACACCCTTTCCTTATGATAGATTTTACTCTGAGTGCCACACACACACACACACACACAGACACACACACAAACACACACACTCCTCTCTGCTCTTCAAGATTCCCTGCTAAGCATAGTATATTTTTGTTCTTATGACCCCTTCATTAATTTGGGGGAGAGAAACTCTCTAATAGTCACATGCTTTTCATATGATCTAAGATTTCTTTCTTCTTTTCTTCTTGCAAGCGAGATATAAATTCCAAGAGTTTTGCATAAGTAAGGAGATAACATAAAAATTAATCTTAGGGCTTCCCTGGTGGTGCAGTGGTTGGGAGTCTGCCTGCCGATGCAGGGGACATGGGTTCGTGCCCCGGTCTGGGAGGATCCCACATGCCGCGGAGCGGCTGGGCCTGTGAGCCATGGCTGCTGGACCTGCGCGTCCGGAGCCTGTGCTTCGCAACAGGAGGGGCCACAACAGTGAGAGGCCCATGTACGGCAAAAAAAAAAAAAAAAAAAAAAATTAATCTTAGATGATGGGTTTTTCCTATCTTTTAAGATGCTTTAATATGTGAAAATTAACTATTATTGTTTCATATTTTTAAGATTTTAATGGTAGCATGTAGGAGTTATGGGTGGTTGAATAAATAAATCTTTAACTTAAAAAGCATCTTTTAACATCATGAAGAACACACAAATACTGATACAATTGCTTGATACACTAATCAATTCATAGCATACATTCCATTTTTCTGGGGGTTATGTGGTTTTCATATGAATATGTATGAATGAAACAGATATGAATTAGATAATTAAAATTATATCAAGTGAAAATATCTTTATTCAGTCTATAGTGGGCATTAATAAACATCTAGGAACCAGACCAAGAGAATAAAGCGCAGAGGTAAAAATTTGCCGGTCGCCCGAAGGCCACCATTAATATCATATGATCAAAAGTAGCTCTTATTAAGTACATGAAGATGTCTTCAGGGCCTAATCAGTTCATAATATAACATGCAATTTCTAAAGAGAACAAAAGTGTTAAAGACAATTTTAAAGAACTGCACAGGTAGCCTTTTCCTTTTAGAATTAGGACTAGTTGGCAACTCATGACACAGGCTCTCCCAATGTCCCACTAAAATTATTCATGAAGCAACAGGGGAAAATAGTTCACTTGGAGAGTGAAAGGCAGCATTATTCACTATTACTTTATTTGCCTCAATTTTCCCTTACTGATTGAACCAATTTTCTCTGAGGATTCATATGGCCCTGGGATAACTTAGGCATGTGGTGTGTATGTGTGTGTGAGTGAGCGTGTGTGTGTATGAGTTACGAGTTACCCACTGGACACTCAGAAAAGTAAAGTGGCAGATGTGCTGCGCCATCTGGAGAGCAACCTCAAAGATTCCGGCAACACCCACACTCACCCTGGAATACTCTGTGCCCCTCACAGTACAAAAGCCTACTCTGCTCTGTCCTGTTGGAACCCTCAGAAGATTATTCTAATAACTCAGACCTGAGGTTATGTACTATTAGGGTTGAGAAGATGAAACTGAAGAAAAGCAATTCCACCAAGAGGTAGATGGTAGGAATTTCTTGAAATGTGTGGGGAAATTCGCAAAACAGAAGTTCAAAGTAGAGGATCATAGAGGACAGACAATCCTAAAGACAGGGTCCTCAGCTGAACTCATGAGAGGATGCTTCTGTGGGACTTTAACATCTTTTTTTTAAGTATAAAGATGCCATAATTAAAAGTAGTCTTCATTTTATGTGTATTCGTCATAAGTTATTTACTTTTCTTTAAACCTTCTTGTCATAAGAAGAGAGAAAGGGAAGAGAAAGGGAGGAAAGAGTGAAAGCAAGAGAGAATGAGAAAGAGAGAGGGAGAGGCCTGAGCCATACTTACATACTTAGCTTTTCTTTATGTCCAATGCTGCACATGACATCCTTGTAAAGAAGGGAAAGTACTATTTCCCTAACCCTAACCCTAACCCTAACCCTAACCGTAACTCAGAGAAAGTACTATTTTGAGGGTTTAGGTTGCTTAAACAGTACATGACAAGATATTCATCAATGTGCCATTATAATGCACAAAGCAAAGTAAAGTAAAGGGAAAATGTATGATTGTTCAGCCCTAAGTTTGATTCCAAGCTTTGCCCCTTGGCAGGTGTGTCACTTCAGGTTGATCATATGACTTTTGCAAACTTTGGTTTACCCATCTATATAACTGGGGAGAATAATGCTGATCTCTAAAAGTTATGACAAAGTAATGAGAAAATAAATGAAACAACCAGTATGTGAGATAGAGTAGGAATTCAACAAAATATGGAAATTATTTATATTATTTTCTTATCTGCATGGCATTCAAAAGGGTTCTCTATCCAATGTTTATCAGAGTGATAATTATGGCACATTTAGATATGTTGAGAAAGCATGCTCCAGAGATTTTTGGATGGTAAAAATTTAAAGAAGTAAAATGTTATACAGAGAGAGAGCATTGGATTAGTGGTCAGAAGACCTGAATCCTTATTCTAGACTATTTGTTACCAATGTACACTTGGAAAGTCACTTAAGCCCTCAAAACCTCAGTTCATTATAAGTTTCAAATACATGTGAAGTCAGTACAGATAAGTTAGTGCCTGATATTTGCAATCTATTTAGCAATTTATAAGTTAATTGCCTCACCAATATTCATCTCCCTACTCACAGGAGATTTAAAGATGATTCGCATCTTAAATCGGAGGTAAATATTGGTTTAATTGATTTTTGCCAAGGTCATACAACAAGTGGTAAAGCTGGGATTAAAGCCTGAGCTGGCTCTCAGCATTCTTGTTATGCCACCACGAGGCATCTCTCCTTCATTCTCAACCTGTTGCCTGGATTAGTTAATTAATCCCTGTACAGCATATAGGAAATGGTTGTTAATTTAAATCCAAATATTACATTCCTAGCAAAACTGCTTATCAAATAAGGCAATGGAAACAAGAAGAGAGATTCTATTATTGATTTCCTAGTTCTGATAAGTATTTCTGAGTTAACTAGAAACCAGAGCACAGAACTACTGGCTGAACTGGGCCCTTGTGAAATATACAATTTGATAACTTTTAGAAAGCCGAGGATCACGGTCAACTGATGTCACCATGACATTTTTACTAATTTCCTAAACTTATCAAATGACAGCTTCAGAAAGTTAAGAGTTCTGTTTAGAAGAAAAATCTCTGTAAAATATCCAAAGTTTATGAAGTCTAAGTCTTTCAAAATAAAGTAAAATAACAAATTTAGTTTAAAGAATGGCGAGTTGACTTCCTCTTGTTGCTTAAACAGTGAGTAAATTGATGAGATTCCAAACATGGAGGTAAGTTCCATTCACATCTACTGCTCCATTACCCCTGCAATTACTTTAATACAGGAAGCATGAGAGGAGCAGCTGGTGGAAATAATTTCCCAGGTGATTGGATTGCTGAATAGCACAATCGCCTTTAGGCTGGGCTTTCTCAACAGTGGTGCTGCTGGCATTTCAGACTGGGGAATTCTTCCTTGTGGAAGCTTTCTTGTGCCTTAAAGATGATGAGCAGAATCCCCGTCTTCTACCTACTAGATGCGAGTAGCCTCACCCCTCCCACCACCACCACACACACACCATCAATTGTGACAACCAAAAATGTCTCCTAGAGGGTGAGATCATGCCCAGCTGTAAGCTTCGTTTTAATGACACTTTATTCCATTAAGGTTGAAGAATGCTGGCTCTAATAGACACCTGGGTTTATTATAAGAATGTTGAAACACTGCTTAACATAGAAGTTGAAGGACAGAAATTATCCTCTATTTCATGGATTTTAAAAATTTTATAATTATATATAGTCATATTTTAAGGGGAAAAATTGACCTGGAAAATACTTGAGTAAAATAGCAAGCAACAGTACTTATAAAAAGGTCTCTGGGACTTCCCTGGTGTTCCAGTGGTTTAGACTCTGTTCTTCCACTGCAGGGGGCATGGGTTTGATGATCTCTGGTCAGGGATGTTTCACGTGCCATGCCATGGAACCCCAAAAAAAGGGGGGGGTCTCATTATGTTTGTTTTTTTTCTGCCAGTCAAGAAAAGTTAAATGTGATTGTCAGGGTCCTTTCATCATGGTGTTGTCCTGGTATAGAGACCCAGAAGTTGTCACTTGTCCATCAGCTACTATATGTTGGATTCTTTGAGTTATCATTAAAGTGGTAAGACCACTCTTTGTTGATGATGGCCATATGACAAGGATTAAGATGACAAGGATCCCTGCATTCCAGGTGACCTGCAATATTTATTCCAACAAATATTGTTTCAATAATTTTTCATTATAGATTTTATTTTCTATATTTTATTCAATGTATAATTTCCTCTAAACCTAAGTTTTCCACATCCTCCCCAAGTAGTGAGGCCCACATATGCTTGTAATATGCACCCTAATAAATAATAGCTTAAGCATTGTTAATATGAATTGAAAAATTGTTTGAGATTCCATGTACTCTTTTTAGAAATGCTCTGCTCCACATTGATTATCTGAACACTTCATGGCATTGCTGACTTGGGACAGGATTTAGGATGCTGGATAAAGAAACGTGGAAGGGATAACAGAATGTACTTTTGCAGGACTAAAAGGCTGTGAAGCATCACCAGATTAACAATAATATCTGGTAACATTTACTATGGAAATAGTAGTTAACTATTTGGAGCCCTTGACATGACTACGTACTGTTTTTTTGGATGCTAATTGAAAGAAACATAGCTGACTCATTTCTTATTCATTCATTCATATATAATGCATTTCTTTTTAGATTTAAAAAGGCTGCATACATATGTATTTTCTAAAAGGCTACAAAAGTCAATTATTATGTTTACCCAACAAGGAACAACTTTTTCAACTTTAGAACTCCAATTTGAGAAAACTCTCACCTCTCAGCTAGGAGACATTTTCCATCTTACCTCATTAGGGTGGTTGAGCATGATATAGAAAAGGGTGATCAAGTGTGACAAAACCTGTGCTCTGTCTACACTAGTTGCTTTCACTATAATTTTAATTGTTAGATATCAGAGCTTCAAATATTTCTACTAGATATCAAGAGACAAGCCTTATAAATTAAAGAATATTGTTGGTATATAACCAAACATGTAAATAGATATTTTGCATAATTAGCTAATTTTTGGAGACCAGCATATTTTTAGAGTTTACAATATTAAACAATTTAATACGTATAGTTGACGTTCCCTGCTTATAGTCTTTCAAGTTCTAGGCCTATTTAGAGTCAGTTACAGTAGAATAGAAGGCAAATGATGTTATTAAAACTCAAAGCTAACAATTATAATTTAAAATATAATTAGATGTTGAGACCTTTCTAGTGTGTAATGTTATGCTCCTGTCACAGCACTGGGAATACTAATTAAAATGAAAAATTAGAAAATAATTTTCCTGAGTCTGTGATTAGTTTCCTCTTCCTTTTTTTTCCCTTCAATTTTCATTCATGAATTCACACAAAAAAAATTACTGACCACCTGCCACGTGCTAGACAGTTTTAGGCACTGAGGTAATATAAATGAACAAGTCAGACAAAATCCCTGACCTCATGGAGTTGACATTTTAATGAAACAAGCATACAATAAATATAATAAATACTTCATCTATTTGTTAAGTGCTATGAAAAGACAATTATCTGTTACTTGCTAAGCAGAAAATAGAGCAGCATGAGGAGAATTGAGAGTGGGAGAGGGGAGTTGTAATTTTTCTTTTTGTGGTCCATGTAGGCTCATTGAGGTGCTGACATTTGAACAGAGACCTAATTAAAAGAAAAAGGAATGCTCATATGTCTATCTGGAGGAACTTGAGGAGAAAAACAGCCATTCCAAAGGCCCAGAGGAGGAAGCGTTCTGTGCATCTGTGGGCAGCAGAGAGGAAAGGAGGCTGGAGAAGAGTGAGTGGGGAGAGGAGTGATGGCTGAACTCACAGTAACTGGACACATACTAGTCCACTGTATGGATGTGGCTTTGACTATTGGTTGTCTATCCGGGAAAGCTTTCTCCACTTTTCTTACTTTGGTTTCTTTACCCTATTTTCATTCTCCACTTTCCCATCTTAGTCAGTCTACCGCCTTCATTCTCTGTCATCACGCATATTCTCCCAGCTGTTGCCTTTTCCTCCTATTGCCATTTCTCTTGCCATTTCCCGGTGGACTGTACACACAAATAATGAGGCCTCATTCATTCATCTCTTACTCTGTGTCCAGCATGATGCATTAGACACAATCTTGTTTAATTCAATTTTTACAATTACTCTTTTAGATTACTGCACCTAAATGTTACATATTTCTGCTTATGTTGCATAAAAAGATTCATAAGCAATAGGATTTGAACCTCAGTTGGGTTGATTCCAACTCTAAGGTGTTTATCCTGTTTTTTCTGGCTTTTCTATCCCCAACTCAATTCAATAAGTATTTCAAACAGTGGATTTAACAGAATAGGAGTCTTATCAAATGTATTTTTCAGTGTTAGAAGAGGCCTTGGAAGTCATACTGTCTAACCTCCCCTCAGTATCTGAATCTCTTTTATAGCATCTATACCAAGTGGTCATCTAGGCTGTATAGGAAAACTTTTGGCAATAAAGTATCAAAATGTTTTAAAAATAGCACTATGTTATAACATAGGTCCATGCTATTCCATTGTTTTGCCTTACATAAAACTGGAAACTATTGGCTGTGATTTTTCACATATTAATATTGAAAAGTTCCCGTTGTCTTTTAGTTTTCTCTTCTTTCTTCTAAATGGTATTTCGTCTTAGTTTATCTCATTAAGTGTTAAATTTGAAAAGTATTTTAGGTATATTCTGGTTAAATTTTGTTTTTGAGGTTAAGTTGTAGCCAAGGCAGACATAGAGATGGTTAAGCTGCCTTGCCTCTAATTATATTTCAAAATAAACACAAATAGTAATGTAGGAAACAGGTGGCAGTAAAAATAGTAACACTTCCAGTGAGTCCTGGCATTCTGGGAATTTCCTGGCATGTCATTTCCGTACTGGAATGAACACACAGGAATAGTCCATCTCAAGGATCTAGTCATCTCACGATAAGTAAGGGGTTCAGGCTGTCTGATTTGGCTTGTGCCCAAGACAGGATAATGCAAGCGCTGCCTGACCAGAGATAGGCTTCTTCCGGCTCCTCCTGTAGCCTCTTCTGCCATGGTGCCTGACATTCTTCTTTCTCCTTATCCTCCCCACCCCCAACGCCAATTAAAAAATAAAAACAACACATGTTTTATCTGGGAATAGTAACAGATTAACATTCATTTCACTTTACTGTAGATGAGTTAATCAGGCCAACTTGTGTCCACGTTACGATTTTAAGAAAACTGGGTCCAGAGCAAGTATATTTTTCTAGGAAGAGGTTGGGGTTGGAGAGGGGGGCAATTTTTGAAGCTTGATATGGGTGACTAGGGAGTCAGACTGGGGAGCATGGTAGGGACCAGTCATAGAGGCCAGAGGGAGGTTGCGGTTTGAATGAACACAAAAAATCAGTGGGTGGACTGGTGTGTAGGCACACCTGACCTACTGCATGCGAATAAAATACTAATGTGTTCTCAAAGAATATTTGGACCCGAAACTTCACCTTAAGAGTTAGGAAACAGAATCATAAGGGCTAAGTGAGTAGTGCAAAGTCACAGTTTGTAGCAAATTTGGGGAACTGAAATCTGTCTGGTCTTTGGACTCCTTGGCTTGGTCAAGGTTATATTAGGTGAGATGAAAATAGGGAAAATAATAATTTTAATAGCTCACACTCATTTAGCACTTACTAGTCACCAAGTGTTAAATATTCTCCTCATATGTATTCAGCATGTAATCTCGCAAAACTACAATGAGATATCACCTCACACAGGTGAGAATGGCCATCATCAAAAAGTCTACAAACAATAAATGCTGGAGAGGTTGTGGAGAAAAGGGAACCCTCCTACACTGTTGGTAGGAATGTAGACTGGTACAGCCACTATGGAGAACAGTATGGAGGGTCCTAAAAAAACTAAAAATAGACCTACCATGTGATCCTGCAATCCCACTCCTGGACATAGATCCAGAGAAAACCATGGTTCAAAAGGATACATGCACCCCAATGTTCATTGTAGCACTATTTACAATAACCAGGACATAGAAGCAACCTAAATGTCTATCAACAGATGAATGGATAAAGAAGATGTGAGATATATATATATATATATATATATATATATATATATATATATATATATAGTGGAATATTACTCAGCCATTAAAAAGAATTAAATAATGCCATTTGCAGCAACCTGGATGGACCTGGAGATTATCATACTAAGTGAGGTAAGTCAGACAGAGAAAAACAAATATCATATGATATCGCTCATATGCAGAATCTTAAAAAAATGATACAAATGAACTTATTTTGATAGAAATGAACTTATTTACAAAATAGAAACAGACTCACAGACTTAGAGAATGAACTTATGGTTACCAAAGGGGAAAGGTGGGGGGAGGGAGGGATAAATTGGGAGTTTGGGATTGACATGTACACATTACTATATTTAAAATAGGTGACCAACAAGGACCTACTGTATAGCACAGGGAATTCTGCTCAATATTCTGTAATAATTTAAATGGGGAAAGAATTTGAAAAAAAATAGATATATGCATATGTTCAACTGAATCACTTTGTTGTACACCTGAAACTAACACAACATTGTAAATCAACTATATTCCCACATAAAATAAAAATTAAAAAAAACCTCATTGTGGTAGAATGACCCCTCTATTATACTATTTGAATGGGTGAGAAACAAATGGAGTGATTTTAAGTGGCTGATCTCAAGTCACACAGCTAGTTCATGAAGAGTCAGGTTTTGAACAAAAATTCTTAATGACTGTACTGAAATGAGAAAAGGCACTGACATTTACAATATCAAGTTAGTCAATTGGTTGTAGTGGGAAGAAGCCAGCACATAAATGACCTCTTCAGTCCTGCAATTTTGATTAAGGTAGGTTCAGGTTCAAAAGTTCACATGGATTTGCTTTGATCTTTTAGGATTATGTATTTCCAAATATATCTTCTCAATTTCACATTATGATAGAGCAAGAAAAACTCAGTTGTGAGGAATAGCACTCCTTCAGTTTTGCTATAGGACACTCAAAAGTCATCTATATAATGCAGATCATTCTTCTCTTTCTTTTACAAATAAGTTGTTGAACTTTTTTGATGGGCCTAACAGGAAGAGCAGGATCTTACCCATAAACTCTTAATGTATTTTCAGCTATTTAGCTACTTTAAAAAATGCATTTTTTTCAGAGTGGGATACAGAATAAAACTTAAAAGAAAAAAAATAAGCACAAAAAATTTAGATGAAAATAATACAAGTTCAAATGACAAATGAAGAGGGTTTCATTTGCATAAATGTAATGTGCATACTACTGGATCCTGAATAAGTCACAAAGAATTTCTACTTGATTGGTTGTTTATTTTTTTCCTTTGAGAGGGAAGGTCAGAGCAAAGGTTAGATATTTCAATAAGCTGCCCAAGAACCTTTGAAAGAATAAATGACTTGCAGCTAGATGTCATAATTTAGGGATCCTGATGAAAACCATTAATTGTCAATGTGATGCTCCCAGTTGAACTCGTAGAGTCGATTTAGTCTGAGTTCTTGCAGGATCTGGGAGGATCATTAGAAGAAGCTTGAGGCTAAGCACAGATAATAGGAGTATTTTAATACTCTTGGTGCTTTTACAAAGGAACAGCATACCATACATCAATTGTACACACTGCTCTGAAGCTCTAGATGGGGGCTGGGGTAACTCCAGCCACCCTCTCCTTTCTCCTCCCCAACTGCTTCAACAACAACAACAAAAAGATGTTTAGGATGCTGTTTTCCAGAAGTCCTAAGACACCATAAAAATCTAAAGAAATCTCAAAAGAGACATATATTGTTTTTTATTCTTTTTGAGATTCTTCCCTTTGAAATCTTGTGTAAACTTACTGAGAAAATGAAAATAAATTGTCACTTTTTGGAAAACCTTAAACAATGAAATTTAAAAATAAAGAAAAACCATAATCCTTGGTTATGGAGGACTCCTACTATCTACTCTTGGACAAAGAGGATAAAATACAAAATGTTGAGAATATTTAAAAGCTCAGCTGAAATACAGGCTATCCTTTAGATTCTCCATACATTGTATCTTCTGAAAAATTCCACTTTGTGACAGCTCCTCAAATGCTATTCAGTTGAACCTTGAACAACCATGGGGGTTAATCTGCATATAACTTATAGTCGGTCCTCCATATTTGTGTTTTCTCTGCATCTGTGGATTTCACCAACCATGGATTGTGTAGTACTGCAGTACTTATTATTGAAAAATATCTGCGTATAAGCAGACCCTTGCAGTCAAACCTGCATTGTTCAAGGGTCAACTGTACATACATAATACATAATGTCAGGATGAATTTTCTCAAAAGGTTAAATATTTTTCCATTTATATAAATAGAAATAATTGTATAATTTTGAAAAGTTCTTAAAACTCTTAAATAGAGTTGATCCTTGGCCAAACTTCCCCCATCCCCTATAGGCAGCCTCACTGTTAGAAGGCCAATTTATTTGTTCTGTCTCTAGTTCCCCTCTTACTATATGCTAGGTACACTCCCTTTCCTATTCTGGTTAGATATTTTCTTCTCCATCTATCATCAAAATTTTTTGCTTTGAGACTCAGAGACACAGTAGAAAACACCCTGGCCTTGGCCTTATAAGAAGGACTTAAAAATTCATCTCTCCTACTTAGTTAATTTCAATAACTCTGTAACCTCTCTGAGCTTCAGTTTCTTCATCTGTAAAATGGAAAATACTACCAGTCTCACAGAATTGCTTTGAGAAATAAATAACTCAACATATGTGAAAGTAGCTAGTATGGTAGGTACTTAACCACTGTTTCTTGACTCTGAATGTTACTGGTTATAGATATGATTGATTGCCTGCCCAAAAGTCATTCCCTTCTTCCTTTTTGTAGAACCCCAGCTCCCATAATGGAAGCTAAATATTTCAGATACTTCTTTTCCAGCTTTCTTAACAGCTAAGAGACAGGCATATAATCACTCACTGGCCTAAACTATTTCTGGGGATGTCTACTGAAGTATTTCTGGGATTTTTCTTCCTGAGAAAAGAGAAAGATGGCAAGGAAAAACACCTTATCAGCCTTCCCAGCTGAAGTTTATCCATGGGAGGATGTGATGCTTGGAGCTACAGTAGACATTTGTGACAATGAAGAGAAGGCTAAGATAAAGACAGGAAGCCAACTCAAGGCCTAGGCCTCATTGACCCACTGATCTAGGCTGGGAAAAATTATTCCTGAAATGTTTTCATGTGATCAAAATGAAGTTGAACTCCTATATTTAACCCACTTTTAGTGAGGTATTGTGTTACTTGCAGCCAAAAAGCATAAAAACTAATAAAACTTTTTAGTTTTATATCTACAGATATAAAGTATTATGAAAATCAATTCATTCTTCTTAACCTGGTAAATTGATCCTTAGCATCCATGAACACCAAGTAAGTGGCTAATCTGAGTAGAGCAATGTGATAGATACTAGTGAGACCATAGGTCTAAAATATGGTTTCTGGAGACCTTCAAGATGGCAGAGGAGTAAGACGTGGATATCACCTTCCTCCCCACAAATACATTAGAAATACATCTACACATGGAACAACTCCTACAGAACACCTACTGAACTCTAGCAGAAGACCTCAGACTTTGCAAAAGGCAAGAAACTCCCCACATACCTGGGTAGGGCAAAACAAAAAGAAAAAACAGGGACAAAAGAATAGGGACAGGACCTGCATCTCTGGGAGGGAGCTGTGAAGGAGGGAAAGATTCCACACTCTAGGAAGCCCCTTCGCTGGTAGAGACCACAGTTGGCAGGGAAGGAAGCTTCAGAGCCACAGTGGAGAGCACAGCAATAGGGGTGCAGAGGGCAAAGCGGAGAGATTCCGGCACAGAGGATCAGTGCTGATCAGAACTCACCAGCCTAAGAGGCTTGTCTGCTCACCCGCTGGGGCAGGTGGGAACTGGGAGCTGAGGCTCGGGCTTCGGAAGTCAGATCCCAGGGAGAGGACAGGGGTTGGCTGCGTGAACACAGCCTGAAGGAGGCTAATGTGCCACAGCTAGCCAGGAGGGAGTCTGGGAAAATGTCCGGAACTACCAAAGAGGCAAGAGACCATTGTTTCGGGGTGTGCAAGAGAGGGGATTCAGAGCACTGCCTAAACAAGCTCCAGAGATGGGTGTGAGCTGCGGCTATCAGTGCAGACACCAGAGATGGGCATGAGATGCTAAGGCTGCTGCTACAGCCACTAAGAAGCCTGTGTGCAAGCACACATCACTATCCACACCTCCCCTCGTGGAAGCCTGTGCAGCCCACCATGGCCAGGGTCTTGTGATCCAGGGACAACTTCTTCAGGAGAACTCAGTTTGTTGCAACGTGATGCTGTCCTCTGCCACCACAGGCTCGCCCTGCATTCCATACCCCTCCCTCCCCCTCGGCCTGAGTCAGCCAGAGCCCCCTAATCAGCTACTACTTTAACCCCATCCTGTCTGAATGAAGAACAAATGCCCTCAGGCGACCTACACGCAGAGGTGGGTCCAAATCCAAAGCTGAACCCCAGGAGGTGTGTGAACAAAGAAGAGAAAGGGAAATTTCTCCCAGCAGCCTCAGGAGAATTGGATTAAATCTCCACAATCAACTTGATGTACCTGCATCTCTGGAATACCTGAATAGACAACAAATCATCCCAAAATTGAACAGTGGACTTTGGGAGCAACTGTAGACTTGGGGATTGCTTTCTGCATCTAATTTGTTTCTGGTTTTATGTTTATCTTAGTTCAGTATCAGGAGTTTATTATCATTGATAGATTTGTTTATTGGTTTGTTTACTCTCTTCTTCCTTTTTTATAAAAAAAATATATTTTTTTCCTTTTTCTCTTTTTGGCAGTGTGTATGTGCATGCTTCTTTGTGTGATTTTGTCTGTATAGCTTTGCTTTTAGCATTTGTCTTAGGGTACTGTACATTCATTTTTTTTTTTAAGTATAGTTTTTAGTGCTTGTTATCATTGGTGGATTTGTTTTTTGGTTTGGTTGCTCTCTTCTTTTTTTTTAATTCATTTTTTATTACTTAAATTTTTTTAAATTTTTAATAATTTTTTAAATTTTTTATTTTAATAACTATTTTATTGCCTTCCTTTCTTCCTTTCTCTCTTTCTCTCTTTCTTTCTTTCTCCATTTTCTTTTGAGCCACATGGCTGACAGGGACTTGGTGCTCCAGCCAGATGTCAGGCTTGTGTCCCTGAGGTGGGAGAGTCGAGTTTAGGATATTGGTCCACCAGAGACCTCCCAGCTCCACATAATATCAAACAGTGAAAACTCTCCCAGAGATCTCCATCTCAATGCTAAGACCCAGCTCCACTCAATGACCAGCAAGCTACAGTGCTGGACACCCTATGTCAAACAACAAGCAAGACAGGAACATAACCCCATCCATTAGCAGAGAGGCTGCCTAAAATCATAATAAGCTCACAGACACCCCAAACACACCACCGGATGCAGTCCTCCCCACGAGAAGATCCAGCCTCATCCACCAGAACACAGGCAACAGTCCCCTCCACCAGGAAGCCTACACAACCCACTGAACCAAACTTAGCTACTGGGGGCAGACACCAAAAACAATGGGAAATATGAACCTGCAGCCTGTGAAAAGGAGACCCCAAACACAGTATGATAAGCAAAATGAGAAGACAGAGAAACACACAGCAGATGAAGGAGCAAGGCAAAAACCCACCAGACCAAAAAAATAAAGAGGAAATAGGCAGTCTATCTGAAAAAGAATTCAGAGTAATGACAGTAAAGAAAATCCAAAATCTTGGAAATAGAATGGAGAAAATACAAGGAACGTTTAACAAGGACCTAGAAGAAATAAAGAGCAAAGAAACAATGATGAACAACACAATAGATGAAATTAAAAATTCTCTAGAAGGAATCAATAGCAGAATAACTGAGGCAGAAGAACAGAAAAGTGACCTGTAAGATAAAAGAGTAGAAATAACTACTGCAGAGCAGAATAAAGAAAAAAGAATGAAAAGAATTGAGGACAGTCTTAGAGACCTCTGGGGCAACATTAAATAAACCAACATTCGAATTATATGGATCCCAGAAGAATAACAGAAAAAGAAAGGGACTGAGAAAAGATTTGAAGAGATTATAGTTGAAAAAATCCTTAAAATGGGAAAGGGAATAGTCAATCAAGTCCAGGTAGTGTAGAGAGTCCCATACAGGATAAATTCAAGGAGAAACACAAAAGACACATATTAATCAAACTATCAAAAATTAAATACAAAGGAAAAATATTAAGAGCAGCAAGGAGAAAGCAACAAATAATATACAAGGAAATCTCCATAAGGTTAACAACTGATCTTTCAGCAGAAACTCTGCAAGCCAGAAGGGAGTGGCAAGACATATTTAAAGTGATGAAAGTGAAAAACCTATAACTAAGATTACTCTACCCAGCAAGGATCTCATTCAGATTCAACAGAGAAATTAAAACATTTACAGACAAGCAAAAGTTAAGAGAATTCAGCACCACCAAACCAGCTGTACGACAAATGCTAAAGGAACTTCTCTAGGCAGGAAACACAAGAGAAGGAAAAGACCTACAATAACAAACCCCAAACAATTAAGAAAATGGTAATAGGAACATACATATCGCTAATTACCTTAAATGTAAATGCATTAAATGCTGCAACCAAAAGGCATAGACTGGATGAATGGACACAAAAAAAAGGACCTGTATATATGCTGTCTACAAGAGACCCATTTCAGACCTAGGGATACATACTGACTGAAAGTGAGGTTATGGATAAAGATATTCCATGCAAATGGAAATCAAAAGAAAGATGGATCAAAAATTCTCATATCAGACAAAATAGACTTTAAAATAAAGACTATTATAAGACACAAAGAAGGACACTACATAATGATCAAGGGATCAATCTAAGAAGAAGACATAAAAATTGTAAATATTTATGCACCCAACATAGGAGCAAATCAATACATAAGGCAAATGTTAACAGCCATAAAAGGGAAAATTGACAGTAACACAATCATAGTAGGGGACTTCAACACACAATTTTCACCAATGGACAGATCAACCAAAATGAAAATAAATAAGGAAACACAAGCTTTAAATGATACATTAAACAAGTTGGACTTTATTGATATTTATAGGATATTCCATCCAAAAACAACAGAATATACGTTCTTCTCAAGTGTTCATAGAGCATTCTCCAGGATAGATCATATCTTAGGTCACAAAACACGCCTTGGTAAATTTAAGAAAATTGAAATTGTATCAAATATCTTTTCCAACCACAATGCTATGAGACTAGATATCAGTTACAGGAAAAGATCTGTAAAAAATACAAACACATGGAGGCTAAACAATACATTACTTAATTACCAAGAGATCACTGAAGAAATCAAAGAGGAAATCAAAAAATACCTAGAAACAAATGACAATGAATACATGATGACCCAAAACCTATGGGTTGTAGCAAAAGCAGTTCTAAGAGGGAAGTTTATAGCAATACAATCCTACCTCAAGAAACAAGCAATGTCTCAAATACACAACCTAAACTTACACCTAAAGCAATTAGAGAAAGGAGAACAAAAAAACCCCAAATTTAGCAGAGGGAAAGAAATCATAAAGATCAGATCAGAGATAAATTAAAAAGAAATGAAGGAAACGATAGCAAAGATCAATAAAACTAAAAGCTGCCTCTTTGAGAAGATAAACAAAATTGAAAAACCCTTAGCCAGACTCATCAAGAAAAAAAGGGAGAAGACTCAAATCAATAGAATTAGAAATAAAAAAGGAGAAGTAACAACTGACACTGCAGAAATACAAAGGATCATGAGAGATTACTACAAGCAACTCTACGCCAATAAAATGGACAACCTGGAAGAAATGGACACATTCTTAGAAAAGCACAACCTTCTGAGACTGAACAAGGGAGAAATAGAAAATATAAAGAGACCAATCACAAGCACTGAAATTGAAACTGTGATTAAAAATCTTCCAACTGGGCTTCCCTGGTAGCGCAGTTGTTGAGAGTCCGCCTGCCAATGCAGGGGGCACGGGTTTGTGCCCCGGTCCAGGAAGATCCCGCATGCCGCGGAGTGGCTGGGCCCGTGAGCCATGGCCACTCAGCCTGCGTGTCAGGAGATGGTGCTCTGTAACAGGAGAGGCCACAACAGTGAGAGGCCTGTGTACTGCAAAAAAAAAAAAAAAAAAAAAATCTTCCAACAAATAAAAGCCCAGGACCAGATGGCTTCACAGGTGAATTTCATCAAACATTTAGAGAGCTAACACCTATCCTTCTCAAACTCTTCCCAAATATACTAGAGGGAGAAACACTCCCAAACTCATTCTATGAGGCCACCATCACCCTGATACCAAACCCAAAGATGTCACAAAGAAAGAAAACTACAGGCCAATATCACTGATGAACATAGATGCAAGAATCCTCAACAAAATACTAGCAAAAGGAATCCAAAAGCACATTAAAAGGATGATACACAATGATCAAGTGGGGTTTATTCCAGGAATGCAAGGATTCTTCAATACATGCAAAATCAAACAATGTGATAAACCATATTAACATACAGAAGGAGAAAAACCATATGATCATCTCAATAGGTGCAGAAAAAGCTTTTGACAAAATTCAACCCGCATTTATGATTAAAACCCTCCAGAAAGTAGGCATAGAGGGAACTTGCCTCAACATAATAAAGGCCATATATGACATATCCACAGCCAACATCGTTCTCAATGATGAAAAACTGAAACCATTTCCTCTAGAACCAGGAAAAAGACAAGGTTGTCCACTCTCACCACTGTTATTCAATATAGTTTTGGAAGTTTTAGCCACAGCAATCAGAGAAGAAAAAGAAATAAAAGGATTCCTAACTGGAAAAATCGAAGAATTATCATGTCATCTCTTTGCAGATGACATGATACTATACATAGAGAATGCTAAAGATGCTACCAGAAAACTACTGAGCTAATCAATGAATTTGGTAAAGTAGCAGGATAAAAAACTTAATGCACAGAAATCGCTTGCATTCCTATACACTAATGATGAAAAATCTGAAAGAGAAATTAAGGAAGCACTCCCATTTACCACTGCAAAAACAGAATAAAATACCTAGGAATAAACCTACCTAAGGAGACAAAAGACCTGCATGCAGAAAACTATAAGACACTGATGAAAGAAATCAGAGATGATACAAACAGATGCAGAGATATGCCATGTTCTTGGCTTGGAAGAAGCAACACTGTGAAAATGACTATACTACCCAAAGTAATCTACAGATTCAATGCAATCCTGATCAAACTACCAATGGCTTTTTCACAGAACTAGAACAAAAAATGTCACAATTTGTGTGGAAACACAAAAGACCCCAAATAGGCAAAGCAATCTTGAGAAAGGAAAACGGAGCTGGAGGAATCAGGCTCCCTGACTTCAGACTACACTACAAAGCTACAGTAATCAAGACAATAAGGTACTGGCACAAAAACAGAAATATAGATCAATGAAACAGGATAGAAAGCCCAGAGATAAACCCACGCACAAGTGGTCACCTTATTTTTGATAAAGGAGGCAAGAATATACAATGGAGAAAAGACAGACTCGTCAGTAAGTGGTGCTGGGAAAACTGGACAGCCACATGTAAAAGAATGAAATTAGAACACTCCTTAACACTATACACACAAAAAAACTTCAAAATGGGTTAAAGACTGAAATGTAAATCCAGATATTATAAAACTCTTAGAGGAAAACATAGGCAGAACATTTTATGACATAAATCACAGCAAGATCCTTTTGACCTGCCTCCTAGAGAAATGGAAATAAAAACAAAAATAAACAAATGGGACTTAATGAAATTTAAAAGCCTTTGCACAGCAAAGGATACCATAAACCAGATGAAAAGACAACCCTCAGAACGGGAGAAAATATTTTCAAATGAAGCAACTTACAAAGGATTAATCTCCAAAATTTACAAGCAGCTCAGGCAGCTCAATATCAAAAAAACAAACAACCCAATTCAAAAATGGGCAGAAGACCTAAATAGACATTTCTACAAAGAAGATATACAGATTGCCAACAAACACATGAAAGGATGCTCAACGTCATTAATCATTAGAGAAATGCAAATCAAAACTACAATGAGGTATCACCTCACACCAGTCAGAATGGCCATCATCAAAAAATCTAGAAACAATAAATGCTGGAGAGTGTGTGGAGAAAAGGGAACACTCTTGCACTGGTGGTGGGAATGTAAATTGATACAGCCACTATGGAGAACAGTATGGAGGTTCCTTAAAAAACTAAACGTAGAACTACCATACGATCCAGAAATCTCACTACTGGGCATATTCCCTGAGAAAACCATAATTCAAAAAAAGTCATGTACCACAATGTTCATTGCAGCTCTATTTACAATAGCCAGGACATGGAAGCAACCTAAGTGTCCATCGACAGATGAATGGATAAAGAAGATGTGGCACATATATACAACAGAATATTATTCAGCCATTAAAAGAAACGAAATTGAGTTATTTGTAGTGAAGTGGATGGACCTAGAGTGTGTCATACAGAGTGAAGTAAGTCAGAAAGACAAAAACAAATACCATATGCTAACACATTTATATGGAATCTAAAAAAAAAAAAAAAAGGTTCTGAGAAACCTAAGGGCAGGACAGGAATAAAGATGCAGATGTAGAGAATGGACTTGAGGACACAGGGACGGGGAAGGGTAAGCTGGGACCAAGTAAGAGAGTGGCATGGACTTATATATACTACCATATTAAAATAGATAGCTAGTAGTAAGCAGCTGCATAGCACAGCGAGATCAGCTGGGTACTCTGTGACCACCTAGAGGGGTGGGATAGGGAGAGTGGGAGGGAGACACAAGAGGGAGAAGATATGGGGATATATGTATATGTATAGCTGATTCACTTTGTTATAAAGCAGAAACTGACACACCATTGTAAAGAAATTATACTCAAGAAATATGTTAAAAAAATAAAAAATGAATAAAAATGGTTTCTGTCCTGGAGAGGCTCTAAATTTACTTGGAGAGATAGGGTGTGTACATAAAAATGATAAATAAAAAAAGTGCTACATTAGTGATGCAAACGATCAGTGCTATGGAACTTAAGTCTCGGGATTACTGATGACCAGGGAAAAGTTTGTGGAAGCCTTGGGTTTGAGCTTGTTTTAAAGGAGGCTTTAAGGAGAATGCTTTCAAATGGAAAATAAAGGAAAAGCTAAGGGAAGATGCTGGATCAATGGCACACAAGATGGAAGATTTTTGATATGATAAGACCAATTTACCAGACTCAAGTTTTCATGTAGATGAACAGGGAGAGGTCACAAGCAGCAGATCGCGATGGTTTAAACACCAAGTTAATGAGTTGGACTTGGTTGTGTAGGTAATATGGTTTTGAGTAAAATGAGTAACTTTCTTCATGCTTGAGGAAGTTTAACTTGGCAGTACTCTATAGGCTACCTTGGCAGGAAGAGAATCTGAGGGTTAGAGAACCTAGCTGTTGAGCTGAATGTCTAAATATGGCTGGTTAGAGTGGAGGAGAAATGAACAGATGACTAGAGTTGTTTTGATGGGTGACATTGGTAGGAACTAACAGATCATGACTTAGCTCACAGGAGAACAACTGCCATGGTGGAAATATGAGGCATTATGGGAAGTCGTGGGATAGATATTTTGGGGGTACGTGTGCTTGGCTGCATTCTTTCACCACCACATACTTCTTTATGTGCAGCTCACCTTCATTTACACAATGAGGAACAAAATGGAGATAATTCTGAAATATGGCTTATTAGAAAAATACTATCTGTAATTTAAGATTTTGTTCTTGTTTTTATATTTTATTTGCCTGACATCATGAAGCTTCTCAGTCTATCAAATACAATAACTATTTAGTCATGTTTTGAAATCTCTTATCTTCTCCATTTTACCTCCTGTTGAAATTTTATCTGTCCCCCATTCTACACAATATCAGTAGAGCTCTCACTGGAGTTGATCAGATTGTCCCTTTCTAGTTCTTCTCCTTTATCTTGCTCTGTGCTGACTACCTGAAAAGAATATCTTCTAGGGGAAGAGTTAAGAAATTATAAACTATTTATATAAGAGCTTCTATTTGGTAATTGAGCCTGACACTGGGAAACACTTAGATAGCAATGATGTTTTTGTAAGTTTGTTTTTGTTTATTACCTTCATTAAAGCTACATTGTGCAGAGGTACAAACACAGTAGAAACCTTCCCACAGAAGGTTTCTGGTTATTTCTGGAATAAGAAGTAAAACCTACTACTAACAACTTCATATCTTCATAGCATGTTATGTTTTGATATTCAATCTAGAATAAGTCTCAAAAAGATCAAAATCTCAGCAAGATCTCTTAAGCCATTGAAAATCTATATTCTTAGTACAATAAGCATACATAAAACAAAGGGGTAGGAATTCTTTACCAAGAATTCCAAATCTCAGTTCCAACTTAACTTGACTGTGGAAAATATCCCAGCCATCTGGTGACTTAGCAGTGAGCTAATGTCAGCCACACATGTCTTGTGAACAGTATCAAAGCTTGGATGGGGTTGATAAACTGGCCTCACCTCGGAAGAACACCAAGGCCACTGAGGCAATAAATAGGCCAGCTGCTCTCTCAACAGGTGGCTGGTGAAGGAGATGGCTGTTGTGAGTAGAGAAGAAACTGCTGACATATTCAAAACCATGCCCTTGTCCTTCTAATCACAATAGGTAATTTAGAGAAGAAAAGTTCCTGTACCAATATATCATAAGCATGAAACATACAGACTTGAAACATGCAAAGAACTTCATGGTCCCAAGAGACAAACCATTTTGGTTCATGGAAATTATTCATTTGATCTAGTTTTACAAAGTAATGGACCAGTGTTGTTCACTCACATTTAATAGAAGAGTTATTCAGAGTAGATAAACAGGTGGATCAAATGAATGGTTTTAAGGATAGAAAAAGTATTTTAGTATGTGCATATGTTGATTTCCATGTTTCTCACAATTTCTCATTTATTTTATTTTATATTTTTAATTATTATTATTATTATTTTTTGCGGTACGCGGGCCTCTCACTGTTGTGGCCTCTCCCGTTGCGGAGCACAGGCTCCAGACGCGCACGCTCAGCGGCCATGGCTCACGGGCCCAGCCGCTCTGCGGCATGTGGGATCTTCCCGGACCAGGGCACGAACCCGTGTCCCCTGCATCAGCAGGTGGACTCTCAACCACTGCGCTACCAGGGAAGCCCTCATTTTTTTAAATGTAAAATTGTTATTGATATCTTGAACAAGGGGACATATCTATATCTACGTTTCTTTAAAGAGATCTATACAAATGGCTGTTCCAGAATTTCTTTTGTCATGCCTTTGTTACATCTAACCACCTTTCCAGAGAGGAGGCATTCTTCTCTGTGTCCAGCAAGAACTCATGTGTAGGGAGGCTCTGGACAGATGATAGGATAATGTCAATGATCATGATTCCCACGCAACTTAGGGACCTGCTACTTCAGTTGAAACTATTTCTTCCTGCTCACTGTTCAGTGAAAATGGTGAGCAGCTAGTTAACCTCTTTCATAAAATAATCTCGTGCACATGAGGAGTTACTCAATCATTCTCTCAGCCATATAAGAATTTTGAAATGATAATGGAACCAAGTCAAAGTGGATAGTTATATATTATCATAATACTATCATAACTATATTCACTGATCTATTAGACTGTAAAAAAAAAAAGAAAAAATATTGTGTCATCTACTTTAGTTTCCTGATAAATCAATACTGCCCCAGTCTCAAGAGGAAGTCAGATTTTCCTTCTGTGTATCAGTTGAAAATATATACCCATGTTCAAGTCAGGATGTAATCACATTCTTTTCATCTGCCAGTGTCCTCATTGTATCTCATTAATATGCCATTGGTAAAAGTCATTATTTCTTATCCTGAAATCTTCATGTCAATTGTGATGTTAAATATTTGAATGGATTTCATAACAGAAACAAAACTTTTTTTTATAACTGCTTGATTTTATTTTGGGAAGGGAGGTAGGTATTACTTTGGTCCTTATTTCTTAACTCATTAGAAACTAAAAACACTAGTATCTTCCCTTAGAATTCTGACTTGGAACATCACTACTAATAACTAAGCCTTGGCACTGAACTGTGTTTCTGAGGCTATATGGTTTTAACAAAAATTTATCAAGCTTTAGCATAGCTCCATCAATTTTTCCCAGGAGAGCTCCCTAGATATCATCAATGGTAAGAAACTCTGTGTGTGTGTGTGTGTGTGTGTGTGTGTGTGTGTGTGTGTGTGTGTGTGTTTATTATATAAGAGAACAAACTCATTTTGATTATACAACATTTTAGATTTTTTGACCCAATTATTATTGGGTCATTATTGTTAATACAGTTGTATTTGTTCAATCATAGGTTTTCCATAAGTCTGTGGAGAATATGAAGGAAAGTGTGTGTCTTGTCAGACTAGTTTATGTCTTTCATATAAATTATCAACAGGTGAGAATGTTTGAAAATGCATTAATATATCATAATAGGAATAGCCTCTGGACTTTTATTCTTTTGTAAAGAGTAAAAACCAGATTCCCAAATAACAACATAACTTAAATAAGCTAGAGTATGTGTAGGGCTCTTTAAATTAACATATTTATTAGTGTAATAACATTCAAGGTACCTGTGGATGAAATATCTTATTTGGGGGCATAAAACCAGTGGTAAAGAAAAAAAGACCAGAGCAGCCAGATTTGTCCTCTTATTTATAATCATGTAGGTTAATTTGCTCACTGATAAGCAAGAGAATAAAATGATGAAATAAATTTAATCTCATGCTCACAATGGAGGGCCAACATGTCACAAAGCCAAAGGTTTAAGGAAAAACCCTCTCTTACTTGAAAAACACAAGAGCAATTCAAAGATAAGCATTTCTCAATCAAAATCATTATCACGAATATGGTAAAAGTCCCTGGGGGTTTTTCATGATGTCCCATTTATCACTAATATTTTTTATTTGGCTGTTTTATGCAGAGTTGGTATATTTAGCAACTAACCCTCATTTATACTTATATTCATATTCTACACCATGCCAATTCTGAACCTGTATGAAATACGTTTACATTTATGTGATTCTGTAGCATAAATATCTGATGCCTAAAATTTTTTAAACAATAATAATAAACATAAGGAATTAAAATTCAAAACGTATGCTGCAATGCCTCTCCAACCAAGCCCACTTCCATACCTTTTACCATACTTTTCAGCTATTCTTTTTTTTTTTAAATATCTGTATTGGAGTATAGTTGCTTTACAATGGTATGTTAGTTTCTGCTGTATAACAAAATGAATCAGCTATATGTATACATATACCACCATATCCCCTCCCTCTTGCATCTCCCTCCCACCCTCCCTATCCCACCCCTCTAGGTGGTCACAAAGCACCGAGCTGATCTCCCTGTGCTATGTGGCTGCTTCCCACTAGCTACCTATTTTACATTTGGTAGTGTATATATGTCCATGCCACTCTCTCACTTCGTCCCAGCTTCCCCTTCCCCTTCCCCGTGTCTTCAAGTCCATTCTCTACGTCTGCATCTAGGAATAAAGATAAAGACTCAGCTATTCTTAACAGACATGTGCCAACATCTCTGCTAGACAATTTCACCTTCAGTACTGCTGAGAATCTGCCCACTAATGACCATAATGAAACATGCTTTGTGTGAGAGCCTGTTCATTTATTTTCATTCCCGTGAGTGCCTTCAGAGACCAGAGTTGCAATCACGGCTACTTACTATTTAATTCCCAGCCAAATTTATGGTCAAATTGAAAAATGGAGGCAAGCAGCCTGATTCAGGATGCTTTTGTCTGAAGTGTCCTCCTGGAATCATTATACTTGCATTAATCTTTAATCTGCAATTAAACAATCAGTTCTATGTAAAAGATAGCTGCAAACAGATCTCTTGCATGTGTCCTAGACAATATATCTTAATGGGAGGTGGGGGGCAGGGTGAGAAAAAGGTGCAATTAGGACTAAATTCGTCACAGATCCTGGTTCACTGGGCGGTTATTTATGGAGCTCAAAGTTCCTCATGCAAAATGACTTCTGTGTATTCAGATTGTTCACCAAATAACCTCCATGTCTTGCAGTGTGGGCTGGGCAGGGTAACAAAATACAAACGCAAGAATGAGGATGAAGGAAGGAAGCTTGGCCTGCCTGCAACATGTCTTGGCAGAAATTGTAACCTGCCTTGTATCTTCAGCTTCCCAATTAAGAGGACTGCTTCCTAGCTTCCACAGAGGCTTAATTGGAGATCGAGGCTGCCAGGCAGGCCTGGGCACCACAACCATTAGCAGGTAGTTGAGGACACTAGGTGCTCAGGCTTGTCAATTTCCCTTTGCTATCAGAGAGGTCAACAAGGTGCCACCTTCCTGTAAGAGTGAAACACCCGAATAAGAGGAGCTTTTTATAAATAAAACAAACAGAGCTCTTTGAGTACACCAAAGGTTTCTGGGTGTCCTTGGGGAAGCAGTAGTCTGAAGGGCAGGCAGTATAGGTCTTTCTGCCTGGGGAAAACAAACAATAGAAGAGGACCAAGTGGGTGAAGCAATAATTAAGTAAAAGGGTCATCTGTTTCAGATTTGAGTGGTCCCCTAATTAAGTTTTTATAATGAGTGACACTTAACCACTAGTTCATTTGGGGTCTCATCTAAAAACTTGGAATAAAAATGAGATTCGAACCTCCTAATTTTAATTTCTAATTGTAATTCTACTCCTGGTTTGCTATGATGGTTCTTTAGCAATGCATACATACTATGAAAATGAATGGTTTCCATCAATTTTGTGAAGAACAACAGCTATTACAAATTTGAAGTCAACCTAGGAAAGAAACAAATCAGGCATAGAAATTGTGTTGGACCAACCCCTAAAAAGACTGGCTTCATTTTACAACCACATTTCTACAGGTAATTTTTATTTCACTATCTTATTTCCTTCTTCACGTATAATGTTTTCATGATCATAATAATTATAGAAAAAATATTGGATTTATAGGAGATACTAAAAGACTATTTCTGAGATATGGGATCACAAAAGGCTGTCAGCCATAATTGGCATTTGGCCATGCTCTGCACACACAGGCTTGTGGTGTGTATGGGGGGTTGCAGGTGCTAAGGGGAATCCTTGGAAGCTTGAAACACAACATCCTCAAGGAACTGAAATTCTCTATGCATGAAAGTATAGCTTAAAATACCAAGTAGCATGCAGCAAATGAATGGTATAGACAACATATATTCCTAGAGGCCAAACGAAGAAAACAGAGGGAGAAGAGAGAGACGGGAATAAGGAGAAAGCGCTCTGTAAGTATTCAGTTCAAGACATCAGGCAAGAACTCCAGGTTCCTGATGCATCTCAAACATTATAAGCATAGGAGAAGAATCATACCTTTCATGATATTATGTATAAAGAAAACCCCCTAAAATTTGAACTGCGAATACTGTGCCATCAGTCTGCTTTTCAGGATGGTTTTAGATTCAGAAGGTCATAGTGGCAAATGCATTATTATTTATAATCAAAAAATAAAAGTCACTCTCGGTACCTGAATGTTCTTATGAAAATTTACTACAATATCATTTAGAGCTGCAAAGAATTTGCTTCTCCATACCACTTACAGTCTGGCAATCAAGTACTCTAGATAAACATAATTAAAGACACAAAAGTAATAGACATGTATTGATTCCAACTAGTAAACCATTAAGAGAATTCTAAGGTAATATTTTGTTAAACATCTGGTAATAAATTTTACTCTACAGTATCACAGATTGCCAGTTTTGATTCTATTAAGAAAAGAGAGCTGCAACCATAATCTCCAGAAGAAAGAAAATTGACATCTGGTTCTCATTTCATTACAATTTTTTTAGAGACACAAGACTGCAGCTATTATTATTATCTGGGCAATTGTTATTCATTCAATCATATTTTTTTGAGCATCTACTATGTTCCAGGTCCAGCGCTTGGCATTGAGGGTTCAAAGGCATGAGGCCTGGAAATTCCTTTTAGGTAGGAGAAAAAGATACAGAAACATGGTATTGAATATGACATGAGTATATCCCATATAAAATGGGAACTCCAGGTATCTATCTGCAAACATTTACTGGATATTTCCTCTTGTATTTTCCAGCCCAGACACAAAATCTGTCTCAAAATATTTCTTGCAACTTTTTCCTTTTTCAGATCATTGTATCATAATTCTTGCTAGTCAGGTGTATATCCTCATAATTCACTCCTTCACACTTACCTTTCATATCTAATTAGTTCCCACATCTGCTTGATTCTGCCTGCATAATATCTCATATTTTTTCTCTTTCTGCTCTCACAACCCTGCCCTAATCCAGGCCTCAATTATCTCAGTTTAAAATTATAGATATAGGGACTTCCCTGGTGGTCCAGTGGCTAAGACTCCGCGCTCCCATTGCAGGGGGCCTGGGTTTGATCCCTGGTCAGGGAACTAGATTCCACATGCAATTGAGAGATCGCATGCTGCAACGAAGAACCCATGCACCGTAACTAAGACCCGGAGCAGCCAAAATAAATAAACAATAAATAAATATATTTTTTAAAATGTAGATATAATCTTCCACCTGACCTCCCAGTTACGTATCTAAGAATACTTACATGCCACTTGTTATGTAATTATCCTTCTTAAAACCTTTTAGTGCCCTGCTGCTTCCCCGCTTCCTTTTTTTTTCCTAAAAAAATGAGCATGTAAGAGCACAGATCCTGAATCAGCAAGGCTTCCTGTGTTTGAGCCCTGGCTCCACCATTTATAAACTGTAAGACCTTGAGCGAGTTAGGTAACCCCTGGGCACCTCATTTAACTCTGCTACAAGATGAGAATAATGATAATAGTACTAGCTTCACTGGGTTGCTGTGCAGTTTAAATGAATTAATTTTTGTTAAGCACTTAGATCTGAGCCTGTTAAATAGTAATTGCTTTAAGAGTGATTAAAAGTTATTTAAAAATTTAGCCTTTGATAACACCCCCTCTCTGGATCTCAGCTTCTTATCTGTTTAATTGATCTTTGATTTGTCTAATCTGCTAAAATAGAAGGTATCAGTACCTGGCACATAGTAGGTGCCCAGTACATGGTGGCTATTACTGGTTGTAACTCCAGGCCTTCAGTCCAACACTGAGGACTTGACACAAACTCTTTTAATTCATCTTTCTTATCTCTAACTACATGAAATCTTCACCCTCACTGGATGATCCCTTATCTCCTCCACAAGCCATGGGCCCTCTGTGTTGCTCTTTTCACTCCACTGTTTCCACAGCCTGAATAGCCTTTTACTTTTGCATTCATCCAAATTCTGTTGTTCAAATTTCCATTCAAGGCTTACCCATGTCAGTGAAGTTTTCTCTAGATACCCTGATTCTCAAAGACTGTCTCTCCTTCAAATTGCAATCCTGTTTTGGTCACTTTGAAGGACTTTATTATGTAACATTAATAACTTGGCCACGGAGCAGGTTGAGCCCTATCAGGGTATCAGCATGGACATGGGAGCTCACTCCCCTGAACGATAGAGACAAAAGTCAGATGCTGGAGGCCGGCATAGTGTCTGGGGATTGGGGTGGGTGCAGGTACCTGGCCTGGAGAAGGTAAGTATATAACTACAGACTTTAGCTGGAGTGCAAGCCTAAATCTGGATGAAAGATCAGAGTGTGTACAGTTCCTGCAGGGCCCACAGGCAGAAGTTACTGAAGTTAGGCAAGCGCGTTCAACGTGTCCGTCAGAGGTACAGTGAAGTCGCTGGGCCCTTTTTGAAAGCCTGGGTGCTCAATCCTGCCCTTGTGCATCTATTGGTTTTACGGAGAAAGCTCTCTGAGTTAGCCTCTGGACACGACTTCACTCTGTAAGATCCCCCGAGGGGCATCATACATTTACAGGTGTGTGTGTCTTTTTCCTATACTCGCATCATAAGCCCTCGTGAAGACCATGTCTTACTCCTTTTGAATCCTTTCACCTCCCTATCATAATTTCTTTTTTTTTTCTTTTTTTTTTTTTTTGCGGTACGCAGGCCTCTCACTGTTGTGGCCTCTCCCGTTGCAGAGCACAGGCTCCAGAGCGCAGGCTCAGCGGCCATGGCTCACGGGCCCAGCCGCTCCGCGGCATGTGGGATCTTCTCAGACCGGGGCACGAACCCGTGTCCCCTGCATCGGCAGGCGGACTCCCAACCACTGCGCAACCAGGGAAGCCCCCCATCATAATTTCTGACCTACTCTTTAACAAATACCTGTGGTATTCAGTTGGCAATAGCTTGAATCTTACAGAACTGCCAATATGTGACCCTTCTTTACCCTCAAAATGGCAATTTCATATGGTTCAATTGAAAACATTTTTAGTGTTTTCCAGGTTACTTTACTGAAAAAAACCCAAAACTGTCATTTTAGTTAACTTATAAGGCAGATTACAATAACACTCAACTTTTTTCCCTTTCCTCAAATATTACCTGTTATGAGAATGTTCTAAAATCAAAATATTTTTCAAATCAAGAGAAATAATGGTTACTATAATTTGTCTTTTAAATGTAGTAATGAACTACATATGCATTCCATTCGATTATTGGCTGCTCGGTGATATCAGGCTTACTTAGATACATTGCAAAAACTATTCTGTAAAAAGTACCACAAAATCAATATTTTGGTTGTTGTTAGTAGAGAAGCAGCTTTAGTGTGGCTCAGAGCAAATTCTCTGTTGTTCAGCTTCATGGGTTCAAATCCTACTCCTCTAGTTAGCGGTATGATGACTATGGGCAAGTTATTTAACTATTCTATGCTTCAGCTTCCTCACTGTTAAAATGGAAATAATATTACTACCAATCTCATACATCTATCAGGAAGACCAAGTGAGTTGATATGCTTCAAACTCTTAGAATGACACTTGGTACTTAGTAAAAACTCAATAAATCTTAGCCAATGCTATCTTAACATAAATCATGGTAAAAAGGAGACCTAGAGGTTATCATACCAAGTGAAGCAAACCAGACAAAGACAAACATCATATGATGTCACTTATATGTGGAATCTAAAAAAATGATACAAATGAACTCATTTACAAGACAGAAATAGACTCACAGACATAGAAAAGAAACTTATGGTTACCAAAGGGGAAGTGGAGGAGGGGTAAATTAGGAGTTTGGGATTAAAATATACACACTAATATATATAAAATAGATAACCAGCAAGGACCTACTGTATTGCACAGGGAGCTATACTCAATATCTTGTAATAACCTGTAATGGAAGAGAATGTCAAAAGAGAATATATGTGTATATATATATGTATGTATAACTGAATCACTTTGCTGTACACTTGAAGCTAACACAACATTGTAATTCAACTATATTTCAATAAAATTTTTTTTTAAATGGAGGCAATGAGCCTAGAATACTTTTCAAAGTATTTCGAAGAAAATGAATTACTTTTTAATATTCCTGAGGAGGTAAGATGTGCCCTAGCAAAGATATCTGTCCAGGAAAGTGTATCTAACATCTTTTGTCACAGGTGATCAACAAATAGTGCTGTGTGACATGAGATATCTTAAAGAAACTTGGATTTTTTAATAAGTTTAACAGAATAATAGTTGTTAAATGTATGTACATTTTATTACTTGAACTGACATATTGATGATATCATTTGTCACTTATCAATTATATTAACATTTGTTAGAAATACAATTAATTATGCTCAAGGGGAATCTTAAGTCTTAAAATATATTCTTAAAAAAAGCAAATTGACCTCTATAAAGAAATTTTTATAAAAGCAGAACATTCTCTAATAAATGAAGTATACTCTTGGCATATCTTATCAAAGACATGTTTATAATCATCACTCTATAACAATCATAATAACGAAGATTATGACTATGATACAGAACATCATAAGAGCTAAAACAATTTCAACCTGCATTCATTAATACATACAACTATCTCTGAGTTTCTATATAAAAGTCATCATAATCATCATGATCAACATCATCTAAAGCCTATTTAAATTCATCAAATATTTATTAAATACCTATTATCTAAAGGGGAATGAGTCAAAGGACAAACCAAAAGATAAATCCTCCTCTCTGCCAAAGTAAAGAATAAATCCTTTTTTTTTAAAGCTAAATTAAGCTACCCTACAGATATAGCATCAGAAATAATATACTGTAGAAACTGAGTTTCACATTTCTCCTTGACATCACTTGCTAGATGTGACAGTAAATAGCTGAACCAAATAAACCAATGAAACATATTTAAATAACTTCAGCAAAAGTGAGAAGAAAAAGAACATGGCATTGGTTTAAAAAATTATTCTTATTCTTTGGCAATTTTTTATATTTTAACAACATATGAGTTGTTTAATACAGGCTGCCATGGGGTACACTTTGTCACTAAGACAATTTTTTGTCACTGTAGTTCTGCACGTGCAACTTTTTGGGGAGGAGAGGGAGCATTTCAAACCACCACTGTCACTGAAAACAATATTCAGAGCACATGATTAACTCGATCTGGAGTGTCGTTAGGAAGGTAATTTGCACATTGGTGGAGCTAGATGATTTTATCTGTGTATATGCATATTCTTATCTATTTGTGCATCTTCCCTCATCTTCCCAGCTGCTAGCTGAGGTGGCTGCTTAGCTACCATAAAGTCATGCTGTCCCAGCGGGGGGTTGTGGTTGCAGCCGCTGCTGAGCCAGAGTCTGTATTTCCTACCCTCCCCTGGTGTCCAGGTGTGGCCATATGGCTTGCTCTTGCCAAAAGGGTAAGAGCAGAAGAGATCTGTATCATTTCTCATCAGGACTTTTTTTAAGAAGTGGATGGGGTTTTCTACTCCCTGCCTTTTCCCTTTCTGCTGGCCGGAAGTAGAGGATTCTGAAGCCACAGGGGATGACAGAGACCCAGAATGGAAGGAGCCTGAGCCCCTGAATCCCACGGACGAAGGTCCCGCCAATACAAGAGAGTGACCAGTCCCAAGTTAATTTTCTTTCTCTCCTGCAGAGGCTCTTTATAAGGAGAGTTTTGACCTTTCTTATCACCACTATCACAAATTTATTAAGAGTGAGGATGATTTATTTATGTCCCTTGGTGAAATGTTGTAGGTAGAGATCTCAATTTTGTGGCCAAAAATCTAAAAGGAATTTGGAAATTTTCTGGCAAATTCATCTAAACAAAACTCACTAGAGACCCAGAAATAAATCTATAAAGGCCTTCAAGTAGTCAAATGTCAAAACCTCCTAGTACCAAGTGATGCAATAATGCAAAAGGGAATCTATAAGATCTAATTCTGAGTCTACTCTTATTTTAGAAAATAGCTTGGCAAGCTTTTTATCTGATTTTTCAGTCTGTGGCACACAAGAATTGGCAGATACCCTAAGAGCAGCAAAAAATGGATCTGGTTTGATTAATGTGTAGGAAAAAGAAAAAAAATTCAATTTAGGAAGCAATTTTTCAAAAACAATTGCAGAGTCTACTTAGTAAAGGGAACACAATGATACAAATCACTTAATTCTGTTTATTTTTCACTTACAGCCAAGTTGGAATTTAGAAAATAATTATGCACATATAGAGTAAGATGCACATCAATTAAGCCAACTATCAACAAAGTAAGTTGATATTCTTTGATTTTATACATTTGGTTAATAGATTTTTCACTAATTATAGTATTCCTTTTGTAATTTCTCAACTATTCTAGGCATACTTTTCTTCTGTCGACTGAAAAAAATGCATGACCTAAAAGTTAGTTGAGAGTTATATTTTATTTAGTGGACAAAACTGAGGACTTAAGCCTGGTACACAGCATCTCAGATAACTGAGAGACTGCTCCAAAGAGCAAGGGTTGGGGGGAACCAGTATATACAGGAATTTCTGCCACAAAAGACCAGGTAGTCAGAACATCAAAAGATTATTGTCAGTTAAAGAAAACCATCTCAGGTTGAGGAATTTAGCGCTTTTCTATGTATGGGAAGATGCAAAGTCTGGGCTCACTGAAATCATTTCTTTGATCTGCACTTCAGCCCTCTGGGGCCAGTATCCTGTGCTTCTTACCCTGAGTCTCCTCAGGGTGCACTGCCGGGGGTGACTGCAGTGGCTGACTGCTAGATGGGGGCAAATCCTGCCTCCATCCTGAGTTCCCTCAGACTTCACCATCGGGTTGGCTGTAATGCGATGGCTTGATGGCTGCAGCATCCTTTGTTTACTGATTTGGCAGGTGGCATTTTTAGTTCACATTTCAAAGACATTAATCTTTAGCTGGCTATTCAGGCAAAACGATGTTAGTTAAATACTTAGAAGAAAAGTCAGTTTTCTAAACACTGCCCCTAATTCTAAAGAGAAGTACTTCTTCACCTAGTATTCCTTTGTTGTAATATTCAGGGAAACTAGTACCACAAAGTAACTGAGAAAAAGATGGCTATGACTAGGCGAAAGGTTGAATGATTTAAGTAACAAAACTTGAAGGCAAAAACCAAAAGGGAGCAAAAAGAGGTTTACTAGATGGTTTGTGATAGAATTGATTCTGATTGCTTCTAATTAGTCACTGTAGATGAGGGAAAAAGAGATTATGGAATACATTTAGTTTGTCTGCTATACATTCAGTTTGTATGCTATACATTTATGCAAAGGTTACATTCTGATAAGTATATGTTACATTTATGTATGTGGGGGGGAAGACCCAGAAAGTTTAAAATTTAATCATAGTTCTTACAACTCAAAAGGAAGCAGCAGAAAAAGAATTTATTTGGGAAAGTGTGTCTATTATTTAAGAATATATATCTGCAGTGGAAAAATGGCAGTGAGCAAAGAAGATATATTTTTAGCAGAGGAAATTGATATTTTAGTTTTTCTGATAGTTTCCCTTTTAGTTAAAGTTCAGTCAAGAATGTCTGTCCTTGATGTTGAATTAGTTCATATGCAACTGTTTTGGGGCTTAGTGCACACAGGGCAGCAATACTCTGGAGTATTTTAAAAAGAAAAGTTCCCTCATTTCCTATGGGTGAGAAAGTTTCCTTCTAATGTCCACATGTCTCCATGAATGATTTTTCTGAATAGTTTATATGATTCAATCACTCTGTCCAAGGGATAGATGATTAAGTTAGGAAGTCTTTCTAAATATTCACTGACTCATTTTTGGTTTTCACATTTCTGGAGATGAGCTGCAATTTCTCTGAAATTGTCCCTTTCTTCTCTGTGCTCTCATGGTGCACATGAAGTATCAAAGTATGGTCCATTGCAAATATATATATATATATATATATATATACTGTTTCCTCCTCTATTAAAGGAGAAATTTGTATTTTTCCATTGATGAAATGTAATGCTTGGCACTTAGATGTTCACTATATGTTTGTTGAGTGAATGTTAGAATATCAAAGGTTACAGAAGGTATATGCTACTTAAGCAATTTAAAGGAGCAAAGAAACTTTCAGTGAGAATAGCAACTAATTTACCAACAAAAAAGGGGAACATATGATGAATTAGGAGTGATTTGTGGAATAAGTGATTTCTCACTTTATATTAGCTTTTACTTGGCCAGCAAGTGCTGAGTCCCTGGGGCATTCTGCATTATGAATTGGGAGTCACCAGTCATCACCATGCAGCAGATCCAGACAAGGGATGAAGATATGGCTGGTAACTGCTCTGGGTCACAATCTTCTATTTTCTAGTTTGTGGTAACCCAAGAGTGGATAAATTCAATAATCTCTGCTGTGTTCTGGGCAAATGGCTACATCACCTGAAAGTGACAAATATATCCAATTGCTTCCTCTGAAATAGTTTACAACCCAGAAATTCCCTTACGTTCAACCTCATACACTCAAAACCTCCATCTGTTTTGTCCTATTGAATAGGATAGGGAAAGAAAATGAGTTAAAATAGCATTTTTGTAGCACTGAGGCAGACAGTTCAACTGTGATTCATCCTTTAACACTGTTATATAAAGGCCATATGAGATATTAATTTCAACTATAATGGTTTTTGAAAGTATATTATTATTAAAAATATTTTCCCTTAAACCAAAACACCTCATTCGTTTTTGAGGTCAATAACATCTAAAAAATTCTTTGCTGGGTCAACATTTTTGGCACAGTTATGATGTAAAGAATGAAAACTTCCCACCCACCAAACACTCACTCTGTCTACTACTGCCCTTATATGTCAGCAAAGGACACAAATAATATTTGTGGCTAGACCACTCTCCCATCAGGAGCAAAGCTATTTTGTGCTGTAATGCAAATGACTGCATTCGTCAAAGGAGCTTTGTTAGTTATTCATTGTGTTCCTTATCATTCCTTTCCCAAACCCCAGCGATTCTGTGGCAAGCACAGAGGTGCACCAAGAACAGCATCAGCCCCTGTCAAAAGGTATTCTTATCAGGCGAGGCAGGGTGCTTGGGGAATGACCTGCCAAGTCACTGCAGCCTCCTGTCTTCTGACTCCTTTGTGCATAGTGGGATTCTTTGTCCTTATTCTATGATCTGCTTTTCTCAGCATGGTTCATGGTGCAATCCCCACAAACACATCTGGAAAAGCACACTGGAAATTGAAAGGATTTGTGAAAACACCAGGCTCTTTTTTTATCTTTTACTTCTTTTTGGATGAAATGGATTACTTTGTCCAGCCTTCCCACATGGATAAGCTTAGTTGTTTTCTCTCTCTCTCTCTTTTATTTTTTAAGCACAAACATAATTATTTAAAGATTCCCTAAGACTCAGAGAAGCCTAGGAGGAGTGGAGAGAAGGAAAGCCCAAAAGGGATATTGACAAGTGGAGAAAGGGTCATCTAACGTCTCCGACAGAGGCAGGCACAGGGGGCTCTTTCTCATTACATCTAACACAGCTTAACTGAGTTCAACACGGCCGTCTCTATCCTCGGGGGGAAGGTTTTCTTTTTGGACAGGCACTAGAGATTAATCCTTCTGTAATTTCTCCTGCTTTTCTAACTGTCAGGGGATTTGTGTTGGAGATAATGGTGGTATTAATGCCTAACCTAGGTGTAGAAATTGCCTTAATATAACAGGGCTCATGAGGAGCACACCAATAATTGCCCCTGAGTGATAGCCCTTAAAGTAAATGGCAATATAGGAGGGCCCACATCCAGCGGTCTTTAATGAAGTTTGGGGCTTTTCTGATGAGATTCTCTACACAATAGGCAGAGAATCAAGGCTGCCTCATGAGTTTTCACCTCTAGCCTAGATTTAATATGGCCTTATTAAAGATCCTGGCCAGGGCATTCTGGCATGAAATGTAATAAAACAAGACACAAAATGTGCTGTAATTAAAGCAGTTTGGATAGTAGTATCAGATACTTAATAATTAAGGATTTTATCAGACAGTTGTGCTGGACAATGAAATAAACAAGCCACTGATAATGCACTGATAAGGGCATTGAAACCAAGGCTATTTTTAAAAGAACACCAAAAATGGCCGAGCATATGCTTTGTGAAAACACAGTGGCATTACAACTTCAGCTATATTTAAGTGTCACTGGGTGAGATTCTATAAATTAACAGTTGGCAGGAAATTGAGATCGTCTTAATACTTTTCTCATCCTCCTCTACTTCCTCCCCAATGCCGCAATGAACTAGAGGCAGGGAGAGAGCAGTTAGTGCTACAATTGTCCAGATGTAAAGCCTGACTACGGCAGTGGGCTAAAGAAAGGGGAAGGACGGGGACCATTTAAGGAGGATCAGGTGCTAAAACACAGAAAGAGTCTCTAAATGATGCTATTATCGTACTAATCTAACAGTAAGCAAACAAGCATATTTGCGATTTTTTTCAACACAGAAGCTTTCCATTTCTAAGTTTGTTAACGTAATAGTTCTTCATAGCTTTTCTCTGGCCAATTTTTTGGAAACATGCACATTTACTTAAGTTTCTTGGTTTAGAAAAAAATTTAGAAAAAAAAGAAAAGTAACTTTAGTCATCAGGTGTAGTGAGTTATAAGAGGAGTCTCTGTGGTTGTTCATTGATGTGCTTGGGTGTCGTAATTTAACCATATCCGTCTCTGCTACATTGATCCAGTGTATGGTCCCTCTTCACCCCACAACACAGAGGCAAACCATGTAGGGAGATTTTTATAGGTTGCTCTCATGCCCTTAAAGAAAAAGAAGTATAATTTGGGGGCATGACAGTTGTCCATTCACACTCACTATCTTAGTAGACAAGAAGTAACAGAGACACCATAACATTCATTCACTCATTTAACAATGAAATTCAACCCAAGTGGTTCTACACAGGCTACAGTTACCACATAATATCTTCATTATCACATGCTGTCTTTCCTTTTTCTAAAAGTGATGAATGAATTCACCAGGTGAGTTAGTTAAAGAGAAAAATATGGAAGTTAGTACTTTGTTGTTCTTATTTACAAGTTATCTACAGCAAAATTCTACAGCAAAATATGTCTTTAATTCAGAAGAGAAAAAGTAACGATATATACCCAAAAAAATCTTAAGGAAAAAGCCCATGACAAATATTTCAGAATGCATCTTAACTGTGTTTATGATTTTCTAAGTATTTTAATCCCAGGTCTGGACTGGCACCTCCCCAGACACTGTTGACTGAGCAAGTGGCTCCACTGAATGACATCATAAAGGGAACGGTGAGTAGGCACAGGTGGCCATTCTGTTCACTTCACTTGTGCTCTTCTGTTTTATAGAATTGACCAACATATGAAAGCCATGTGCTATTTTTTCTGGAAGCTAGTGCAGTGGAAGCCCAGAACTGGGTTGATTCTCTTGGTTTTCAGCTGGGCATCATCCATTGAACAAGTTTTGCGCCTGTGTTCATTCAAGACTGCGCTAGCTTAACTCTGCTAGTTGAATGTGGCTGGTGTTATGGAGTGTGGAGGACGAAGCAGCCACTTCTGGAAGTAACTGAATTCTATTCCCATAATGTCCCTGGAGATGCCAATGCAACCTTCACCATAGATTCACTGTGGAAGCCATGAAAGCCCGGGTTGTCTCCATGCCCCAGGGCCGTGGTGCCTTCTTCCAGGTTAGCTGAGCTCCCAGAATCCCTCTTATGTTTGGCAAGATTGGAGCCTTGTGTTAGATGGAAATGGCTAATCTATATCTTACTGACACAAGATCTTTAAGTATTGGAGGGAAAGTATACGGTCCTCCATCTTATCAGAGGCTGTGTCTAAGTCCAGGTGCTTTCTGATGGTCAGTTCTATAGGAATAGGAAACAAATATTTACTTTAATGCCAAATGGGTGTGAGTAACCTACAATTTCTGTTTAAATTTAAATATATGACAGTGTACCCTACACTGATTTATCAAGGGAGTCATATGTAAGGAGCTCAAGAAAGACTTCAGAGCTGGGGAGGCATTCCTGAGGTGGAAAAATGTGTCCAGCAGAGAATAAGGAATGGGCAAAGTGCAAAATAAAGTCAGAAGTCAGCCACCTGCCTAGTTTGCCACTGTATATTAGGGAGAATTGGAAAATATGGCTTAAGAGAAAAGTGGTTTTGATCATAGCACTGAAATCTTAAAACACTTGTTAATCATACCTGGTTTTGTAATTTTATAGGCAAGTGAGAGCTACTAAAGTTTTCTTGAGCAAGGGAATGATACAGTAAGATATTTTTTAAGAGTATGTATTTGGCAATGGGGTAACAATGACTCACCGGCTGCACTTAACTAATGTTAGAAGTGAACTCAGGGTACATGACCCCAACTTGGCTGCAAGGAACTGGGAGGTGCCCAGCCCAGGATCTGGAAGTGGACAGACCCCCAAGTACTTTCACACTCAGCCAATTGCTCTTGCTAATATCACTGCTGAATTACTGTAATTCCTGTGTTTTCTTATTTTGTAAGACTGTTTCCTAAAAAAAAATGACAGAATTACTGACACATAATTGTGTTCATCATTTTGTGTGTGTGATTTATTCTCTCTATTGTAAAGAAACCCCTCAAAAATTCGCTTATTTTTTACTTGATTTGGCAAAGTTTGACAATCAATAGCTGTGTCTTTTTCTCACAGGTTGGCTAGGAATTCAGGCAGAGGTATGCATATCCTTAAATATAGTCCAGAAATCTTCTGAAGGAATAACTTAAGTGATGACCAATTTTACTCAGGTAGAGAGATTAGCAGCATCTTGTGACTAATGATCAATGACTTCTAAACCATGTCAATACCTTTTTAGAGTTAAGCATAATGAAAACTTAATGAAGTCTTCCTGGTACATTAACTTTCTATGAGAAATATACATAAGAAATGCATGCTCAGCAGTTAAGAGACTCATGTGAGTTTTATAGGTATTCCTGACTTAACAATTTAGTTCCACAAACACTGACTGAATATCTATTTTGTTAAAAGTCCTGTTTTAAGCAACTCGGTGGGATACAAAAATGATATATGAAGTGGAGAGTTCCCTCAAGGACCTTTCAGTATAGAAGTTAATTTATTTGTTTTTAATCCTAAACAGATTGGAAAATCAAGTTTAGAAGGCTGCCTACTGGTTGACAGAAAAGACAGACATTGTATAGTCATATAGAACTGAATATAATCAGTGCCATTATCCAGATCTAACCCTTGGGAGCACAGTGTGAGGTTAACATTGAACATGAACATGAATGACATTTTAATGAACACCTACTGTGTGCAAAGCAGTCTTCTGTGGGATTTGGGGTGGGGTGCAGGAATGAAGCAAATATGAAAAAGATAGGTGGTGCTCTGGAGAACAAAGACAGGCATGCACTCGATTAAAATACAAAGCACCTGGTGAAAGTTCCATAAGAAAGGCCCAGACAATATGATGGATTTTGGGAGGAGAATCCATTGATTCTATTTAGAACTCTGAGAAGACATCAAGAAGCAGGTGGCATTTAAACTGGGTCTTGAACGTGAGATAGGATTTTTAAAGGTAAGGAAGTAAGGGAAGGACCGTTTCAGTCTCGTCCCCCGATTCCTTTATACGGGTAAAATCTGGCTAATATATATCTACGTTAAATGTTCCTAGAGGCAGATATCAGTTGGGAGTAAGACTTGGAGGTGCGGTTTGTCGGGAGCCTCCTCTCTTATCTCTTTAGGGAAGTTGTGCCCATGGAGCTCAGTGTTCGCTTTTGCTGTTGCCTTTGTGCTTGGCATTTGTTTGGTTGACGTGGGCTGTCTCCCTGCGGCCCTAGTCAAATGACTGGCGTCTCTTCAAAGCCAAGGCCCAGGAGAATTCCCACTTTATTACACAAGAAACTCTGCAGAACATCCTCCAGGGTAAAGAGACACTATACAGCTGTCCTGAGGAGACCCCCTGTAGGTGAAGGAATCCAACCTAACAATTTGAAACTACAATGAACCCTAAAGATCCACTTTGCTGTTCCTCAGTCCATCAACAAGAAGGTGGTATCTGCTCATGACAGACAGACACATCTCCATGACCCCATTCATCTAGGGTTATGTGTGCATTTTACAGCAGGACGGAACTCTACTCTTTTCTTTCCCACTCAAGAAAGCATAGCAGAATGAAAGGGAGTAACAATGCAGTTATAGGATAACACTGCTCTCCGGCCCTCCCTCCCTCTTTCTCCACACACAAACACACACACACACACATGCACACGCACACAAATATGGTTTGTGAACATTAAGTACTTTTATACAATTATTAGTAACATGTTACTTGGAAAACACTGCACAATTTCTAAGATATATTTGGATATTTCAAAAACGTATTCAAATAGGCTCTAAGAAGATTCATACAGACAGCTTGCTTTAATTTTTTTCTCAAAATAAAATCCAAGTGAATTCATCTGTGAACAATTCACTTTCTCCAGACTTGCCTTGTTCAAATTGAACACGAAAAAAATTTCATTTAGGAAATGCCTCTCCATTAAGCTTCATTTCCAGTGTGTTAAAATTTATGCATTAGAAAGTTTGAAACCAGTTAAATATGTTTATTTTCATTCATTGAAAAATTAAAATCTTGAAATACTGCATAGTTAATGTGTAACGTTATAAAAAGTAGCAAGTGTATATACTTTAACCTATTCCTAATACCTATCTAAATATTTGAAAAGGAGGATATTTATTCAATTCAGGAATTAACTCTTTGTCAAAGCTGCAACCAATATATAAATAAAAAGGTAGCAGTAAAAACATGTGCTAGGCAGGCTATGTTTATGATATCCTGAGAGAAAGTGTATAAATAGGGAAAATTTACCACTCATTCACGAGAGCCTAATGAAGCGGAACTAAGATCTCACACACACGATCAGTCAGGTTGGGAACGTTGGCAATTTCTCAATTTCATGCAGAATAGCATTGTTCAAGTCACATCTCTTGGAACAAAGGTCATTTTTTCACCCTCAGTCAAAACAGTAAAACTGTAATTGTTCCAGAAGTTTTCATTTTTCTTAAGCTAATGTTAATTTAATGGGTGTTCTTTTTCTACATCCCTGACTGTAGGTAACGCAGGGCTGTGCTGTCTCCAGAATCAATCTTTTCCATGCATTGTGGCTCGTGAAGTGCATTTAATTGATGTTTATTGCAAGGGAAGATGATTTATAGTGCCTAATAAGCATTCACGATTTAGAGCCTTGTTCATAACAGCTTCCTGAAATAACAGAATCTTTGGGTGCATAAATCTGTTCATAAAGGCTATTAAACACATTGCATCTCTTTAGCCAGGGAATCTGATTCAGCTACAGACAGGATGAGGGATCCAGCACCAGCTATTTGCTTCTTTACTTAAGTCTGGTAATGGCTAATTGAAAGGTTGCAGTGTGTAAGAAGGCTTAAACATTGCCCAGATTTTAGACAAAGGCATGCTTCCAATTTCTGAATGTTCATTTCTATTTCCACAAGCTGCATTACTGTGTTGGCCAAAAGAGGCATATGGAGTTTCAACGACTGTCTAAGCTGCACATTTTTAACTTGCCCATGAAAAGACATTTTAAAATTTGTTACATCAGCCTGGATCATATGCCAGGTGTCAAGACTTCCCTCTAGTAATTTCTCAAGTTGTTTTGAAATGTTAACGTGAAAGATCAGGACAACAAAGCTCTAGGATACACTAAAGAAAAAAAAAGTAATAAATACAAACAAATCACCTCGTTTAAACCTGGACTGTGCTGACATGATTTTGGGCAGTCGGATGTTCATGTTCAAACATGTTCAAATCAGTGAGCGAAGCTGCCAATATTTGTCTGAATTTTTGACACACACTGTCCTATAGACTCTTTGAATGCAGGTCCCGTGCCCGTCCTCACTTATTCCTAAAGACCTGTATTTCCTCTTGGTGCCACTGTCCTCTTCCCAGTTCCTCCATTGTGAAACATCAGAAACTTCTCTGCCGCCTTTTTCTCCCTAACCTCCTCCACTGGAGTCAGTCACCGAATCATGATGCTCTGGCCTGGCTCCCTCTCGCAGCCACCCTTTCCAAGCCTGCCCCTGTCCCTCCTCTCCGTTCTCTTGATTTTTCTGTAATCTCTCGTCTCCCTTGTTTGCTTTCCTCACCATTCCCACTTGTAGGAGCCTCAGGGGGCTCCCTGGGGCTCACAGCGCTCAGTCCATCCATCTGAACTTCCCAGACTCAGCCAGGCAACTCCGTTTTATATATGGAAGCTCCTTATTTCATTTGGAAAACAAACAAACGAAAAGATTCGATTCCTAAAAACTGGTACGAAAATTACACCTGTCTTGCTAATAGTAACTTCCACTAATTTTAGCCAAGCATAGGTCTGATTTTGCCACTGCTTTCTCAAGAAACAACATCTTTTGAAGGTTTCTAACTACATCTAAAAGAGAACTCACCCTCCTCAGCTTGACCCTCAGAATCTCCCACCACCTGCCCCTGTCTTGTTTATTGGTCACTTCCTCCTCTTGCCTTTCCCAAAGTCCCCTGTGTTCCCCCCACAGCACACCAGCACAGTCTAGATTCCCCAAAATCTGATCCTTAACTTTCACTGTCCTTATGGCCAGAATGCTGACCCCCATCTGTTTGATGTTCCAGAAACAGCTTGAATTACATGTTCTTCATGAGGTTTCTGTGTGTGGCTGCCTTAGTTACAATTCCCCTCCTTTTCCTTGTCATCAGTTGCATTTTGTCTCACTACAATGACTTATCCTGAGGATGTGAAGCCGCTGGAGGGTCCATTTCCTGTCTTATTCACCTGTGGAGGCCCCACTGTGCTAGCAGCCTTGCACCAAGAATGCACTTAAAATCTATATTGCATTTAATTGGATAGTCACTATTAACCACTGGGTTAATTTACTAGTCATAACACCAAAAAGTCACTAATGCACTTATTTATGAGATAGATTTTAAAAGCATAAATTAAATTATTTTAATTTAATTTAAAACAAATGCCATGTTTCTGACATTGGTACAACAAATATAAGCACTGATGGAAAAAGTCTTGGTTCCCTAGAAACTGTAGTTATAATCACATGACTCAAATGGCTACAATAATCCAGCCATTTTATTCTACTACAGCTAAAAAGAGGGGGGTGGGAAGAGATTATTCATTGCTTCATGACTTGAACGTTTCTTTCTTATAAAGCTTGAGGAAGTTTAAATGTTTATTTTAGTTTTCCATGGAGAAAACTTGAAAAAAAAAATCTTTAAAATCCAAGCACCTTTTCCTGTATGGACAAGTTAGTTTGTGTGTTTCATTGTACTTCTATTCCACTTCAAAAAGCATCAGTAGCAAAACACATTTGAGAAAAATGCAGCCGGAATTTTACAGATGAGCTAATTTTCTGAAAAACAATACTTTCAATTGTACAACTTGAGCCTAAGTTACATTGTAATAAAGGATACAGCATAATTCAATTACGTAGTGTTTATATCATATTCAAATTAATCAATTTCCATTCCTCTTGGAGGGTCTACCTTTTGCCTAGCAGGGGCCTAGGTGCCACGGGAACAATACAGTACTAAAAGGTAGAGGAAAACAACATTTTCACATGTGAATAATTAGATGTGGCTCCATAAAGATTATACGACAATATATAGTATAATCAGATGCCAAAGGGCTTAGCAGATAAAGGCTCATCTATATTCAAGGGAAACAGTTCCTCCTCCAGGCCTATCTCTCTCTGGAATGGGTACCACTCTTGCCACACAATGGCTGAATGTTTGTCTCTGCCTTCCCCTTTGACCTCACGTTCAATTAGTGTCAAGAAGAAATAATTCTTAACTCATTCTTTAAAATGTCTCTCACTCTCCCCTGTTTATCTCAGTTCCTACTGTCTCACTGTATGAAGTTTTTATCTCACTTCCTAATTGTTTTCTCAAATTTACCTGCACCCCTCCTGCTCAACGATCACTGGATCACCTGCTCATTGCCTAGATAAGCCAGTTCAAATACCAGTCATGATATTCAAAAGGCCCTTAGCAATGGCCTTCATTCATTCAATCAATCAACACATATTTTTTTAACAGTTATTATATGCGAGGCACTATTCTAGGCACTGGAGATATTCTTTTTATTGAAACATTTATTTTATTAATATGGAAAGAATCCAGAAATTGGATCTCTTACCGGCTGTGTAATCTTGAATTATTCTCTCACTTTCCTAACCTCAGCTGGTTTCCTTTGTTACAAAATGGGGAAACAATCCTGCCTGTCCTACTTAGATCTCAGAATTACTAGGGAAACTTAAACATAAGGTAGGGCATTGAAAATGCTTTGCAATGTCTAAAATAATAATTCCCCACTAATCCCATTAATTTATGAATTTCGGAATTATTCTGAAAAGAAATACAGTCAACTAACATAGGGAAGAGAGAAACTGGTTCCAGTTGAGGTGATTGTGGAAGGCTTTCAGGATTCAGTGTTCTCCAAGCCAGGTGTAACTGGTATAACAGGACTGTGTCCTGCAGATAGTGGAAAGCTGTCAGGAAAGACTTTTGAGCAAAGGAGCCTGAAGAACAATGTACTGGCAGTGGGTGGAAGATGACTTGAAGAGCAGAGACCAGGATCGATATACGTTAGGAGTGGAGAAAAGTGTGGATTCAATAAATCGAGAAGATTGGCAGTAAAGGAAAGGAGAAGTGGAGGTGAAAAATATTATAGAGGAAGAATCACAGAACTTGACAATTTGAATATGTTGGTTGGGAGAAGAGAATGTGGGACACAGGTGAGTAGACAATGACTCACAACTTAGGATTTGAAGTGAATGAATGGCTTGTGATACTCTTACCAGGTTAAAAGAGTACATTTATATTCAAAGGAGATTGGTTTACTACTGAATGATGAGTCTGAATTGCACATACCTTGTAGTAAATATTGAATATATGTAAAATAATACTCACATAATAGAAAATATTAGAGCCAAAATGAACTAATGAGGCCTTGGAAGAAAGAGCACTTCACAAGTATTTATCAGATCTGTATATGATTGATGGGCGGAATCCTACAACTGGGGAAGAGTGTGAAAGGAGGTTCAGTACAAACTGCTTCTCTAATTATACTGCTATTTATTTTGTCATTTTATTATTTTATTTTTGTTGTTACAGTTGAAAGGGAACTGTTTTTCTCAGAATGCCCCAACTGATGATAATTTTTTGAGGCCTAGAAACACAACTCTTTTGTATTTGGATTAAAATGAATTCATTCTTTATTCCCACCACTAATGTACAATGACCCAGATTTCAGGCTTTCAAGATCTGTAAGTTATAAAATGGCAAGACTGGTGTTTTTGTGTGTGTGTGTGTGTGTGAAATTTTACTACCAAAATGTTTACTAAACACTTTTCTGTGAGGGGGTTCTTTCAGTGTTCTAGTTTCTAAGACAACTCTTTGTAGGCTACTCCATAAGATTGCTATTTCTTTTTTTGCGGTATGCGGGCCTCTCACTGTTGTGGCCTCTCCCGTTGTGGAGCACAGGCTCCGGACGCGCAGGCTCAGTGGCCATGGCTCACGGGCCCAGCCGCTCTGTGGCATGTGGGATCTTCCCGGACCAGGGCACGAACCCGTGTCCCCTGCATCAGCAGGCGGACTCTCAACCACTTCACCACCAGGGAAGCCCAGATTCCTATTTTTTATGCTTGTTTTCTGAGCTTATATTTTATTTCAGTTTTTAAAGAAGCAGTACATGTTTTAACAAAATACCCACCTCACAAAAGAAATCAACAGAAGATTTTTTAAAATGCTAGGATAGAATAAAAATTGAACTGTAAACTTTAAGGTTATAAAATCTTAAAGTCTATTGCACTGGATATGATTCCTTAATCATATCCAGTGCAACAGCCTCACTGCACTATCCAATGCAGTAGTCATTAGCCACATGTGGCTACTGAAATTTAAACTAACTAAAATGAATAAAATCAGAAATTCAGTTCCTCAGTTACATTAGCCGCATTTTAACCAATTGATACCCACCTGTGGTTAGTGGGTTAGTGGCTACCATACTACTCAACAACACAGATGTAGAATACTCCCATCAACACAGAAATTTCTCTTGGATGGTGTTAATTGAGACCATTTTTTTACATAAGTGAAAGGAGCTGACTGTAGTCTGATTAGTTCCATTTGCCCCAAAGTTGGTCCAGGTATTTGTATAGCACATGAGCATTATTGCTAAAAATGTAAACGCGCTAGGCCACATCCAATGTAACAGCTGTTCACAGACATGTTCCTATGGTCAAAGTCTCAGAATAGCTCCTGCCATCCTTGTGACCAAGGTCAATATGGAAGAATGTTTTTTACTTTCCTGACTTTCCTTGGACCATATTATCCATAGTATTCAAATAACCCCTTTGATCCCTGGGCAGTGGGATTCTCTTAAGGTAATTCCAAAATAATTTCTTTGGTCAAATTATTTTAAAAAGTGTGAAGTTCTCCTGTCACTTAAGAAATAAGTCCACACTGTTTCCTGTAACTCAAACACAGGAACACGAGGAGAAATGAGGTGTAGAGGCCAAAGCCTGGTAACTGCAAGTGGGCAGGTTTCCCTTCCCTTAACACATTACATGTTGTAATTAAACAAATGTTTTGCGAGCACTGCAGAAATACCTTGCTATTCCGCAATTTGTTGAGAAAAAAGATAACATTCAACAGATCCAAGAAAGACCTAGGATGGTTGGGCCTTCCAAAATCACTGTGGTTTTGGCTTCAGTTTACAATAATAGTAAATTTAATTATCAGCTAGCACAGAATATAAAAGGAGCCATTAGGATAGCTTATGAGAGGGGAAAAAAATCTGACATTGAAGGCATCTGATCTAATTGATTCTAGTACTGAGAAGTCACCAAAATGACTCCTGACTATAAACAATGTAACAGCTATTAATTCGCCTTATAAAGATCAAATATTTCAGAGGGAGGTTGAATTTTAAAGCATACTGAGTAATGTGGTTTTATAAATAGGGGACTCTGTTTAGTAAACCTAGCTAATTAAAGCACTTAATAAATGGGGGAAAACCCACCAGTCTAAATCTCTTGTTGGTACTAGAGAATTCTCATTCGCTCCTTCAGAGAAGTAATTAGTTGAAGGGCGCATTTTTCTTCTCTTTGTTCTTTCCCATCAATTTTAATGGGTACAGAACATCAGTCACACAAAATGTAATAGGACAAGAAGATGGATGAGTATATTTGAAGCCACTAGTCACAGGACAGAAAATATCCTGATGAGGTGACTGTGGCAGCCCAGGGTGCAACAATATAGCCTGGGCAATATTTAGTAAGTGAAACTACGGTGCTCCGTGATTTGGTATTAGCAGTCAACAAAATCAATCTCCAAACACAATTTATCACATTTCTACAGGTCAGACTTTCAAAGTCACATTCTCAAAATATGCTCCGATGACACTCTTAACTGCAGAAAATGATTTAATCTGACAAAAAAGTGGATAAAGAAAAGAAAGACAATCTAACCTTAAGGAACCTGACGTTGTCTTATAAGTGATTAGAATTCCTTTGGAAGGGGGCTTTTATTATAGCCTAGAAATTATGCCCCTATATTACAGGATGAATTGGTATATGCAATGGATGCTTGCTGAGCACTGAGATTCCACCTTCAGGACCGAGGCACTCACTTACCCAGCCCCTGGGGGCGATGGGTGCTGCTGCCTCAGAGCTTTGTCCTGTTCTGGGTGCTGCCCTCAGCCAAAGGGAATCAACGGCCTTGTGCAAAGCTATGCCTGCTCACCAGGAGCCGCCACCTCCAAAGATTAGATGATGCAAGAGTGCAAAGCCAGGCTATGGGAACAATTCTGAAGGGTCATCCCAGCTTCACAGCAACCCTTGCCGTTATCTGAGGTCTCTGTTGGGATTGCATTCCAGTCTACTCTTCCTTCTGCCTGATGCTACTGCTTTCACTCCCACACAGGTGTTGTTCCTGAGAAAGCTCTTAAGCATCTCATGTACAAATCTTTGTCTCAGAGCCTGTTTCCCAGGCCATGTAACCTGACAGTATATATAATCAAAGAGCCATTTTTTCTTTGTGGAGAATTAAGGTAATTTAAATACTGGGCTGAATGAAATAACCACAGATATTCATATTCACAATTGGTAAATAATGTACTGTTACTTTGCTAGGATTTACACAGACAAAAAGATGTTTTTTTATATAACATAAAAAATGTAAACCATATGATATTTAATAATTTAAATGCTGTTTGATTCTTGTGGGCCTCTGTATCTTTATGTAATCCAGGAACTAATCAAATTGTATTAAAACACACTCAGGGGCTGAGGTACCATTTACTAGTCCTGACAGTTTCCTTTTTGAGGGATTCAAGGCAACACTAGGCATCGTATATATGACCACTCATTGGTTCCCACTTATGAATACTATGATGTTTTTAGTAAAATTTATGTGGCTATTTCTTTAAGGTCCTGTTAGACATTTGTCTCATATGCACTGTCTAAAAGTAACACTTTATAACAAGATATCTAAAATTCAAACTAAATCTATTTGAAAAATATCAGTGGAAGATTCTACGTCTCAAATTAATAGTGCCTTTTTTTTTTTTTTTTTTCCCTCTCTCAGGATTTTCTGTGATCTATGAAACACAGATAATACTAGCTGGAAAGCTGTGAATACTTCAAAGCCATCAAAGCAAACTTCAAAGCAAGGGCCCAGTTTTAAAATGATTTTCTGGTTGTTGTGGAAAGTGAGAACCAGGTACTTATGGGGCATAAATAAATAAATAAATAAAGGCATTTATGGGGAACCGAGTATTTATGGGGAAGCTCTGGGGAGCAGTCATCAGCACATTGATAACAGTGTTACTGGGTAGTTCAGTGATGCCAATGGTCAGTTCATCAGTCACAGACGAGGTGTCAATTAGCCAGAAAATGATAATCCATTAAGAGGACCACCTGATGAATGCGACCTTACATAGAAATTGCTGAGGAGGCTATTTATAGATAGCATTTGCTTTAAATGTTTTTTATCACTGTTGTTTTTAATCAGTTATGAAACCACAGTTTCATTTTCCTGAGATTTAGGACCTAGCTACCTTGCTTTCAAGAGACTGAAATGACAGTATGAAAGATTCGTAAGGCCACTTCTTTCTAAATTAATATTTAACTTAGTTTTAACAGCATTTTAGAATACGTAGTATCCAAATGGACCCACACATCTGAAAAAGAATTAACAGTCACAGGCTCCTCTCAAATATATCTGTGAATAATCTACTGTGCAGATGAGCATCATAGAAATGAATCTGTGATTTTTATGCATCTGCTAAGATAACTTTTTTTTTATTGGTGATGTTTTATTTCAGGAGGTGGAATGGAAAAGACTAAATTAAGCCATCTAATCTATGCCAGTTCAGGAGGAAATACTTCCCAACACTTTTTAGTCTACATTTCACATCCAGTGAAATATGACTATTGCATGGAGTACAGTCATTGACTTACTTTCTCTAGGTTCTACCAACTGCATTAAATATTATGTAGTGCAATTCTGAAAATATTTTTAATTTTTATTTTATTTTTACAAACTCTTGAAGGTTAATTAAGAGTAATTTACCCTCAAGTAGAGACACCACCCTTATATTTAGTTCTTAAAATGATCACCACAAACAAGACAGTAAATTCTTCTTTGCCTCCCTCTTTAGATTACCCTAGAATCTGGATAAGACTTTGATCGGGCATTTCTGTTACAGTTTAGAACTAATTTTGTGGCAATAGAGAATTAATCCTGATTAAAATCCTGAGTTTTTCAAATTCAAAATCTTAACTTCTACCCTATCTGAGTTTTCTATCTCAAGTTATCTGGGGGTCACTGAGTTAGTTTCCTGAAAAGCTTCATTGATATTGGGTATAGGAGGGGCATTATCTTTACTATCGTTATATTCCTCATGGCTCAAAGAATATCCTCACTTTACAAGTAATAATGTCTAATAAGTAAAATAAATATGGTTTTGAGTTATTGAAAAAATCTATTTTTAGTATATTATTGAATTAGACTAGGTTTTACTTAAAGCTTAAAGTTTTAAAAATGATTTTCATGGTCTTCTTAGGCTACTCTTTGCTTTATATGACCGTTACTGGGATAGCTGCACTTGGACAAATTCTCAGATTGGTGCTAGAGTAATTATGAAACCAAAGGCAACATCATCAGGAAGAATTCAGACATTTTGCAGTGTATTTTATAATGATCACTTTGAATTCTTTTTATAGTAAGGAGGGACAAAGATAAAATGAATATTGTAATAATTTAGCCATAGTTTACTATTTCAGTGATGGATATAAATAAAAAGAAGTAGGTATTAAGCCATTTTTACACAAAATAGCTAATTCAATTTTTTTGTTGTTTTTTAAATTTATTTTATTTATTTATTTTTTTATATAGCAGGTTCTTATTAGTTATCTGTTTTATACATATTAGTGTATATATGTCAATCCCAATGCTAATTCAATTTTACAGCATGGAAAGCAGCAAATGAAGAAACATGACAGTTACTAAATCAATAATCAATTCATCTCATCGCACACAAAACACTGTTTTGCTTTATATGATATATACATATTATATTTTAGACACTTTATTTTTATCTATAATATAGTAAATCATTATCACTATGACATCTCACGATACCTTGTTCCTCTCTCTCTCTCTTTCATAGAACTAATATCTTGCATTATAGTTATTTGTGAACAAGTGTGTATTACTGGAGACTGTGCAACAGTAAACACGTTGAGGGCAGGGATCTCATCTTATTCTGCTTTTATATCACCTTCAACAAATTGCCCTGTACACAGAATTCACTTGGAATTTAGCCATTCATCCTTTACTCAAGAAACATCTATGTGGGTACTGAGTTAGATTGAAAACAGGGTTTTTGCCCTCCGGAGATTCAGAGACCAGTGAAAATCACAAACAAGTAAATTGAGAAAGGATACCATTTGGTACATGTTATGACAGAGGTAAGCACTGGTTACCTTGGAAGGAAAAAGGAGGGGGTATTCTTAAGTTCAGGGACTCCAGGAAGATTTCCTGGAAAAGGTGGTACCTGACCCAAGCTTTGAGGAGGGCTACAACTTAGTGAGCTAAAAGGCAATGGGAAATTCTAGGAAGAAAGGACAGCAAGGTATATTGACCAGTTTGATAATTGAGGAATAAAAATTGTATCATTATCCATCATGACTGGCAATTTTGAGAAAAGGACCTGATATGCTGAATCCACCTGGGTAATAAAATACTCAGTTTGGTAGAAAAGGTCAGGGAATAGGAGTGCAGTAGGGGTGAAAGAAGGGCCGATAGAGCTTGTTTGTTTTTAGTTTGTTTGTTTCGTTTAGAAAAGCAATGACAATTTTTCCTTAGTTTTAAGATGTGAGTTCTCCCCAATATCTTCTTGTTTCTGAAATGGGGATGCAGCATGCAATCAATACGGATATTAAAGGTGGTAGCTTGTCAACTCTGCATGCCCCCAGCTGTCCTTACACTTGATGATGAGCCTTGCAAGTAACAATACCATAAAACAGATGACACCTTCAAAATCAAGAAAATATATAATTTTGTAGTTTCTCAAATCATCTTGTTTTCAAAGAGAACTCAGTGAATACTGGAAACAAAAGCTTTCTTTTGTGAATGCAGTTGTAGCTATATCCCCACTCCTATTCCTTGATCCGATTTGTATTAAATACCAGGCACTGTATGATATGGTAGAAATGCAGAGATGCAGAAAAACTAAACATAAATACGGAAGGATCTGACTATATTTCAAATTCCGGAGGAGCTTTGGGAAGAACAACCTACTCTGTCTTGGGTTCAGAGAGAACTTCCCAGATGGTGAGCTTTGAATTGAGTTGCAAAGGATTAGGGTTTTTATCAATATATGTGTAGGGGTATGAAAAACACACTAGGAAAAAGGGACATTTCAATGGAAAGCAAAGAGATGGGGAAAATCACGTTGTTTTCAAATAAGAAATTATAGTTTGGTTTGGTGAAAATTTGGGCTGTTAGGAATGTATGAGGAAAGACAGCAGGTTGTGAAGGATCATTCATGCCAGGCATAGATTTATGGGAAAGTGGGGAAAGGCTTTCAAGCTCTCAAAAGTGGGAGTGTCAAGTCACTTTCCCATACTGACGGGCTCTCATAGGTGAGACAATTTGATTTAAGCTGTTAAAACAGATGGAGAAAGTGGTAGTAGAGAGGACCTGCTTCTCTTTGTTATACTGAAAAGGCCATCTCTGTAGAACCCTCTGAGGAGAAATATAAATAGCATCTATTATCCCACTGCCTTTCTTCATCCTTTCCTCCCTCCCTCCCATTTCTTTATCCTTCTTCCTTTATCAGATGTTTATTGAGGACCTATGATGTGCCAGGAGCTCAGTATTTATGGATCAGTTTAGTGAATAAGTATGGAAAGCTCAAAGGGAGAAGAATATTTGATATTTATAATAAAATGAACATGGACTTTGGCATTAGGCAAATCCCAGTTTGAATTTCAGGTGTTCTACTTGCTGACAATATGAATTTGTCGTTTGATTACTTTGTGCCTTGGTCTTCTCATTTGTAGAATGGGGACAATATTAGCTAACTCACAGGGTCACTGAAATGAGATCATAACCTCAAAAGTTACCATTTATGGCATCCCCATAATGTGTTATGCCCTTTAAATATATCTCATTTAATCCTCAATAAAACCCTTCAAGGTTGATATTAATCAATTAAACAAAGGCTCAATGAAGTTAAGTAACTAATTCACAGTCAGAGAGGAAATAAGTGGTGCTATTGCTTGATTCCAAAGGCTCTGTTCTTCTGTGCTCAGTGCCTCTCCTATGTATCACATTGTGCTTGGGCACTATTTTCCATGTTGTCTTAAAAGTGAGATTCACAACTGCATAGGCAGAACCAACTTCAAACAAACAAACAAACAAAAATATGAGCCGCTAAGGAAATATAGAGCACACTTAAGGAGTGAATGGCAAAATCTATCCATTGCAAATCAACTTAGCATGGCTGTGCTCTTTTAAATAAAGTGCCAAGAAAACAATATTTATACATATTCTATCATTTAAATTGACTTCAGAGATGCTATTTGATTGCATCCTTATGGTTTATAGAGCCCTGCAGTGATGCCTGGCACCAAGTCCATTCATTTTTGCAGGAAGATCAAGATACTCAACTCTGTTCATCCCATATCCTGCTTTGGTCAGGCCGTTTGTCCCATTTTCCCTAAATATGTCCAATTAGTAATATCCTATGACTTTGCTTTTACAATAAATCCTGGACACCAAACATACTACATGGCTGACTGGATATACAATAATTATGCTGAATTTAAAAATAAACCTTGGCTCCTAATCTAAGCCACTCTAAATAAGGACTACAACCATGAAGACCCTTAGATTATCCTTACCCATATAGAACTGCCCTTTCTCTGTAATGTCTGCTACGTTAGGGTTGTACATTTCCACATTTATATTCTAATTGCTTTGTGATTAAACACTTTGAAGACTGGCTTCTTAGCTTATGCTTCTTTTGCAACCTCTGTTGCTATCTAGCACAGTACTGAGCGCAAAGCGGGTACAGAGTAATTATTTGTGGTTACTCAAAGTTTCCCAAACCTTCCTTTACATCAAAAAACATTAATATCTGAATTCTACCATAATTCAATTATAGGAAAATATTACTATCACTGATTACAATAGTGGTCTTTAATCCATGGGTTTATTATTTTTTAAACCATACTTAGTAATTCTCTTTGTTCATATACCCTTGAAAAGAATTTTTAACTTTTTATTATTTAAGTAAAGGTACCTGAGACAGACCCTTAAGAGCCTTAGAAGTAAAAGGTTAGCTCAGAAAAAATCTAATTTCCAGTGAGATGAGAGCAAGTTTCTAAAAATTTCCTATAGTATTTCTAAAAAGCTACATAAAGCAGCAGTGAGGGGATATTCTTCACTAGGACCCAAACTACCATTAAGCAAGATTTATAGCTTGTTACAAAATGGCACAAATTAGCAATTAGATGTTATATGTTGGAACACAGAATATGGGGCTGCTACCTTTTAAGCTTTTTGTTGAAAGAAACAAAGAATACTTCATAATAAACTTTAAAGCTGTTACTCCACATTGGGAGTGAAAGAATTAAGAGAGAAGGAACGAATACAGCTGGAAGGGAGATGGAGATGGACGGAGCAGGTTATATGGATGACTTTGGAAATGTTGCATTAAGATATGAAAATCACAGTTGTATTTGAATTACCTAGAATTCTAAATCTGAAGACAACATTACCACCCAGTGGTACCTAAATCCTTATTAGTCACAAGAAGAAGACATTTATTAAGAATAACACCTAAAATTCTTATGGTGTGTGCCGCAGAAAGAGTTATGAGAGAAAACAGTGATTGAGGCAGAGCTTGTTCTGGGCAACCTGCTCAACTTTATTTCACAAATTATAAACTTTTCAAGGGCAGAATCCTTCATAGAACTACAGTCTAGGGCCTCTACTTGAGTACCTAGTGATTTAATTTTTGTATCTTTCTTAACCATTTAATAGGATTGATTGAATACCTAGTAAATGACCTGTAAAAATTCAATATATGAAAATATACCCACATAAAATGAATTTATTGAACAGTGATTGGCTGTTGTGTAAAGATTTTTCACTATCAGTTAATCTTCATAAATAGTTCCTCTTGTAAAGTTCTGAAATCACAATTTGCTAAAGATAAGCAGCCCATTTGCTACTATCTAACAGGATTGGAAGTGAATAAATATGTGCATATGTTATGTAATCATGTAAATAAAATAATGTATTTTAGAACTATTTTCAACAAATATTGAAATTAAAGAATTTTCTAATCAGATTATCCCACTTAACTAGCAAATTCAGGTGAGCTGAAGAGTCAAATATCTCAGCATATCTATTAGCTAAGTTTTCAGCAACATGTCTCCTTTGTGTGTAACATGGAACCAGTGAAAATGTTTTCCTCCAGTATTTCCTCTAAATAGAAAGATATGCACCTAGAGGTAGCTGATCTTCTCCTGGGTCTAGAACAATTCAATAAGTAGTGAAAATTTGAAGAAATTAAAGGTATACATTTAAAAAAATATGTGATATTCTGATCCTTATAGTAGAGAAAGGCACTTCATTTATTAAACCTACCTAAATCATTAAGATATTTATTTTTATTCATATCAAAAATGCTCTAACAGGGCTTCCCTGGTGGCGCAGTGGTTGGGAGTCCGCCTGCCGATGCAGGGGGCGCGGGTTTGTGCCCCGGTCCGGGAAGATCCCACATGCTGCGGAGCGGCTGGGCCCGTGAGCCACGGACGCTGGGCCTGTGCGTCCGGAGCCTGTGCTCCACAACGGGAGAGGCCACAACAGTGAGAGGACCCTGTACCGCAAAAAAAAAACCCACAAAAAAACAAAAAAACTGCTCTAACATTTAAGGTTTTCTTCAAAAGGCTTGGATAAAGTAAAATCTAACTAAATGTACATGTTTTATTTTTTAATCACTATATTATCACCACCCTATGCACATCATAGTTCAAATGTGAAATCAATTTATCTTACTTTTCAAAGCAGAAGTAAAGGCGACTTTCATTTTTAACATTCACAATTTTAAGCTATTTTGCATTCTAAAAAAATCTGGGCTAAAAAAATTCGTACTCCAATGTTAGTAGTAACTCCATTTTTTATAATCTGCCTTATCCCAGAGAAACTTCTTGAAAGTGCAGTCGGCCTCATCTTTGAATCCACCAGTTTCTGGATTTTGTCCACATTTCTCTATTTAGATGCTCTGTAATTGTCACCACTGACCTCGCTCCAGGTTAGGTTCTCCAGGAAGCCAATTCTGCGACAGAATTTAGTGGGAAAGAGCTGAGAAGCATTCCCTCTGTGGAAGGGAGGAAAAAGAAGCAGGACTGGGCGGAAGGAGAACTGAACTATGATGCAGGCCCAACAACAGTTGCAGGGAGCTCTGGAGCTCGAGCTGCCTTTCAGAGGGTCCCAATTCAGGCTGAGATGCCCAGGCCCATGTAAACTTGCATCCATCTGCCATTGGAGAGATTGAGCCTCCTGGGAGGGGAATAACCTTGGGTGAGGGGCTCTCTGCAGATAAGACAGTCCCTGAGGGGCTGACAGTGCTCTCAGCAGCTGGGGCAACAAGTCCTTCCTGAAGAGGCACCCGGGCAGCATACCACAAATTTTCATATCCAAAGACACTGCAGTTCTTATCCTGTCTGACCACATTGGCCACTCCTTTTTAAATACCTTCTCTGCTTGGCTTCTCCCACTATTCTTCTCTTCCTTCTCACTCTATAACAGTTTCACTTTTTCTCCTTTTCTTTCTTCTCCTTTTTGTGTTTCTTAATATTGTGTCCTTGGTTCACAACTCTCCTCACTGTTCAGTTTTTCTCCTTACTTTTTATATCCTTCTGGGTGATCTCATCCACCGAACACATATATGCCAGGTCTTCATTTTGAATATTCACTGTCTGCCAGCATTGCTCAGATAGCCCATGATGAACTCAGTGGCCTTCTCTCCTCTTTCCAGAACTCACTTCCCTTCTTTTATTTCTCCTCTGTAAATTTCACTATACCTCCCTGGTCTCACAAGCCAGAAGCCTAATGAATTTACCTCCTCAGGGTCTGAATTCTGTCCTCGCTTTTACATGATTTCTATCACTAACTAACTCTGCAACAGCCTCCAAATTAGCCTCCCTTGTAGTTTTGCTATGGTACCTACCCCATCCCCAACCCAAGCCCAATGTCCCCAGACACACACCACAGCCAAGTCTACACTCTTAACTTCTAACAGAGTGATTTCTCCCTCTTTAAAAACAAACAAACCAACAAACAGACACAATCCTGGGACATGGGATACTCTCCAAAGCCTGGTGTTGCCCACCACCTCTCAGGCCATGTTCTAGAGCTTGCCTGCTACTTGAGGTTTTAGTAACATTTGTCGCTTGTAGTTCCCCTACTCCAGGTCCATTCACACCTAGCACCTGTTTGCCACCTCCATGGACTTCTTTACCCTTCTATCTCTTTGATTCTCTCTCCCTTCTCATCCCCCCTAATGCCCGCCCCCACCCCGCATCGAGTCCTTTTGCACTCTTCCTGAAGTCTGTCAACATCTCTGTTAATTCAACATTTTCACTTATCACATTATATGAAAATTCTCTGCTTCTGTGTCTTCCTTCTACTGCCATAGTGTGCTTCTCAAAAGCAAAGACTGTCACATCTGTCTTTGCATCCCCCATGGAAAAAGTGAGGACTTGGCACATATTGGACAATTGAAGCTTACTGAAAGTAGTTTATTGAACTGAACAGCACGGCTAGAGTTTAAGGCAGCTGCTAATTGGTTGACAAAAGCAAGACATTATTGTGATGTGTCCTCATTTTTTCCTCTGATTGTAAAGGATAGATAACCTCATTCAAGAAAGTTAAAATGAATGGAGAATTTATTATAGAAACGTACTGGAACTGGGGAAATGAGCCCTCTCTGAAGACTTGCTATTTATCATTTACGCTTCTCTTTCTCATGACCCATGTGCTCATAGAGACACTTTCTCAAGTGTCTCTGATTCTCAATATATTTTATCCTTGTAGATCTGGTGGACCACAGACCCTCAAGCTTCCCAGTCTACTTAAAGCCTTCTCCCTCTCTCGATCTCTCTCTTTCTCCCTCTGCATTCTAATCCCCTTCGTAATGGCCTGTTTCCCAATAAATATTTCTGAGACTGAAAAAAATCTAATTGCACCCTCAACTTCATGTACTAGGTGACTGCTCCTGGTTTAATCAGCTGTTAGGTATGGGGCAGAGAGGCAGGCAGAGTGATATGGTCTTTCACTAGAAGCTATGGTTGAGGCAGAGGCTATGGTCTTTCAAGGAACCATGGTGGGACTCAGTGAGTGTCTGCTGGCAGGGTGGGGGTTAAAGGACAGTCAAGCACCTGACCTGCCTTCAAGGAGTGCACAATTCAGTCACACACACTTGACGGTAATACCAGACAGATGAATGTAAAAAACAAGAAACTCAAAAAGCACAAGCAAAATGCTATGAGAGTTCCAAGGTGGGAGCAGTTCCAAGGCAGCTGCTGTCAATACTGTAATTGTTGTCACTGTCCATGAAGGTTCCATTTCAGTTTTGATACTAATTCATGGGTGCAGGTTGTGGGGAGACCTTCCAGTTGTGCCAAACCAGTCAATATCTGTCCCCATTTGGAACATGTTGTTCAACACCAATGAACACCCCCATTGATAAATTCCCATTATGTAATCAATCAAAAAGTTACATTCGATTTATGTATGAAAAATCAAACTTAGAAGTCAACAGATTTAGATATTACCATACAATCTCCCTCATAAATAAATCTGTTTTTAAGTCCGAAATGCCTAACAAGCTACTACAGCTCTCTTGGTCCAGCTGGCTATTTAATCAGATTAGTACAAAACAGGCAATTTAGTTCGTGTCAATAGAAGGGCCTTGTTCAAATTACCCATTTATTAATTCTTAAGAGGTTAATAAATAACCTACTTTGAATAAAATAAATCACTGCAGATAACAGTTGTGTTCCTGGCACATATAAGAGTTAATAGATGCATGAAAATTGCTTGGTATGAAGGTTACCGGATCTACACAAACCCTAGATTCTCGCAACTGTGTTCATACTGGAGGCAGATTGGCCCAACTCCAGCTGAAAATAATTTTCTTGAAGCAACATTCTTTTTCTTCTGCCAACTGAAAGCCTTAACTCCTCTAGGAACAAAAAATATCAACCAAATTTAAACTTGACCTCATTTCACACCTAGGTACATTATTCTGATTGTTTCACTGGACTCCTCAGTGAGCACGTATGCTTTTGTTACAAATCTGAAACTGTATTCTACTTGGCCCATGTTATCAGATAGCAAAATCTAGAAATATAGAAAGAAAATTTTAAAAAGTTCAATGTCATAATGATTCTGTTACAGAGAAATAATCTTTTTGCTCTTGGTCATGTAGGTAGTATTCACTGCTAGTCTTAAATTTTCACATCCCCTGATAAACTTTAATTTGCCTTAGCTTGTAAGAAATAATAACAAAAGAAACAAAAAGGCAGGTGACCTGGGAATTACGTCTATAAGTAAATACATATGATTTGGATCGTCAGGTGTTGATGTTTGTGTGAGCTAATTTGCTTTAATATTACCAGCTAGAAATACACAGGCTTCCAATCCCAAGTCACTTTTGTATATAGTATCCTCTCTTCTGGGGGCAGCTATGTGCCCTCGTGAACACCTGGTTAAGAACATGCTCACTTTCATGTGTGCTCTGAGCTGCTGCTCCTCCAAATAAAAATAGAAACCAGTCTGCAACACCACACGGGGCTCCAGTGTATGATATGAGCCTATCACTGGTTTCCTTTGATATCTTATCTATTCCATTAACTCAATAAAATAGAGCGCAAAGTTAAGGACAAACTGTAGGAGGGCTCCCCTTGGAAAACACACACAAGACCTTTAAGCTGGGGTTTTAACTTATCGAATAAAAGCCAGTTAAATGGAAGCTAATACTTCATTTTCACCCCCTTTATTAAAGATCATAAGCACTACAATTCAGGAGTAGAGAAAATAAATAGATGAAGGAGTACAGGTGGAAGCAATAAAGAGTATGGCTTATCTATTGTCTCAAGATTTAGGAAGCACTTAAAGGCAAAACTACAGACAAGCACTTTAAAATTCTACAACAAAGCTTCCTTAACAAACACAGTGGTCCTTTCTGGATGCAGAAATCTGGCTTGATTTCTTAGCAGAAGATAAACAACTTAACCGAGGCATAATCAGGGAAGATGCCACCTACTACTTCCTCCATATTATACTTTTATGTCAATTTAGTAATTCAGAGAAAAATTAGATTGATTAATCCACTCCCCTGCTTCTCCACCACCCAAAGAAAAACAATAGTATAACTCAAACTCTTATAAACCAAACTAAAGGGAAGTGTTCCACCTAGAGACTGTTTTCATGAGTCCAAGCAGATGAGAGCTTATCTAGGAATGAAGATGATTTTAACCTAGGCTCGCAAGTTTATAGTAAAAAGAGAAGCAAAAGGTATTGCCCCTGGTGTAATTAACAATGTTAATCTTCCTTTTCCTCTCTATAGTGATAAAGGAGTCATTTTTATATTTAATTAATGCAGAGGATCATTTTGGAAAGTGGCTAATGAGCCTCTGATCACATTACCATGAAAATGTGCATTAACATTGCAACTAAGGAGGCTGTTTCATGTGTAGCAAATCCACTTTGTAATTAGCCCACTGTGAAATGAATCACGTCGGGGGAAATCTGAGGGAACCAGTAGGCAGTGGGCACTTGGCGACCGCTGTGCCCACAGACCACCAACATCCCAAACACTGTCTTTCATCAGCAATATCATCTAAAAACAAAAGTAGTAGTGTGTCACATCTGGGACAAACCGGAAGAAAGGAGGAATAAACTTTATTTTGCCAAACAAGAAATTTGGACTTCATACACCCCCAGGGAAACCTGCCTAAATAAAATGGTGAATTAATAGAATTCTATGAAAACTCTGAAGGCTGGGAATATCATTTTCTTATTTTTATTCTGAAAAGCCCTCAGATATACATTAAAGGGACATCCAAATTTACACACATTTTTCCTTTTTATTACAATACAAATATTGTAATAAGCTCTTGAAATTAATTTCTAGTGCTAAACAAAGAAATTATAAAAAGGATCCAAGAACAAATGATAAGAAAATTCCTTTATCTACTTTTTTAATCCAAGCCGAGACATAGCATGTATTTTTTTCTCATAAAATACAAATATACCAGGTCTTCCTCTTAAAACCAAAGCACAAATTCCTAATTAGTCAAATAATTCCTCTGACTAACAAGATTTGGCAAGAAACTTTTCCTGTCTATTCCAAATAACTGAGCTCACAGACCTATTAAATCCCAATATTTATGCAGACAATGATACATTTGATTTTCAAATGTCAACACTATTCCAAAATGAAAGAGGGGCTTCAAAATATTACAGACATGGATCTCAGTGTTACTCCTTTTACTTAACTGACATCTTGGCAGTAGATACAAAAAATTGTTAAAAAGAATCCCACAGGAAGTCATCTGAAGGGGGAGTGGCAAGGAAGCTGAAAACTGCCACCCCAAACCAAAATAAAAAGCCCCCAGCCAGCAAGTCTGCCCTTCATTCTGAAATCTACAGAAAGAAAAAATAAAGCTAGCCACAGTTCATTTACCATTTTTCAGACAAACACAAAGCCTGGCTATTTAGTTGCTGGTAACAGACCCTGCACTCACCTGGGAAACTTCATACAGCAGTTTGTAGTGTTCCTCTCTTTTCTGAAAAGTGCACAAATTGCAGCCCATTCTAACAAGCAGAGAGAGAGAGCAAATCTTCTAATTTCCCCAGAACTGAAAGGCAAGTGAACTGAAAGGGAATCACCCTCCAGACTTGACTACTGTTTTTCATCAGTCACTTCAGTCCAGAAACACAGACAAACCGCTGTTAGCTGGAAGCACAAGCCAGGGTGCTGTGTAGCAGCATGCTCTTCTTCGCTTTCCCTAAGTATCTTGCACTCACGGATACACACACAGAGTTTCCAGTCAGTTCATGGCAACACTCCCCCTGTCTCTGCATCAGTGCACATGACTACACAGATTCCAGCTCATGAATATTAATAGTACCTCATTGATTATTTATGACAGAACATGTTAGCAGGGAGGGGTGTCATAGCTGCTGCTGGTGACAGATGAATATTCACTAATTAAGAAGCAAATGTAGTGTGGTTAAACAAAATTCACTTGTGTCAATACCATCTCTGTTTATTAAGGATAGAGAGGTTGAGCATAGGGCATTTCAAAGAAGAACATACACTTAATTTCTCCATTAATGTAAGCTTTTAATATGGGAGTAAGAAATTCAGAAACAGAAATATTATACTTAGTTCACATCTCCATGTTTTGTCACAATTAGAAGAAATATTTTCAGTATTATTAAGTCTAGGGGAAGATGGATAGGAGCAATTATTTAAATTTATAAAATAAACACAGAGGCAAAGGAAAATTTGGGGAGTGATGTGGGAAAGGAACAGAAGATGGGGGTGTCATTCAGAGTTTTAATCCTGATCCTACAAAAATAACTGAATAGTTTATATGTAAAGACCATTACTTACTAGGAAGGAAATAAGGCATATTTTCTTAATCTAAATAAAGAACATTTAAGCAAGTATCAGTAGATATACTTGTACAGATAATAAATTTTTTAATTAGATAATGGGGCATATCTATTGAATGTAAATTTGCAGCCTTGTAATACATGCAGGTCTATATTTAAAAATTAGATAAACACAATGACTTTTCTGAGAAAAATTTCAAATGCATATAGTATTTATGCTAATTTTATTAAAGTCATATATAATATTTCAGAAAGCTGACACTGGTAATATTTAAATTCTAATGTAATACACATTGACTCCATTTATGATTCTATACTTAGAGTTCATAATATACAAAGGTGAACACAGACTTAAAAACTAAACTTAAATGTTTAGATAATAGAAGTAATGAATTTAATTTCATACTGTCGCAATATATATATTGTATTGCAAGCTGGCATTTTTTGTCCCTTAAAGATATGCTGCAAACAGCTAAAGCAGATAATAAAAGAAAATTCCTTTTGTTCCTGTACTGACTTATCCACAACCTCTGCTAATTAAGAAGTATGTCCTTGTACCAGCACATCTTTAAACTGGACAGGATAGCAGGTGGGTTCCAAAGCAAAAATAATTACTTGGAAACTGATGACTCTGGTTAGGAATTACATTGGATCCTGAAGATTTTTAATTGCTCAACACTTATGGATAGCTACTTTTGGGGGTCCAATTTCCTAAAAGTGCTTTGTCAAATGTTTAGAATCGATAACAGGAAATGCTTCTAATGAGTACTAATTGTTAACAAATTGGCTTTGCAACTAGCAACACCTCAACACCAGCAAGGAGCCAGGAGATAAGCAATCATCTGCTGCTTATCAGTCATTTCCCTTGGGATGTAATAATCCGATTTTTCTGGGCCTAATTTCACCTAACAGCCTGGATGAAAGCCAAGCTAAGAGAACTAGATGAAAGCGGCATCATAATTGAGGATCTGATGTGAACAAAGTTTACCAGGACTTCCTGCAAATTAGAAACCACTTGTAGTAAATATTAATTATTTTGATTCCTTTATGAAAAGGATATTTCGAGGAAGTATTTGAGGGGACCTTTGTGAAAGTCAGTTGTGGCCACAAACAGATGCAACCTCCTTAGGTGCAGTTGTAAAATATATATGTTTGATGCTTTTTAAAATTTTAATTTTCTTTGACTCTCTACACCACTTCCCATGAAGTGTTCTTATGCTAGAGATCACATCCTCAAAGCAAGCATTGACGGTTTTTTGAAGGATTCTATATTGCTGAGCTGTGATAGAATTAATGACTCTCAGATGTTTAAATTCTGTGCTTTAAAAAGTCAGATCAAGGAATTAGAATGCAGTAAGGCAAGGATGGTTCACTCATCTATCAATGAAAGTGTTTGCTTCCCTTACTGATAAAAGTCTTTATGCAACAGGTTTTGAAAGCTAAGTAGGAAACAATTATTGAAGCTATGGTTGCTTATTGGGGCTTTCTTATAATATTTTGTAGTTGGTTTGTAAAGAAAAATTAAATAATCACAGCTTTAAAATATTTTCTTAGTCATAAAAATGTAAAGAACGAACAGTGAAGTAAGAAATTTCAAATTAAAGCTATTCTTTCAGCAATAGCTTTTTTGGCTGTTTTCTTTACTCATTACTATTTCTGCTATTCTCTAATTTCTATCTCAGGAAGCAAAGGCAGCTTCTCCAATCATTTACCAAATGCTGCCCTTGGCCCACGCACCTTGGAAAGTTTCCATCTTTTGCTCCTAATGGGTTCATCCTGGAGAATTGAAAGGTGATTTGAAAAAAAGAACTATAATTCCAAATTTCTCTAAATTTCAATAGAGAGTGAGGGTTAGATTTTTCCAATGACTAAACTGTGAAATCTTGTATTAGAATATAAAGTTTGAAGCAAATAGAGACAAATGAGTTAACCTGAACAATGTTTTAACAATGCAAATAGATTAGATATTATCTGTCTTGGACAGTAATAATATGGAAGAGTACGGGTTAAAAATAAACAGAGAATAGATGTTTATCTTCCCAAATATCCTTAGGAACAAATTCATCAAAGTGTAAAAACATATGTTGGGGTGGGTATATATTTCAAGATATAGTTGTTTATTTTAATTGCTTTTAATTTATGTTAGTTTACTCCCCTCAAATGCAGTGGCATTCAAAATATGAGATGTTCATCAAGATCTGGAGTGCTATATAAGAGGGCTCAGTGAGAAGTAAATGAAAGAAAGGAATCCAGCATTTACCTTGCTTTTCCTATATAAACAGTACTACTAGACTAACCAAATAGTAGATGAGAGGAAGTTTCTCTTTATAGAATTATGCCAGCTAACAAACCAAAAACAGGAATGATAGAGCATGCCCATGCCAGCAGCCCCTAATTATTTAATGGACCTAGTAGTGAGAATTAATGGCTGCTGACATGACACACTCACGCATACACACACACAGGAGATAACTGGACATCGTGTACCACCTGACAGAAGAAAACGACACCTTTCCAAAAACGAGTCTTTCCCAAAGTTGAGCAAATTACATGGAACGTGGAGGACCAAGGAGCATGTTAAATTATGCCATGGAGATGCAGTCAGCCAAATTCAGACTGTAGGCAACTCAACATCGATAGATACACATTCCAGTTTCTGAGAGAGAAGGAGAGAGTGAGAGAGAGGAAGAGAGAGGGAAGAGGGGAAGGGAGCTAGAGAGAGGGAGATATGATGGCTAGGAAGTCTACAAATTGAAAGAGACTTTAATGACATTTTATAAACAGACATTACTAAGCTATATGTTTGGGTATGCAAATCATTTGGGTGATAAAATGATAAATAAACCTAAGAAAATGATTACCAAAAAAGTCAAGAGGATGGTTACTCCTTAGGGGTAGAGAGGGGGCTGTGTTTGGAGGGGACACCAGAAAGTTTCAGCGTGGCTAACAAAGTTATAACTCCTGATCTGGGTAGTGGTTTTACTAGGTGGTCATGTGATAATTCATTTAATTGAGCTTTGTTTTATGTGTTTTCTATATTTTTCCTACATTTACAAGAAAAGATTTTAAAAACTAATTAACAAAGAGGGTGTACCTGTGTTCCATCCCTGGTGGTCAATACAGTACACAGTTGCAAGCCCTACCAGAGAGAGATGGACAGTCTAAATGTGCCTATTTTGAGCCACCGATCCCCTTGAGTCTGTGACAGCTGCCATCAGTTGCATATGATTCTTTCTCTATTGCCTTTGCAATGACTGGGGCTGTTTCTCCTATGTGGGTGTGGACGTTCGGTAAGTAACTCCACTCTCTGACCCTGTCTCTATCCTTGCCACAGTCATGTGTGGATCTTCTAACTAGGCTGTGACTACCTATCTTGACACCTAGTATACAAATTTCCACCCTAGTCTCAAACTTGCATTCATTTTAGGAATATATCTGGGCACTTTTGAGTAGCCACTTAGCTGCCTAACATTTTCTAAAGTTAATATCTTATATTCAATCACAAAGAACTGAGGCTCAGAGAGACAGGGACTTGCTCAAGGTTAAACTGAGTAAAGAGATCTGAACTCAGTTCTCCAATTACAAATTCTGTGGTTGAATTAGATAGCTAGTTTGCTGAGCTACCTCTCTTGTACAGGAAGCTAGAGCTACATCAATATGCCTTTACATGATCCTGATGACAGGAAATGAAGGCTAGCCCTTCAAAGTGCTGAAATGAAGTGAGAGAGAGAGAGAGAGAGAGAGAGAGAGAGAGAGAGAGAGAGAGAGAGAGAAAGAGAGAGAATGAACAAACCTTTAAAAAGATATATATAGCCTGAAATAATGAAAGTGATTTGTAGTTAAAAATGTAAACTTTATCAAACTACTGAAAAAATTTTAATATGTCACAGCTAAATCACTTCAGTTGGCTAAAACCCCTCCACAGCCTTCATTGCATGTGGTCCCCAAGTGCGCAGTAGAAAGTAGAAGGAAGGACAACTCATCCCGGTTTGCCTGGGATTTCCCTGGCTTTTAGCTCAAACTTCCCTATCCTGGAAGGCCTACAGTCTCGGCAAACTGGTCCCTGGAATGCACACCTCTTTTTTTAGGCTCCAGCAAAGCCAAACGGCTGTATAAGGGTCCCCATCTCTTCCTACTGTTGGCCCAGATTTTACTTCATCCTGCTTATTCTTCAGAAACACAAATCAAGCTATTGTGGTTCAGTTTAATTTTTTTTTTTTTCTTTTTTGCGGTACGCGGGCCTCTCACTGTTGTGGCCTCTCCCGTTGCGGAGCGCCGGCTCCGGATGCGCAGGCTCAGCGGCCATGGCTCACGGGCCCAGCCGCTCCGCGGCATGTGGGATCTTCCCGGACCGGGGCACGAACCTGCGTCCCCTGCATCGGCAGGCGGACTCTCAACCACCGCACCACCAGGGAAGTCCCTTGTGGTTCAGTTTAAATGCTCTCTCCTTCCTGGACTCTTGGAGTTGAAGTAGTGATCTCTTCAACTTGTGAATTCTCAGTGCATTTTATCTGCATCCATCTCAAGACACATAACACTTCTACTTTACATCATTTTTACATACATGCCTTACCCCTCTTATTGGACTATGAGACATGTGAGGACAGCAGTAACATAAGTCCTGGGCAACCTGAGATGAGTTGGTTAATTGATCTTTGACTTCCTCAAAATACTAGCCTGCTGTCTTTCACACTGCAGGTCTGCAATAGAGGCATAGTGAATGAATGACTGTTATTGGGATATGAGAACAGACCTGATTCTGGCAAAGTGACATATATTTGTGTTTCTACTCTATACCTAACTTCCAGGTGAGATTTTTCCCCCATTAGGGCTGGTTCAAGAACATTAAGTCAAAGGACTGAAGAATCATAAGCATTAAGATAGATTTAATCTGGTTCAATTCTATATACATAAATTCGAGAATCCATGAAACAGAATTTTTTGTACCAGGTACACAAATAAGTAAAGTATGATCACATGAGTTTTATCAGTTATTTCATATATATATATATATATATATATATGTATATATATATATACTATGTCTACATTTCAAGTTATACTTTGTTCCACATATTAGTCACATATTCATTTATTTATTCCCCAAATATTTATTGGGCACTTATGTCTGGTGGTATAATAATGCAAGGTGTTTGAAATTATACATCATCTCATTTGATGTTTACAATTTCTCTGAAGTAAACATGTCAGATATTATCCCTTATTTATTAATGAAGAAATTATTAGATGTTGAAATTCCCAATGCCAGGAGACCTAGAGCCTTTGTCTTTTGGCTCTAAACCAGTGTTTTCTCCAGAATACTATGCAATATCAACTAATATCATGAATTTACAAAAATGCGTCTGTTGATAGTACACACGTGACATCCATTGGCTTAGTTACAGCTCCAAGGACCAGTGTGTAATGGAGCATCCTTTTCACACCGAAATCACTAGGTGACCATCTTCATTTTGTATCTACAATTATTGCTTGCAGAACTAAGAGGGGTTTACCAACTTATGGACTCCTAAGAATGTCAAGTTATTAGACTAGACTCCAATGGAAAGAAGGGTGTGGATTGCAAGGAATAGGACTAGGGTTCCATTTGAGCTTTGTTACTATTACCTGTGTCACTTTGTGCAACTTACATACTCTGAAATAATACTTACCTTGCAGGCTGATTGTGAAGATGGAATGAGATAAAATACATGAGAAGGGATTCATTAACCGTGAAGTATTTGGTCCATACTGGGGCAATGGTTCGGCATGGGTTCTAGAATCAGTCTGCCCTGGGTCAAGTCCCAGCTCCCCTAATCTCTATCTATGTGATGTTGGGCAAGTTGTTATTTTTTAACTTTCTCTGTTTCTTTGTTTCTCATCTCTAAAGCAAGGATAATAATAGCATCTACCAAACAATTACTGCAGGGGTTAAAGTTACTGTGATGATAATGTGTCATGTATACCTGGTGCATAGGATGTACCCGCATCCTTACTGGCTACTAGTAATCATACAAGTAGTGTGGTAATGATAATAATGATCTCTGTTTCCAATTTCCAGGTTATCTGTTTCTAATTTTTCTATCATAATAAATCTCTATTACATTATTTCAAATTTACTTCATGGAAACATCATAGCCATACTTCTGTCCACCTTGTTTGCTATTGTACACTTGCATGTTGGTCATTCAACAACTTCTGAAAGGCTGTTTCCCAGCCCCTTGTAGAATAGAAATAGTGGCGCATTTTGTAAATGCATAAAAATTTTTTCTGTGTAAAGAATGTAATGTAATACATTCAGAGTAATAACCCTGATGTTATATTTACTTCTTTTAATGCATAATGTGTAAATAATGTGAATATAAGTGTACAAGAAACTGATGATCACATCTGAAGCAAGATTCATACAACTGTGAAATAGGTAGTTCTTTGAGAAATTTAATGACTACTAATCTAGCCCAGTATAATATTGGCTTTCTTGATTTGATCGTCTATAGGCCAATTGGCTATGTACATTCCAGGGTATCATGTTTTGGTAATGTCACACTGTTTAGCAACGTCATGGATAAGTATGTAGGGTTTCCCAGCACACTACCATCACCATTTTTAGTTCTACAAAAGTGACCTAGTAAATGCTCAGCAAATCCTTTCATTTACCAGAACTTTTTGAACACCATGATGGATAGAGAATGGTGATAATTCTTACACATTTTTGAAAATAAGAGCTAATACTTATTTAGTATTTTTTATATACCAGTCATCATTCTGACACTACGTGTTATTCATTTGGTTTAATCCTCATGTCAACCCTCATAGGTGAGTACTATTAATATCTCCTCTTGACAAGGGTAGAAAATGGGTCACATTAGTAGTAAATGGGGGAGCTAGGAGTCAAACCCAAACAGTCTGGGTCCACTGCTTAATCAGTATTTTATACTGATTGTCACTCAGAGATAATCATCATTATGACAAATTCCTAGATGGTTAGAACAAGGCATTCTGGTGATGCTTGTAGCACACTGAGATGGAAGAATTTCCCCAAGGACCAGAAGTGTAGTCTAAAATTAACTCCCAGGTTCCAAGTTGTATCCTCAAGCATGGCTGCATAAAATAGATTGAATAAACCTAAGCAATTTCATAACCTTACTCCACTCCACTGGTGATGGAGGATTGCTGCACTGAATATGTACCAACAACCATAGAATATCTTTCCTTCTGTAATAAATATTAATAAATATTAAATGCACTAATAGTAGGGCAGTCATATCTCTATATTAAGAAATTATCAACAGTTGCTTAAGTAAATTTGGAGGTTTTGAGAAAAGTGAAGGTATACAGATTTGCTGATGACTCCCAAATTTGAATCTCCAGGTTTAATTTCTCTCTTAAGCTTCAGAACCCCTTATTCATTGACTAATACATTAACATGGGTTGTCCATAGCACATTAAATTCAATTTATCAACACTTAAGCCATAATCCTCTCCCTCCAAAACTGCTGCTTTACAAGTGCTCTGCATCAAAGAACGGCCTGACCATCCCCAGGGGCTCAAGTCTGAGGTCTGAGCATCTGCCTTGGTTTTTCTCTCTCCCTACACCTAATGACCAAGCACTGTCAACTTTAACTGCTACATCTCTCTTCCTTCCTTCCCAGACCACTCTCCCAGGTTCAGGCTACTACCTTTTCTCAGCTGGGTCCTTCATTCACTCAAGAGCATTTGGAGTTTAGAATCATATAAGGAACGACCTGATGGGTTTTTTCTTCTCTCTGCCTGCAAACACACATTTATAAGCCCTTCATTTTTAATTAATTTTTTTAAAAAATGAAATATAGTTGATTTACAATGCTGTGTTAGTTTCAGGTGTACAGCAAAGTGATTCAGCTATACATACATACATATTTTTTTCAGATTCTTTTCCCTTATAGGTTATTACAAAACACTGAATATAGTTCACCGTGCTATACAGTAGGTCCTCGTTGGTTATCTCCTTTATATATAGTAGTGTGTAGATGTTGATCTCAAACTCCTAATTTATCTCTCCTCCCCTCTTTCCCCTTTGGTAACCGTAGTTTGTTTGCTATGTCTGTGGGTCTGTTTCTGTTTTGTATATAAATTCATTTGTATCATTTTTTTACATTCCACATATAAGCAATATGTGTTTCTGTTTTGTATATAAATTCATTTGTATCATTTTTTTGGGTCTGTTTCTGTTTTGTATATAAATTCATTTGTATCATTTTTTTACATTCCACATATAAGCAATATCATATATTTGTCTTTCTCTGTCTGGCTTACTTCTCTCAGTATGATAATCTCTAGGTCCATCCATGTTGCTGCAAACGGCGTTATTTTATTCATTTTTATGGCTGAGTAATGAACATTGGGGTGCATGTCTCTTTTCGAATTATGGTTTTCTTTGGATATATGCCCAGGAGTGGGATTACAGGATCATATGGTAACTCTATTTTTAGTTTTTTAAGGAACCTCCATACTGTTCTCCATAGTGACTGTACCAATTTACATTCCCACCAACAGTGCAAGAGGGTTCCCTTTGCTCCACACCCTCTCCAGCATTTACTATTTGTAGACTTTTTGATGATGGCCAGTCTGACTGGTGTGAGGTAATACCTCATTGTAGTTTTGATTTGCATTTCTCTGATAATTAGTGTTGTTGAGCACCTTTTCATGTGCTTTTTGGCCATCTGTATGTCTTCTTTGGAGAAATGTCTATTAAGATCTACTGCCCATTTTTTGATTCTTTTTTTGATATTGAGCTACCCCCAGTTCCCTGGACCCTAACCTACCTATCTCTCTCTCCCCCTCTATTCTCTCCCCCTCCAACATGCACACACATACACAAAAGAAAGTATAAAACAGAATATTGCTGCTCTAGGGGTGGAGAGTACAGTTCTGTCAACACCACTCTTCAGGTCTTTTTGGTATCTCTCTTTTTTGACTTTAACAGAGTATAGACTCTACTTTTCTATCTAGTACTGTGATATATACTCTCTCATCCTTGGAATCTGCTCACCTATTCAGTCATTATAATAATATTCAAGGTATATAAAGTTTACTTCTGGATCTCATGGAGTGAACTTTTTAGTGAGAGGAAGCAGTAAATAAATAAATAGATAATCATTACATAAAATAGCCAGGCAAGTAAAGGGGTTATCACAGAGTGATGTGATGGTGAGTAATTGGGTCATCCTTCTTGGCTACTCTAGAGTCTGGAATATCTCTTTTATTCCCTGCCTGCTGACATACATGCATACATATAATCAAGTAAATGTAAATTAAGAAAAATAAGGCAGGTAAGGGAATAGCAAGTAAAGAGAGAGTTTCTTTTAATAGGGTTTTCAGGGTGTGAAGTTTTCTCCACCTTCAGGACCCTAGGAAATCAATTGTCTATTGTAGTCCTGGTATTTTCAGACCTACTTCATCCCATTGCCACTTTTTTCTATCATGAAAACGTCCTTAATATGGCTGTTTAAAACATTAGCATTACAAATCAATATGTTAATACCACATCAATTTCTGTCAAACTGATAATATAGAATGTCTGATTGTATAACAATTCTGGCTCAGAACACGTATCATCAGAATGAGTACCTGAGTTCTTTTAAGAGTTTGAACTTATCTAGAAATGTCTTTCAACCTCACTCTAAAAAACTTCCTGGTACAAACTTGAACGAGTTACATACCCTTTAGATGCCTCGATGCCCTCACTATGAAATAGGGATATTCACAGTACCTACCACAAAGGGATTGTGTGAACATGTGTTTTACCTGCAGCCTGCTTCATGTAGCTGCTCAATAAATATTGGCTAACATTATTAGAGCTTACTATATCGTCTTGCTGAAGTGTCTAAATTCTGTTATTGTGAAGATATCCAAAAAAGAGGCAGCTATATTTTTGTTTTGTCTACCGTTTTTGCCTATGACTGGAAGGATACTTTGAAACATCAATTTTCACTGGGGAAAAGTTGGATTCCTCTAAGATTAAAAAATGGTTGATATCATAGTGTTTGGAAGCCAGGAAGGAGCAGAAAAGAACTATTTGGTTATGGGAGGTAGGACCTGGGCCAAGACAGGGACCCTCTGAGTTCCACGAACATTCGCTGAGCACTTCCTCTTTACCATGCCCTGCGCAGGCCTCTAGAATGTGCTATACTAAGTAGGCTCATTTGTGAGACTTTCTCAAGTGACACATGCACAAGCTCTAGTCCCAGGGCTTCGAGTCAGCAAATCTGAGATGAGACCTAGAAATACGCCTTTTCAAACAATCCACAGAAAATTCAGATATGTGCATCCCTTTCCCTCCTCAAAACCTAGAAGTAAGGTGTTAAACCAGACACTCTCTTGAATGCCTCCATCAGGAGAATTTCTATTATGATTACTCATGTGATTATGAAGATCTTTGGGTCTTTGTTACTAATTTTAAAAAGTAACTAACATTTCCAAAGCACCTACTATGGCAAATGTGCTCTAAGTCTCACAAAAATTTTATGAGATATATATGGTATTTTTTAACATAGAAACCTCTGGCTCAGAATATTATGTGATTTGATGAAAGTCACACAGCTGGTAAGTGGCAAAGCTGAGATTTAAATCCAGATGGGCTTTACTTTAAGACTGTGTCTTTTCCAATAAGATATTTCACTTCCCTCAGGAAGTAAGGCAATAGAGCCCACTTCATATAGCACAGTGTCTTTGATGAATGTGCTGTGAACAAAGAGCTGTGGGAGGTAGGCTTGAAGCAGTCATTGCCTCTTTTTGCAGTTCACCAGACATGTCCTAACTATGGGCTATGCCTATGAGCAATTCTTACCAGACCTGTGGCAAGGCTGGGTTTTAGCTTCTGGGAATCAGGTATGTGGTTAAACATGAAGAATTCACCACCCGCTAGAGGGACAGTGAGTGACCCAAATTAGAGATATTGGAGCCAGGCAAAGGGAATTAAGTGACTGCTTATTGGATTCTATGTTAATGAGATGATTTTCCATCATGCACCATAATTGATTAAGTAAAAGTATGAATCCATATACTCTTCTGAAAGATATGAGTCTTCTTTGATTTTCAGTATCTCTAGATACCAAGTTCAACTTGTCTGGAGCTTAGTTGCTCCATATTTGAAATCTCTTTCAAAGAGTGATGACAAAACACTTAAGGTTATTGAGGTTATTAAGCTAATGGTATCAGAGGATAATGAAGGGTATACTTTGGAAATTGTGGTTTCAGGTTGGAATTCTTAAAATTGTTTTTGTTTTTAATCCAGCTATGTGTAAGCCTCCTTCTTAGCTAGCCTGAAGTAGACCCACAAGTCTAGTGATTAAATCCAGTGAGAAGGGACCATGTGTATCCACCACATGCCTGCAAGCAAAACTCACCAGTGTAGTGGAGCCACATGGTGAATATAGCCTAGATCCCAGACTCACTACTTGGAGAAAGACATTCAGATGATCTTACAGACCTGCATCCAACTCTGTATGAAGGAGAGATGCATCTTTACTTCATTAAACCACTAAAGATTTGAAAACTGTTTGTTACCTTAAAATAGCTTAGTATGACTAAGACACAGAGACAGCACGTCTGAGTTCATGTATTTAAATAAATACAGTTAGCATGAAAAAGCTCAACTCATCATGACTCAATAACAAGTCATGATGGCTTCTGGGGACCTCTTAAGCAATTTTGTGTAAAGCAATACAGCAACATTACCTAGCCCAATTGAATGAATATTCAGAAATAACAGTATAAAAATTGTCAGGTTTCTCAATAAGCCATCCAGATTTTCATCAGATCATTTGCTTAACCATAAAGATAAGCTATATTTTTTTTGGAAGGAAGGGAGAATAAATCCAACATAAGGACAGTCTTATATAAACAGACTAAATATATGCACAGTGTGATCATACAGCACTAATTACCCCTTGGAGCAAAACCTTGCCCATTTTAGAAATACTGATGTTCAGAGTGGCTTTGCGTCTTAATTGCATTAAGACAGCAACTTTGTATTACCAAACAAATATAGCATAAGTAAGTTAAGCTCATTTCTAATCAAATGATGAATTATTTTCGAATAAAGGAGAGTAGGACCTGAAGGAAACCAGACACAGGATGGAATGGTTTTAGTATGGAATAGGAATTTCCAGAGCATGATGAACTTCTCAACAGAGAGTAATGAAACAACATGGGCTTCAAAACCAAAAAAATCATGGGTTTAAGGCCCAGCCCTACAATTTGAGCTGCAGTAGCATGCTTGACTTTCTGAGTCTCAGTTTCCCTTTGGGAAGCAGAGTTAATAGCTTTTGCCTTGTGGCATTGTTGATAGTATTACATGAAAAACTTGTTCCTCATATAAGACCATCTTTTCCTATCACAACTCCTAAGGGTCTTCCTGCTTTCTGAATGATTTGGATGAGTTACAGTTGCTAACTTGTTCAATATCTTAACAGGTAAGGATGTTAAAATATCGACTTTTTAACTGCTGAGTGTGGAGAGGGTCTAATGGCAAGGTAAAGTAAAATCTTATGATTTGGGGAAAGATTCAATGTTATGAAACTAATATTAGAAGTTAGGCAACATTTTCATGGCAGTACGTCTCTTAAGAATATACAGTGTTATGTGCAAAACATCAGAGGTATAGGACTACATAAATTCAGTAAAATTTTGGGAAAATTTTTGTAGTAGAATGAAGCTTAAAGATTTATCTAACTTAACTCACTGCCAAGCAGTGCAAAAAGCAAAACAACAACAAAAAAACAAAACCCAGAGTTGAGCCTATGTTGCTAATTTTTAGTGAACAAAGAGGAGTTGTTGAACAATAAAATGAGGAATAGTTCAGGAAAACCAGAATAAGCATACATAAAAAGAGGGAAGCTACTGGAGGATAGGAGCTTAGATAATCATGACTTGAATAAATGTCATACTGACAAATGAAATTCCCATTATGCGTGTACTATGTGTGCACACATGCACAGAGATGCAGAATGAGATGTATATGCATATTTTGTGTGTATGCATATATTCATAAAATTTTGGACACTAGTAATGATTTCTAATGGAGTTTATTACTGGAAATTTATTACAATAATGATAACCAATAAAAGTTCATTGAAGTGCCAGACAGTCTGCTAGGTATCTGTGAGACATAGCTCCTTTGAGAATTTATTTCATAATTTCTGCCATGTAATGGCAGATACCCAATATTCTCTTCTAATATTAATTAGTAAAATGAAAATTAGTTATATTTGTGTTGATTCTTTTTTTTTGGTTTAATGATAAACCTATTTAACTATTTTCATAGGTGTAGCACATAAAATGGTGTATAATTCAGTAAGAATAAAACTACAAATAAAAGCAAATTGATAACTCTGTCAGCCTCAAGAAATACCAAGGTAATGAGCCAAGAGATTCTAATTAAAAACCATCAGTTAAATTCATTTATTCATTCAACAAGTATTTATTGACACACATGGGTCCTCTGTTAAACTTAAATGATTAAATAAATAAATCATTAAAACAGAATTCTCAGTAGAGATATAGTATACTAAACACTGTGGGATATTAGCTGGTTGAGTGATCTATTTTATATATATTATTTACTTATAAATATATGATGCATGTATATGTATTTCATTGTTGGTAATTTTTGAGTATTTCTCAGAAAAACATAAGGTAGGATATATTTAGCGAGGAGAGAGGGAGGAGTTGTAGAAAAATTGTCAGTGGAGGAACAGTGAAAAGATGAATATTTAAGAAGGCATGGGAACATTAAAGGAATGACATATAATTTAGTCTGCACGGTAAAGTTTGGAATCTCCTCAGGAGAGATGAACTTGACTATTGAGTGAAAAATCTTGAGGGTCTCTGTTTGTTCTTTCTGCAGTGGGTGATGAAGAGCTACTGAAGATTTTGTGTAAGGAGTGCCAACAAATAGGCCATTATTTCAATCTCTCAAGAGTCTTGAACTGGAAGAAACAAAGAGGAATCTAATAACAGTATTAATAATAAAAAAATAAACCTTTTACAATAGTATGTAAATGGTCATGAAAAATGGGAATGGAAAGAAGGGGTATACTGAGTAAATGAGAGAAATGCTACAGACATAGGTTCCAAGCTGTTTTGCCAAGTGATTGGCAAGGGATAGGAAGGAATCAACAATGAATACATTTGTAAGATTGGGTGTTTGATTTCAAGGCTATGTCATTTATAGAGATAAGGAGGTCAGGAGGAAGAGTTACTGTGGAAACAGATTGGAGTTGGGTATGATGTTATTGAGGTACTTCTTAAAATAAGATGTCCTCTTTGGAGTTGAAATTTTGATTGGAGAGGACAAAGATAATGATACTGATATGGATGTGAAGGTCACCAATATGTATCTGAAGGTAGTGAGTTGGAAAAATATCAAAGAAAAAGATATAGAAAAAAAAAGGGTCCAGAACTGAACCTCTAAAGAATCAGAAGAGGACGGGACAGAGGAGAAAGTCAAGAGTCAAGGGAGTCGAGAAACCACAGAAATACAGTTTCAAAAATGAGGGGCTCATTAATAGGGTCAAGTATGGCTGAGGATTCCAGGTAGGGGTGCAGTGCGGGGAGTGGTGGATTAGAATGCATCAGTCATCCTTGAGAGGCTGATTAGAGGAAGGAAGAGAGATCTGCACAGGGTTGAATGAGGGATGGAGCAAGTGATGCAGTGTTGATAGTGGATGAAGACTATTCTTTCAAGAAGTTTGTAATGGAAAGAAGAGGAAGCTAAAATGTTATTGTAGGAGACGGTAGGATCAAGAAAGGATTTGTTTGTTTGCTTGTTTTAAAATAGGGATGAATGGAAGAAAGAAGAGATTGAAGATGCTAAAGAGAGATGGAACACAAAAGTAGAGGAAGTCAGAGTAAATAGGATGAGAGCATGGTAAGAGCAATAGGTATTGATTGGAGGAAGATTTTTTTTTCCTCAGGCAGAAGACAGAGATGAGTAAAGATTAGATAATTTAGAAGTGTGAGAAGGGAAAAGAGTTGAACAAGCTCACAGCAGACGCCTTTGCATTCGGTGATGTAGGAAGTGAGGTTACAGTTTTCTTGAGCTTAACATAAAAAAATAGTAAGCTTAACTTACAAAATCAGGAGGTACTCAACAAATAGCAATAATTTAACATACTTCAATGCTGAAGAAAACTAAGTTTCCACAGGAACATGGAAACTGCCCTCTTAGAAGTGACAACTTGCTTTGCTTTTGTCATGATAAAACTTACATCAAGCATATGCAGAACAACTGAGGTTCCAAGCAATGATCTAAAATTGTGATGGATGTAGAGAAACACCAAATATTACCAAGAAGGAGTCCTAATATGCTGGATGCATCTGACGGCTGGCTAGTTTGATTTAAAATTACAATTTGAACAGATATAAACTCTTATTTCTTGACAGTCATTAACCGCAAGTCATAAAAGTGCCATTAATTCTGTAGTAGTCAGCAAAATGCTTTGTAATGATCTCACATTAATGCACCCCGCTCCTATAAAACCCCCATGGCAGCAAAGGTTTACTCTGTAATACTAGTTGAGTTTTCTGAAGCTTAAAATCTCTGCCAATGCACCTGCTTTCCAGAAGATCATTAGGTAAAAATCCCAAGGCAGCATAATCAACCTGGCTTCAGTTACCTCACCGTCTGCTAGAGAAGAAAATTAATGTTATTCCATGAGTCTCTCTCCCAGGATTGGCTAATGTATAGTTACTGGGCCAGCTGTCTGAGGGGTGCTTAGGTCTGTTCTAAGCTGACCTGGCTCATCGTCTGTGTGGATCCCAAGTCCCAACACAGCACGCTAACACACCGACTGTAGCCTGCACCAGCTGTTCCACGATTGTACAGGTACTTAACAGGATTACAGCACACGGAGCTACTAGTTTGGCAGTGAGCACTTTGTCTTCCAATGACAGCTTTATGGCGACTCTCACAGAAGCCATCCTACTTTTTAAAAAAGCGTAAAACCAAAACACCAGATATAAAACCAGCATTCAGGACAAGAAGACAAGGAGAAAAGAAAGGCTCTTATGACAGGGTCATTGCTCAAGCCCATTTAACAAAGGATTTCTCTTTTATTCTCATTTCCTATGGAAAAGAGTACAAATTAGCATGGAAAATCCTGCTTTATCTCTGAATGGAATTCCATAGCCTTAATCTGAAATCTGCTTTTCTTCTGGCTACAAGAAGCCAAGCAGGGTATCCCAACAAATTGCAAGGGGAGATTTGTCACATTTGACTGGTTCTCAGACTGTGGGTTGTCAGCTGGATGTTGATCTGAGACAGCAGTCACCCTGCCAATGACACCTACGTCTTACACTGGTCACACGACTATTCTTCTCCAGCCAAGCCCTTTTCCTCTGGCTGCTGCTGTATCCACTCAGGGAAGCAGCAATAGATCAATGCTCCCTTCATATATCAGAGCTGTCTTCCAAGGTGGACTGCAGTGAAATTGCTTTGTTTTACCCAACAGCCAACTCTGAAATTTCAGGGTAGAAAAGTAACCACAGGCAAAATGTAGTGAATCTCACAGAATCTTCGGTTTAACCATTTTAAATAGGACAAAGTCATGACTATTTATAGAGCTTACTTTTGGATCTGCATGAACCATGATCACACAATTTTTTAAAAGTCAAACATTTTTTACTAGGAATAAAATTCCTTAAGGGCGGTTTTCAAGTTGGTATCCATATGTAGTAACTACAGTTACTTCCTTGTTTTGATGCGAGCTAGAATTGTTAGTGTTTGAAGGTGTATACCACAGTATCTTTCTTCCACTTACTCTTTCCTGATAATATACCAGCAGAAATGATACCAACATTTCATTTAGAATGACATTCCGCTTTCATTACTGTTCCATAGAATGAAAGCGATCTTTCCAAGTTTTTCAAATTTAGATTTTAAAGCATGTTTCTATTTTTAAAAATTTCATACATGCAAACATCAATGTACTTTTGTTGTTTGTCAATGTCAGTTATAAATTCAAATAACTGATAATCTGCTGCAGAAGGATGCTCCTAGAAGCAGGGAAAAAATAACCTTATTAGAACTGTATAAATTCTACTTTGTCATTTAATGTTTAGTTTTTAAATAAAAATACATAAACCTGTAATTATACAAGTTATATGTCACATATATAAGATAAAGGTTGCTTATTATCTGTTGCAAGGATGAATAATTAGGAAATTAAACAATAGAGTTTTGTGTTACATAACTATCAAGGTAGTTAACATGTTGGACTAAGCTTGTCATTATATATATATATATATGTTTCTATATACACACACATATATATATGTATATGCATATATATGTATTTTTATATACATACACACACACGCACACACACACATATATATATATATATATGGACACACACACATACACATTATCTGAAAGTGTGGCTAAATCTTCAGACCCACATAATGTGCCATCCAGCTTCAAACTTCAACCCGCTCTACCTACTCAACAAATACTGTACAGTCTCGCCATTCTACAACATTCTCCTGCACCTTTATCCCTGTGTACTTTTTTTTTTTTTTGCTGTACGTGGGCCTCTCACTGTTGTGGCCTCTCCCATTGCGGAGCACAGGTTCTGGACGCACAGGCTCAGCGGCCATGGCTCACGGGCCCAGCTGCTCCGCGGCATATGGGATCCTCCCAGACCGGGGCACGAACCTGTGTCCCCTGCATTGGCAGGCGGACTCTCAACCACTGCGCCACCAGGGAAGCCCATCCCTGTGTACTTTTGATGATGTTATTTCCTCTACCTTGATTACAATTACTCATCTGAGAATTCAAATTTTATCCCTTCTGTGAGCTGTTTACTTCTTTCTGAAGCTGAACGCAGTGCCTCTATCTCTGTATCTCCATACCATGTTGTAATTATCGCTATTCTAGGAATTCTAACATTACCTCCTTACTTGCCTGCTGGGTTGTAACATCTTGGAGGATAAACACCGTCTCCGCCTTTCTGGCATTTTGAATACTGTCTGGCATGTAACAGATACACATTATGTACTAATGCATGATTGAACGAAGTGTGTGAAACTAAAATAGTGGCCAAATTAAGCAAGAACATCATACATAAATCTCTTAAACTATTAGCCTTGTCAATGTTTTGCCAATTGCTTTCCATGAAAGTAGCCAGTGTTATTCAGTTTGTGTTGACAATGGCACTTGCCAAATTTCCTGTGGTCAAAGATGGCACTGCCTATAAAATAACCACTAATTTAACATCAGCTTATTTTTGGTGTGGGGAGGAAAGGAAATACAACAACGTTAAAGGCATGTATGAATTACAGGCCTGTTTACCATTTTTAAAAACGTTAAAACATTTAAAAATTGTGTGTCTTTAGAATTAAGGAAATATGGCAGTTTCTTTTCCAAGTAAGAATATTTGGAACTCGTCCTTGGTTGGGCTATAGCATTCATCTTGATATTCTGTCTCTGAAAGCGATAAAGAAGTTGCATCCTCGCTTGTTTTTATTAAACGACAAAACAAGTTTATAGGGCAGGAAGTCAAATTCCAGTTTATTTTAGAACACATTCTTTAGATGCTGAATGTTTCTACCAACCCCCCAAATTCACATGTTGAAACCTAAGTGCAAAGTGTTGGAATTTGGTGATGGGGGCCTTTGGGAGGTGATTAGGTCATGAGGGCGGAACTCTCATGAGAGGGATCCGGGCCTTGTAAAAGAGATCCCAGAGAGCTAGTCCACCATTTAAGGACACAGGGAGAAGACAGCATCTATGAACCAGGAAGTGGGCTTTACCAGACACCAAATCTGTCGGTGTCTTGATCTTGGTCTTCCCAGCCTCCAGAACTGTAAGAAATAAATTTCTGTTGTTTTTAAGCCACTTAGTCTATGGTATTCTGTTACAGCAGTCCAGAACAGACTAAGAAGGATGCTTTTATCAGTAAGTTCAAACATCAAGGCACAGGATGCTTTTAGGTAAGGGTATTATGGTAGTGTTTTGGGAAAAGTTTGCACGTATTTGGACTCAACTTCTAGAGCTGCTACAATATAAAAGGCCTGATCCAACACACACCTTCAGACCAGTTAGAATATTTACCCAGGGAAGAAAAACAATTCATTCCAGGCTAAATCTGTCCAAATTTCTAGTTGTATATATATTAAATCTGTCCGGTTGCTAAATCTGTCCAAATTTCTAGTTGTATATATATTAAAAAAAAAAATACATGTTGAGAAAAGTAAAAAAAAAAAAAACAAAAAAATGCTTTTAATCAGAAAGAAAGTCCCTCTTTTGCCATTCTTGGTTTTCAGAAAAAAGAAAAAGATTCTCTCATTTTCAACAGAAGAAAAATGCGTCTCTAAAATAAAAACTTAGTTACCAAACTTTAAACTATAGGAATATATAAGTATGTGGAAGAAGCAGGAGTAACTACGAAAATAAATTTAGTACATTTGTTTGCATTTTTAATTCAAATCTTCTTTTCCAATTTATACTATGTTTAAACTCTCAAATTTTAATGGTTTAGCTTAGGAAAAATATATTTGTCAATCTCAGAGGAAATATTTGGGTCTCCATCAGTCATACAGTTGTAAAGTCTTAGCAGAAAACTAAAATAATGGCTTTGCTTCTAGGTCCCGTGTCTGCCAGCCAGACTTAGTCTCTTTCAATCTACTTAAAATTTAAAACGAATGTAAAGTATACACATATTATACTTGCAAGCATGAAAATAGACAAAACTTAGAATAATTCTATTTCGAGAGTCAAGATCTTGATTATCTAAGCAGATAGTAAAATGTGACATTTTCAACAAATTCCTCCCATGATAAATGACCCTTTGTAAAACTGAAAGACATACTGTAACTCAGTGTTAAGGTTGCTATGGTAAAGCATGTCTTCTGGACACAATTCCTCATTTCCAAATAACTGTGTTTTATCTACCACTAGGTAGCCGATTTCTTCCTTTAAATATATAAAAAAAGCATATCTATACTTAACAATACTTTCCCAAAGTTGAAATTTCACCAAAAATGTTGGATGCTTTACGACAAAGGATGTTAGCTTTTACAAATTTGATGGTTGTCAATATTTTCCTATATACAGGCTAAGATATTTATTCATTGAACTTTTATTTGTATGTGGGCTGTGTATACTGCTGGACTCTAGGAAGAAAAGGCAAAGTTCCAAACCAGTAACTAAATTTTAGTTTTCTCCACGTACATATGAAGAAAGTCCCATTGACTTTTCCTTCTGAATATCTCTCAGCTCTACTCTCATGTCATTTTTCTTTCTTTTTTTTTTTTTAACATCCTTATTGGAGTATAATTTCTTTATAATGGTGTGCTAGTTTCTGCTCTATAACAAAGTGCAACAGCTATACATATACATATATCCCCATATCTCCTCCCTCTTGTGTCTCCGTCCCACCCTCCCTATCCCACCTCTCTAGGTGGTCACAAAACACCGAGCTAATCTCCCTGTGTGATGCAGCTGCTTCCCACTAGCTATCTATTTTACATTTGGTAGTGTGTATACATCCATGCCACTCTCTCACTTCATCCCAGCTTACTGTTCCCCCTCCCCTTGTCCTCAAGTCCATTCTCTACATCTCCATCTTTATTCCGGTCCTGCCCCTAGATTCTTCATAACCTTTTGATTTTTTTTAAGATTCTATAGATATGTGTTAGCATACAGTATTTGTTTTTCGCTTTCTGAATTACTTCACTCTGTATGACAGACTCTAGGTCCATCCACCTCACTACAAATAACTTAATTTTGTTTCTTTTTATGTCTGAGTAATATTCCATTGTATATATGTGCCACATCTTCTTTATCCATTCATCTGTCGAAGGACACTTAGGTTGCTTCCATGTCCTGGCTATTGTAAATAGAGCTGCAATGAACATTGTGGTACATGTCATGTCTACACTTTTTACTGCAACCAACCAAGGTGAAATTATCATCATCTGAACTGTGCAAAACTGGCCCTATTGTATACACCCCGCCTCCTCCAACAGCTCACACAGCTTCCATAGTTCATCTGTAATACAGGTAGATTTTAAAATACAAACTGGATCAGACCACATCCTTACCTTAAGGCTTCAGTAAATTCCTGGTGTCTTAAGGCTAAATACCTAAATCCATAACAGTGTTTTGCAAGGCCCAGCATGATTAACTCTATGCTTTTCCCTTCTCAGTTCTTGCTGTTCTCTTCAGTCATAGCCTTCATTCAAGTCTTCAAGTGTGCTCTGCCCTGTTCCCCGCAACCTCAGGACTTTGACTATGCCAGTCCTGAATGAAAACCCCTTTTCTTTGTCTCATGAATACCTATTCATCTCACAATGTCTTCTGGGACACCCTTCCTTAGGCTCAAAATTAGATTATTGTCAGTTAGACATCACTGTAGCATTCTGCATTTTTCCACCATGGAAGTTATCATAGTTTTAATTACTTTTGTGGAAACTTAATTAATACTTATCTTCCTAACTAAGCTCTTACTTCTAGATTTTTAAGTTTTAGATACTATGTTTTGATATTTTACAATGAACAATGAATATTTAACTCTTTACTCCCCTTCCAACTCTCTGATATTAATTGTTACATCACATTCTTTATTTAAGTCAATATTTAGTCATTACTTCACATATATATCACAGCCGAGCCATGTGATATATTCTGATTACATTTCCTTTCTTACACAATGTCTTGTTTTTCCTCTTTTTTGTTTGTTTACTCAGTATGTATCTATGTTATCTCTACGACAGAGACTGCTAGTTGTCATTTGCTATCACACATCTCTTCTTCCAAAGTAAAAGAACTTCCAACTTCTAACTTGGTACATGATTACCCAAAAGACATTTCTCAAGGGCAGCCACGTTTCTGATCAATGCTATGTAAGTGACATGTCATATGGCAATTCCCAGCAACCTTCCTAAAATCACTGCTGCCTCATACCCTTTGTTCATTTTTCTTCATCATCACTTTCTCCTTCCTGCCATCGTCCCAGCAGAAATAAAGTGGACATGATGACTGGAGATGAAGCAGTCATTTGGACCATAACAGGACCTTGGGAATGGAAGCCAGGTATGCCCATATATGTGGTTCAAGGGGGTCTGCTATGATTGCTACATTACACATAAAATTGTATTTTTGTATACCCAGATATGGTGGGAAATATCTGTAGGAATTATTAGATTTTCAGTGAGGGAGCTATAACCCTAGAGATATTGATTAAAGTTGGTCTAATGCAATCTCTTTATTTTAAAGCTAAAGAAACTCCCCCAGAGAGATAACTTGTCTTACCAAAGATCATAGAGAAACGAATAGCAGATATTGGACTAGCTTGAGATCTTAGGCTCTTGGCCTTCTTTTCTAACCTTTCTCCTCAACTTCTTTGTCTCCTGTTAACCAGCAGAGTTCCTCTGAGCTATTATAACCTGTGAGAAAAGCTGTTGATCGCATTAAGAACTGAAATTAATAGGGGAAGAAAGTGAAACTAGAAGGACATAGCTACTCTATTTTGTTTACCTATAGGGCCTTGTGAAGAATTAACTAGGTTAAAAAAATGTCTTTTGATGTCTTTTACTTGAAATAGCATTCCTGCTTCAATTAAGCAGTATCCAGTGAAGCAATAAACCAATAGAATAAAATAAGCCAGAATTTGCTTACCCTCCAAGTTCTTTAACATGCTAAAAAGTCAACACCATGATGCAATATCTGTGCTTTGGTTGATGAGTGCCCAATAAATGAGGAATCAATTGATTTTTTGTCAGCCAGTGAGAGAAGTCAGTCTGATCAATGCTATTTCTCATTCACAGGTGTGAGTTTTACTAATCTGACCCATGACTAAAAATAGAGAAACACCAGGGGAGGTAGTGTATCTCTAATGTGGCATGTGGGACTGCCATCTTTCTACTTCATCTTCAAGTTTCTGTCTTAAATGGGAAGATGAAGGAAGTGGGGCTAGAAAGGAAGACTGGTGCTGCAGATAGGATAGCTGTACTTACATCAGGGGGTAACACTGGTTTTGTTTGTTCTCACTTTCTAGGCATTAGTTTGGGAGAGCATAGGCTCCCCTTGCATGACATTTCCAACCGGATATGACCAACCCTTTCCCAGGTAGCTTCTATGGGCAACAGTGAAAGAGGCACTTTCTCACGTTAAGACATTTAATCCTGACAACAGACTTCTCATCTTTAAAGATGAGGAAATTAAGGCCAAGAGAGATTCAACAGTCAGAGCCATTAAGCCAAAACAGAATTCCAAGTTAAATCAGTCTTCCTTTACATCTCACTGCAGCATTCTTCCTCCTAGACAGGGTACCAAAGAGTATACACTTCCTGACCTCCTAAATGCTAAAGAAAAGCCTGTATCAATTAAATTATGAATATGACAACATTTTAGCATTTCACTTCAGGCTAGGCCAAGAATGCATCAGAAGACTCAATAGTAAAATGGTGTAGCACTAGATATGTTAACTATATCTGCCTATGATAAATAATTCCAAGTAGTAGATTGTATTTAAAGGCTGAGTTATTAGGCAGAAGTTTCAGAATAGCCATTTTTATCTTTTTAATTATGTGTGTGTATGTATTTTCCAGGATATGAGAAAATAGACGGTTTTTAGGAAGTCTTATGCTTATGGTTTTCAAGCAAAAACACTAAAGAAGGCTGTACATTATCATGCCCAACAAAACATGAAAAAAGAGTATTAGAAATTCTTCTGAAAGAAAACATGTGTCATTGTTCACATTTTTACAGTGTTTAATTTTCTCAAGAAGGTAGAAAGTTGAAGTGGAAGTTTTTACACTGTTATGGGTTGAATTGTGTCCCCCACAAAACTATATTGAAGTCCTAGCCCCCAGTACCTCAGAATGTGACCTTATTTGGAGATAGGGTCATTGCAGATGTAATCAGTTAAGATCGGTTAGAGTGGGTCCCTAATCCAATACGACTGGTGTCCTGAGGAGAAGACAGTCATGTAAAGACACAGGGAGAAAGCATGTGAAGACGGAGGTGGAGATTGGAGTTATGCTGTGACAAGCTAAGGAATTACGAGACTCTACCAAAAGCTAGAAGAGGCAAGGAAGGCTCCTTCCTCGGAGGCTTCAGTAAGAACATGGCTAAGCTGACACCCTGACTGCAGACTTTTGGCCTCCAAAACTAGGAGGCAACAAATTTCTGTTGTTTTAAACCACCCAATTGGTAGTATTTTGTGAAGACAGCCCTATAAAATTAATACATATGTTAATACTGGTTGTCTCTGAGTTTCATTGAGAATATTGAAAAATATCCTTTTAAATATCTGAATCTTACCGGGAATACCAAGGAACTTTTCACATGTTGATATTTCTGAATCCTCATTTATAAGGTGGTAAATAATTGAAACACCAAAAAAAAAAAAAGGTCAGAAATGACATCATATAAATAAATTCTACAGTAAGGGGAATAAATGTGTCTAAGAATAATAGAAGGAACACTTTTCATCAGTGCTCCCATAGCACCCTATGAATCCCTGTCTACTTCTCTTTTTCCCCAATGGACTGAGAAGTACTTCAGGATAGAAATCTTGTTTATTGGTAACTTCTGCACTCAGCCAGGTGCCTGGGGACCTGAGTTTAGTACTCAACAGATGTACTAAACTAATGAATATAGAAATAACAAAATAACATAGACTATAACATTCTTTTAAAAAATAAGAGGTATTTAAAATGTATTTCCTAAAACAAAAGCATGGTAAGTCCCTTTATATAAAGGTTATAGATGATTCTTTTTAATATTACTAATTTCAACTTTTATTATATTTCTTTTTTAAATTAATTTTCATTGGAGTATAGTTAATTTACAATGTTGTGTTAGTTTCTGCTATATAGCAAAGTGAATGAGTTATACATATATCCACTCTTTTTTTATTCTTTTCCCATATAGGTCATTACAGAGTATTGAGTAGATTTCCCTGTGCTATATAGTAGGTTCTTAGTTAGTTATCAATTTTATATATAGTAGTGTGTATATGTCAGTCCCAATCTCCCAATTTATTCCCCCCCCTTGGTAACTATAAATTTGTTTTCTACATCTGTGACTGTATTTCTGTTTTGTAAATAAGTTCACTTGTACCATTTTTTTTTTGATTCCACATATAAGTGATATCATATGACATTTGTCTTTCTTTGTCTGACTTACTTCACTCAGTATGACAATCTCTAGGTCCATCCATGTTGCTGCAAATGGCATTATTTTGTTCTTTTTTATGGCTGAGTAATATTCCATTGTATATATGTACCACTTTTTTTTTAACATCTTTATTGGAGTACAATTATTTTACAATGTTGTGTTAGTTTCTGCTGTACAACAAAGTGAATCAGCTATACCTATACATATATCCCTATATCCCCTCCCTCTTGCGTCTCCCTCCCACCCTCCCTATCCCAGCCCTCTAGGTGGTCACAAAGCACCGAGCTGATCTCCCTGTGCTATGTGGTTGCTTCCCACTAGCTATCTATTTTACATTTGGTAGCGTATATATGTCCATGCCACTCTCTCACTTCATCCCAGCTTACCCTTCCCCCTCCCCTTGTCCTCAAGTCCTTATCTACATCTGCGTCTTTATTCCTGTCCTGCCCCTAGGTTCATCAGAACCTTTTTTTTTTTTCCAAGATTCCATATATATGTGTTAACATACGGTATTTGTTTTTCTCTTTCTGACTTACTTCACTCTGTATGACACACTCTAGGTCTATCCACCTCACTACAAATAACTCAGTTTTGTTTCTTTTTATGGCTGAGTAATATTCCATTGTATATATGTGCCACATCTTCTTTATCCATTCATCTGTCGAAGGACACTTAGGTTGCTTCCATGTCCTGGCTATTGTAAATAGAGCTGCAATGAACATTGTGGTACATGACTCTTTTTGAATTATGGTTTTCTCAGGGTATATGCCCAGTAGTGGGATTGCTGGATCATATGGTAGTTCTATTTTTAGTTTTTTAAGGAACCTCCATGCTGTTCTCCATAGTGGCTGTATCAATTTACATTCCCACCAACAGTGTAAGAGGGGTCCCTTTTCTCCACACCCTCTCCAGCATTTATTGTTTGTAGATTTCCACTTCTTATCTCTATTCTTACATTTAGAAATATAATCAACCCTCTCTTTTTTTTTTCTTTTTTTCTAATTGGAGTATAGTTGCTTTACAACGTTGTGTTAGTTTCTGCTATACAGTGAATTGAATCAGCTATATGTATACGTATATCCCCTCCCTCTTGGACCTCTCCCCCCACCCCCACCCATCTAGGTCATCACAGAGCAGCAAGCTGAGCTCCCTGTACTATACAGCAAGTTCCCACTAGCTATCTATTTTACACATGGTATTGTATATATGTCAATCCTAATCTCCCAGTTCGTCCCACTCTCCCTTTCCCCTGCTGTGTCCACATGTCCGTTCCCTTTTAAATGGAAAACTATTTGAAGTCAAAATTTATTGCATAATATAAATAGCTTGTTTTTGATACCACTTGGATTCCATTCATGTACTCAAGTAGCTTGGAACATTTATTTGCTGAATTTTTTTGAGTAAAGCTACCATAGGTTTTCATTTTTCAATTAAGCAAGCACCAATAATAGAAATGAATATTCTTCAGTCTCAAAAGTAATAATGAGAGAAAATATGGAGAGATAGAATAAGGGAAGAAAGTTCAAGAGTGAGAAAGAAGGAAGAGAAAGAGATAAGCAAACAGTAAATTTGCTCAATAGATCTTTGAAAGTTCCAAAAGATACCAGATTGCTTATGGGGAAAAATGTATAAAATTCTGACTTAAAAAGTCTTCAGTAAACCTCAGGTTTCGATTAAAAGGGTCTTATAATCTTTCCGTTTTATGTGCTCATATTCAGCACAGCTCTTTAGAGAAGTACTCCTCCTTTGGATAAAATACCATGTTCACTTTCAAAGACTTCATCTCTTACGTTGAAAAGATGATGTTTTAATCAGCTCCCATACTTCCACTTTGACAAAACTTGAATCTGTAAACTTACAGAATCACAGCTCCCCATATGATAGCAGTACTTCACTGGAAATGGCTTAAAATAAAAACCTGTTGTGCTGAAAAGAAAGCAATTTACAAACAGCTTTATCTTTATATTTCAAAATTCTTCTAAGTTGAAAACACTCAGTTTTTCATATGTGCAAATCAGTATCTTCCAAAAGTTTCCATGAATGTGAAATATCCCTTTCTTCATAGAATACAAAATGCTTAATTCTTCTCTTCTATTCACTTCATGGTCTCAGTTCATCATGCTTTCTTGTTTATAATATCCATTTACTAAAATTATTCCTGTCATTTTATCCAGTTGATAAATATTGTCAAGGTAATTATTAACTGTATATTTCTTTGCTCAGCTAACTGGCCTTATTATTAAACCTCACACTCTAAAAACTAATTGTATGTAAACCAACGGGCTGCATGTTTAAGAATTTTAATTACTTTTCTATATCACTTTGTATTCTGTACCTAACAGCCAGGTAACACAGCTTCTACAATGATAAGCGGTTTAATTAGAAAGCTAAGATAAGAAAAATGCCTTTTACATTAACGAATTTGTTCATGCCAGTCACGTGATAACTTGGACTCATCTTTTCTTGCAGAATTTTAAAATGTAAAACGTTAATATTAGGTGAACCTTACTTCCTAATAGTCTAGCAAAGGCTTTGTTAATATGTCATTGGTTCTTTCTCTTTTGTATATTTAAACAGTACAGTTGTAATTAGATTGCAAAACTGAGCCTGCCTTTAATCTTTGTGCCAGGCCAAACAAACAAGTTCTTTCTCACACTCCTAACCTGGCACGAGAATCACAAATGTAAGTAGACGCAAAGTAGACGCAGATGTAAGCTGTGCGCTGCCAATAGCATGCCTGCCCTTTCCACAAACTGTCTCAGAGGACAGCCATTGATTTCCTAGTTATTATGAACATGAAATTATTGAATGACAGATGATAGAGTGTTAGGTCCTACAAGTATTTTCCCAAATGGGTTATCTAGCCAGGGTTGCCATGGTAACTCTGCTATTTGACAGACCTTCCCACAAAGAACCCTTTGCTCAGAATTCAGCATCAAATAGCTCTCTGCTTACTACAGGCTCCTGTTATATCACAGAACTTAGAAGCTTTCATATAAAGAAAAGAAGGGTTTTCTTGCTGGGTGAGTCTACTCTGGTCCAAAGTACTAACCTAAAACCAAGCTGAGATATTTTAGCCCAGTTTTTTTCCCAAGTGGATGAGGACTTTGCCAAGGGCTGGACACTGTACCATTAACAAAGGCAGTGTTAATTCACAGAAGATAAATTAATGGTTCTTAGAATACAGGGTCCGTGGGGAATATAAGTTCTGCACCACAACACACAACCCATTAGGAGGAACGAGGCTCACAAATCAGGCAGTTTTGCATCATCTAAAGGTTGTAGCATTTCTTGTCAGTGCAATATTCACACTGTGAAGGCAAAGTAGGGGTTGCATTTTTCTCTTTTATATTTTTGTTGTCACACATACAGAAAATAAAATAACATTTTCAGATGAAAATAGTCTTTCTAAAGAAAATATTTTAAAAGGTAATTTTTCTAGTTGATGTGTCTCTTCTTAACTTTTGGCTTTACACTTGGCATTTTGGCCATGAGAGGTTTACATGCTGGTATTTTTAAGATGAGTTACCCGGGGTGAGTGTAAAACCATAATTTCATATCAAAACAACAAATTAAGGACATCATAATAGCTTGGTCAAGATGAAGGGAGCTACCCTGCTGCCACAAGTAAACTTTGATTTTTTTCTTTTCAACTGCTTCATTTCCTCATTTTCTTTTCTTCTTGCTAAATATAACTTTGCTCTCAAAAGACATTCTGGAAATGCAGAGCTTTAGTATTCTTACTCGGGAATACTCTGTTAGACTTATCTAACACTTGTATTTTAGTTTTTCTGAAGAATGTATCATCACTCAAAGGGAACAGCAGTTAGATTGAATTTTACATCCATTCAATGTTTTATAGGTGAAATTCCACAGGAATGGATACCAAAGATCACATTCTTCACATGTAGAAGCAACTCATCTTCAAGTTCCTATCCAAATTCTCCAGAGATGCCCAACACTGGTTTTATGACATTTTATAATCTTAAGGAGAGAGATCCAAAACAAAACTAATTTTAATTCATCTTAACCTAAGAAAAAATGCCACATTAACATTTTTTTCTTATATGGAGGAAACTTAAGCAAGTAATGATAGTATGTCATGTTTCTGATCATTTCGTACTAATTAGTTTTAACCAAATTTATTAACCTACAGTAGAGATTTAAAATAAAACAGAAGTCTAAATAAACCATAATTTAAGCAAACTGTTTGCTATTACAAATTTCAATTAACCTGAATCACAGGAAATTCAATTTTTTATTTGTACATGCTAATAACAAACAAATCTCTCTCTCTACAGATTTCTACTCAGAGCTCCAAACCAACATAGCCAATGGTCTACTGGGTGTTTCTATTGGGATTTCTACTGGGATGACCAAAAAGACACTTCAAATTTAATATGTTCCATCTTGAACTCAGTGAATTAATTGAATTTCTCTTCCTTGCCCTTACCATTTCCCCATACCAGTAGCTGTCTTCTATACTACAAAATGGTAGGTTTATAATACGATGACTATTGTATTTTGTTGCATTTTATTTGCTTTGGTTTATCTGAAAATTGTGATAACTCTCAGAAGATGGAGAAAACAAAGTTTTTCTATGTGTAGAGCTGGTGGGGTTTGGGCTGGCACATGAATATGTCAAAGAGGTTAAATCCTGGCCTTTCACAGTATGCAATCAATAGATTTCCCCCAAGATTGAAAAACTAATGTGCAGCAATATAAGCAAAGTATTTAGGAACATGGAGGTAAATATCAGAAGAAATGTGTAGAGGTCTGGGATGTGGGGATGAGATAGACAATAGGACTCCTCTTTTTCACTACAAACCTTGTCATATATTTCAATTTTTTAGCCATAAACATGTACTTTGAAAGAAATAAAACCCATCTTTTTTAAACCTAAAAAAAAGGTAACACCATTCACCCAACTGCCCAGCCTAGAACTGGGGTGTCATCTGTGTTACCTCTCCTTGCCTCACTCTCTACATTCAATCAGTTACCAAGTGCTATTCATACCATCAAATTAAAATCTCTCATATTGCTCAATTCTTCTATCCTAGTCCAAGGCCTTCATGATCTTTCCTAGATCATGGTAGATCATGATAGACTCAGTCTCACTGTCCAATACAGACTCTATAAGGCAACAAATTAATCTTTATAAAGCATAAATCTGGTCAGGTCATCATTTCTCTGCTTTAAACGTTCTAATGCTTCTCCATTGCCTTCAAGACACAGTTTAATCATTTTAAACAGCATGCAAGACCATTCACGATCCAAATTTCACTAACATTTCAGTCTTATTCTTGGTCACTTCAGGATGTGTTTTCTCTAAACTCTGGTAAGATTGAACTTTTGTGTGTGTGTGTGGAAAATCATATATTTGACAAGGTCTAGTATCTAGAATATATAAAGGGCACTTACAATTCAACAACAAAAAGATAAAACAATTCAACTTAAAAGGGCAAAAGACTGGAATAGACATTTCTCCAAAGTAGACATATGAGTGGCCAATTGAACTATTTTTTAGGTTCTTGATTAGTACATGAATTCTTTTGCCTCCAAGTCTTTTCATGTATTGTTTTCTTTGTGCCGTAGGATATTTTAAAATATCAAAATATTCTTTGCATACTCAACAGTTTGCATACTCTTGAGTTCTTTGCATACTCAACCCCTTGTACCTCTTTGTTGCCCCCACCTTTCAATTAATGTGGAGAACTCCCTTTTTTTATTCTAGGAAGGAATGATACAGTAGTAGGTCAAGAAGTTGAAAAAAAATTAAAGAATACATTCTTACCATTTAAATTTCAAAAGTTTAATCTTGGGGATGTGACAGACAGTAAACAGGGGGGAAAATCATAAACTAGACAATGAATTTTAAGAGAATTCTTTGAAGAGCAGCAGAGAAGTAAATGAAAGAGAGCTACACCTGAAATGGTCCATCACATTGAATGAGGATATTAGGAACGATGACTCACCTAAACTGTCAACTGAAAACCAGGTCAGAATGAGGAGTGCTCAGCAGATAATAAGTAGATAGAAGAACACATGGAAGGTCAGATCTGATACGACTTTCTATTTTTCAGTTTTATTGAAATACAATTGACAAATAAAATTGTAAGATATTTAAAGTGTACATGATGATTTAAATATGTATACATTATTAAAGGATTTCCCCCATCAAGTTAATTAACACATCTATCACCTCACATATTTACCATTTAAAAATCTTCTTTGGTGAGAACATTTAAGATTTACTCTCTTAACAAATTTCAATTAAATATTGCAAACCATAGTCACCATGTTATACTTTAGATCCTGAGACCTTATTCATCTTAGAGCTTAAAAGTTTGTACTATTTTACTAAATTCTTTCTATCTCCCTCACTCCCCCATCCCCTGGCAACTGTTTTTCTACTCTCTGTTTCTACGAGCTGGATTTTGTCTTTAGATTCCATGTGTAAGTGATACCATGCATTATTTATCTTTTTCTGTCTGGCTTATTTCAGTTAGAATAATGCCCTCCAGGTTCATCCATATTGTGGCAAATGAAAGGATTTCTTTCTTTTTAAAGGCTGAATAATATCCCTGTGTGTGTCTATCTATTTATCTATCTATCTATCTACCTATCTAATCTATCTCACATTTCCTTGATCCATTCATCCATTGACGGACACTTAGGTTGTTTCCATACCTTGGTTATAGTGAATAATGCTGTAATGGGCAGATAAGTAATACATAAGATACTGACCCTGCCCTCAAAGGGCTTAGTATTTTCTGTTAATGTTTTTCTTATACAAAATAGAAAATAATCTTTTCATCTCTGATTAATCCCTGGTGATCAAAATCATCGACAATTCTGATTTTTGAGAGAGTATTAGTGCTCAATAAATTCAAATACTTTTGATGCCCCAGGGTGAGAGGAATGGGAAGAAGTTAGGACTGTAGTAATAAGGGAGGGGCCCATTCACTGGGCATAAGACTTATATACTGACCTCAAAGGGTGCAGAGAATTTTTTACATGAGAGAGAAAGGAGGAATAACCCCATAGTTGAGGGCACAAAATGTGCAAGGGCCCTGAGGAATTTAAGATTTCAAAAAGTGAAGAGGGTGGACTGTTTCTGGCTGAAGTATAGTTTGGGAAGAACTTTAGGAGATTAGATTTAAGATGAAAATCAGAGACAGAGTCATTTTGTGATAGCCTATAGACTTTGGACTTCATCTTGCAGATAATGCAGTTGGTATTAAGGAAAGTAGCATGCTTGGGTTTATGCAGGCAAGGAGAAATTCTTGCCATACTGAAGAGACTGGAGGACATAATCCATAAAGAGGCTATTAGAACAAGCTAGATAAGGTATGAGGAGAGCCTGCCTAACAGTGGGGAGTGGGAGTGGCAAAGAGGGGATGGATTTAAGAAGCCCTGTGAAGGCAACAATCTGTCTCAGTAAAGAAAGCTGAGTCAAAGGAGAAAGAAGCTGAGGGACAGTCTGAGATTTCTGATGGGATGACTAATGGACAGTGAATGCATGTAAAGAAAGCATTTTGTAAGTTACACATTCATAATAAAACTAATCAGTTTAGCACATGGCACAATATAAGGGCAAGTTAAAGAAACAACTGAAACGTGTTTATTACAGATGTTAGAGAAACTGATGTTATTACCACGAGCTACTGGAGAGAAGCTTTCCATTTCAAACAGCTTCCCTTAGTTCTCAGTAGACATTCATGAAATGTTTCCTGAATAAGGGAAATTGTATATTTATTTGTTTGGCTATAAGCATGCAAAGTGTTAAGTTGATGACAATCTATGGCTTCATCGACATTTTAAATTTATCTAGCAAGCAGATCCAAGTAATTATAAGGACAAACTTTTATCATTTACATAGAAAATCTGAATTGCCAGTAAGTGGATTTTTGCTACACCCAAAGCACATTATGGCTAGCTACCTTTTTCAAGTGTACATATTTAAGTCCTTAGGAAGAATTTTTTTAAATGCTTATATCCTAAATAAATGTGAAAACCAACTCTACTATAGAATCCAGAATCTCAAAAATGCAATAAAAAAAGAAGCCTAATTACAGTCAGGTTTAGATCTACCTCAGAAACACAAAAGATATAGATGTAAGTAAATCAAAGAAGGCATAATTTTAACCAAGAAGCTATATTTCTTCAGAACTATTTTAGCTTCTCAGACAGTTTTATTAAAAAATCGTTTTATACTACTTGTAAAGGAACATCTGTTCCTAAAGACACTTTTATAGAACAGGTCTTAATGAAATTATTTTTCAGTGAGGATTAGTTTAGATTTCACTGTAGGAAAGGATAAAATGATGCACTAGGGAAGTTTTATGAAGTTATCTCCCCCTGGCTACACCCCTCCCTCAACCCCCCCCCCATCTCTACCTCTGGTTGAAAGCTGTAAACATTTTAGGGCTGTGTGACAGTCCCAGAACAAAACAGAACACATAATAATATATTTTCAAACGGAAAAAAAAAAAAAAACCAAAAAACCCATGAGGTCTTAATTTCTAAAGTATGCCTTCTGCCCAGAGCACACCCTTGACAGTTTCTCGAATGTGTTGCAAATCACTTAAGACCAATTATTCAGATTTAGATGAATCTGAAGGCTCATCAGAAGAGTGTTAGTCAACTATTTCACATGAAGGCCAATTACATGTTTTCTATATCATTCCCTGACTACCCACTAAAATTTTGCTGATATTAGCCTATCCAAAATGCCTTTCTGGGACTTAGGTACCAACAGTGTCTATTACAAAATTCATCTATGGTTTCTGTCAGATTTAAGTTAAATGCACAGCAGGGGGAAAAATAGCTGCCAGAAAACAGCAGATTCAGTAGATATAGAAACAAAGAGAATGTATCTGTGTATTGCTCTCAGAGTCTTGCAACCAGAACCTGAGTTATCTGATAACAGCTTCATAACTGAAGGCTGCTCCAATATCCCTTTAGAGAAGTTGCACAATAGCTCCAGTTTAAAAGAGAGTGCCATTTCACATATGAAGCTGGTACAGGGGTCCAGGACCTTCTATTCCTCTGCCCTGCTTCACCTCCTCCTCTTTGCCGGGTCCTTTTAGGATGCACGGAATCTGCATTTTTAGGCTGAGGGAGCTGAAGACTCTACCCAAACAGGTATAAATGGATTTTACCCTAAAACTGAAAGGCCCACGGAACAATTAAGAAAGGAATGCAAGGGGGAAATTATTGCTTTTTTTCCTCTTCTGTTGATATTAATATCGTATATCACCATGGGTTGGAATAATTTTAAAAACCTACAGATCCGTAAAAATTTAAGTGTATAGCATTGAAAAAAACCAGGAAGATGACTGTCAAAAGTTAGTAAAATAGGCAAAAGAAATAAGAAACAGGATAAAGGGACACAATTTACCATTTAAATTTTGATATTCTTTTATCATTATTATGTGAGCCTACGTTTTTACATTATAACATCTGTTAACAGTAATTTTTTTTTAATGATGATAGTTTTTTCTTTCTTCTTTCTACATACCTTGGTCAGTTTTATTTTTGACAATCAAACAGCATTATTTGTGTACTAAAAACAATTCATAAATTTTAACAGATCAAATAAAATATCAGTATTCTTGTATATACTGATATATATTATGTATATTACATAACATTATATATACTATATATAATACCATTATAGTAGATATATTATATATACTAGTACATATAATAAACACTATATTTTTGCACCTTTCTTGTTTTCTACTTTTTCCTAAGATCTAATGACTCAAAACATTAAACATAATGCAAATAAGGAAAAATACTGAAAGAGCTTGTCTTTGCAACTGCTTGTTTTATAGCTGAGAATGTTTTATGGATACATTGGTGCAGATGAGAAGAAAATAGTCTCTTTGAGTTTAACCTAATAAAATTACTTTAGAATTAGGACAGTAAAGGAAGATTCTCAAACTAGTTAAGTCAACTTTCATGCAACCAAAAAATACTTACTGAGTACCTTATGTGTCAGACACTGTTGTAATTTCTGGAATAAATACTTTCATATTGTAATTTACTTGTATGAAATAAATGGGGAGAAAACTCTATATCTTTGAATTTCTAACCCCCTGGGAAATTGACTAGGCTTCAATTTCAATATAAATTAAACTAGTATATAACATTTGATATTTGACAAAAGCACAAAAAGTTTACTAACTGGAAGTTATACAAAAGTTATAGCTTATGGCATTTGTAAGTCATTATAATTCTTGATTCAAATTAGAACAGCTCAAGACATCATGCATCTTTTTGTTATGATTTGATCTGTTCATTTCTTCACATGGTGGTCTAAGATTTTCTTAGAAAAGGAACAACAGATCTAGGTTCTTCCTATTTCTCTCCCTTTACTTCCTTCCCAAATTTGAAATAGTTATTTTTCTCCAATCACTGACTTCACATATACTTTGTCCCACTATCCCACCCTTTATGACACCTTCAGCAAATCCTGTAGTTTCCCAGTCACCTTCTGTTATTAAAAGTTCTATCTGACCTAATTTAAATCTCTAGTCTCATGACTGCTTAACTCACTCTTTCTTGATGCCAGCCAGACTTGGGACCTGGGGCGACCTGTTTTGGGAAGCAAAGGGGTTTCGCCAACATGGGTATATTTTAAAATTCAGTGTCATATTAAGAAAAGAGGAGTAATAGTGTTGATAATAAAACCCAAAATTCACAGATCATATCTTATGTACCAGGTACTTTGCTAGAAGAATTATACTTATACCTCCACTCTTTACATCATCTCTGAGGCACAGACATGGTTAATAACATGCCCAACGTTACCCAGCTAGTTGGCAGCTGAGTTAGGATTTGAATTTGAGTATTTATGGCTCTAAAGCTTGTGTTTTTTTTTTTTTACCATATACGTCTTTTCTCTAAGTGGCCATTTTGTGTACCGTTTAACCATAAGATATAGTCCAAAGGGACAGAATAACTTATATTCATGTAATAAAGGAGTAAAAAGAGAATATGTGGCTTATAAAATAAACTACCACTTTTTAATAACAATCGAATAAAGACACAGACCTACTAGAGAATGGACTTGAGGATATGGGGAGGGGGAAGGGTAAGCTGGGACAAAGCGAGAGAGAGGCATGGACATATATACACTACCAAACATAAGGTACATAGCTAGTGGGAAGCAGCCACATAGCACAGGGAGACCAGCTCGGTGCTTTGTGACTGCCTGGAGGGGTGGGATAGGGAGGGTGGGAGGGAGGGAGATGCAAGAGGGAAGAGATATGGGAACATATGTATATGTATAACTGTTTCACTTTGTTATAAAGCAGGAACTAACACACCATTGTAAAGAAATTAATAAATCCAATAAAGATGTAAAAAAAGAATAATCAAAATTCTGTAAGGGCATAGAGATCAATATATAATAGCAGAAATTTAAAATGTCCTTCAGCTAGAGTTGTTTTGGTTTTTAAGAGCGGCAGTAACCTGGAAAACAAAATGCGGGTTCTTCAAGTTTCTCTGGCACTTTCTCAAAACTGAATCTATTAAAAACTACTGAATTCTAAAATAATTAAACACAGCATTTTTCCCCCAGCTTGACTTGTCAATCCTATTAGACCAAAGTCTAATTAAGAGCAGAAAAGTGGTTATTTTATCTGCCAAATGAAAATAATTTAGTGCAAGTTAATAAGGGTTGGCTTATTATTGATTGGCCATTTTGATTCCAGCTTGTTATAATAGTAGAAATTGCTTTCAGAAGATGTACTCATTTTGCCAGTCATTTATAAGCATGGAACAAAGAAAGAATCCTTTGTTGTGCCTATTTGGGGATTGAAAATAGGATGAAGATACAGTAGGGTACAAAGCTAAACACACCCTTAGAAATCACAACTTTAAGGTGAAGGAAGAAGAAAGATAATAAAGTGATTCAAATGTTTCTTGAGTTTGTTATTTTACCACAAAGTCATTCAATTAACAAAATCAAATATGAGAGTGATTTAAAAGTAGAACTTGCCAAAAAAAAGGTACTTTAAAACAAGCATTTATTGCTTACTAGTAGAATGTATATATACCTGCCAAATTACACATGCCACTTTAAAACTGCCTCACATGAGCAAAAGAGTAAAAACTAATTATCATAAAAACCGTATTTGTGCAGTTTTTATTGATATTACACTGTAATGATTTCTAATTAGTATGCTTCATAAAATAACATTAGTAAGACTGACCCTCAAACTTACTCTCAATTACCTGACTTTCTCACTGAGCACTCTATTTTGTAACTGTTTTAAAATATGTCCTAGATTCTCTAGGATAGCATATGAATAGACAATGGAAAATTCCATGGACATAAAGAACTTTTTCATTTACTTACAAAGGCGAGCTGGGAAGTAGATCTTCCCCAGGACAGCTTTCTGATGACACTGCAGCCCTGCCAACTCCATGACTGTAACCTCACAAGAGACTTTGGGCCAGAAAACAGCCAGCTATGTTGCTTCTGAATTCTTGACCCACAAAGACTGTAAGATAATAAATGTTTGTTGTTCTTTTTTTTTAGGTCTCTTTAGAATTTATTTATTTATTTTTTGTTTGTTGTTTTTAACTGATAAGATCTGGGGTTTTTAAAAATAAATTTGTTTATTTTATTTATTTATCTTTGGCTGTGTTGGGTCTTCATTGCTGCGTGTGAGCTTTCTCTAGTTGAGGCGAGCGGGGTCTACTCTTTGTTGTGGTGCACGTGCTTCTCATTGCGGTGGCTTCTCTTGTTGTGGAGCAAGGGCTCTAGGCATGTGGGCTTCAGTAGCTGTGGTGCGTGTGCTTCAGCAGTTGTGGCACACGGGCTTACTTGCTCTGCGGCATGTGGAATCTTCCCAGACACAGGGCTTGAACCCTCGTTCCCTGCATTGGCAGGCAAATTCTCAACCACTGTGCGCCACCAGGGAAGTCCCTAGATTTGGGTTTTTTTTTTACATAACAATAGAAAACTAATACAGATTTTGGTGCCTGGAGGTGGAGTGCTGCCATGAAAAGCAAACTCAAATGTGGAGGCAGCACTGAGACCATGCAGTGAGCTTTTAGGAGGGTGTAGTAAGAGCCTAAAGTGCCTTAAAAAAACTGTCTCATGGTGTTTGATAGGACTGTAGGGGAGGATTTGCAGCAAAGTGAAGTAAATGTTACTGGAAATTGGAGAAAAGGAGATCCTTGTTATGTAGTGGCAGTAAAGTGTAGCAACCCTGTTACCTGCAGTAGCGTGGAAATAAATGAATTATCTAATAAACTGGGTGGTCTAGTTAAAGGCATGTCCAAGCAAAGTGTTAAAGTTGCTTTCTGGTTTCTTATTCCCGCTTAGAGTAAATTGCAAAAGTATAAAGATGAACTAAAGGAAGGACTGTTAAAACGAGATGGGAATTGATAGTTTTGAGAATTCTTACCATTTTCATATGGCACATGATACTAAAATTAAGAGAAGACTTCTGAGAAAAGATGAAATCCAGGGTACTGCCAAGAAAACCTGGTCCAAAGGTGAAGCAAAGGCTATCCCTGTGAGATATTGCCTCAATGTACTATTCAGTCAAGCAAAAGCCCTCTAAAAAGAGCAGGGATGTGCCCACTCTTCTAACTAAACAAGACTTCTAGAAAGATTAAGGGTGTAGTTGTTCCTCAGTGTTCACAAAGTAGAGGAGGGTTTATCTCAAAGATAATTTTGAGTGTAGCTTTTGTCTAACAGAGTAGACACCAGTAAGATTCACAAAGTTTTGAAATAAGTATATATTTGGATACATCATCAGCTTAGACTGAAACGAACAGAGAGATAGCACAAAATGGAATATGACTTTTTGACCTCCAAAGTTCTGCTTGCTGGAATCAGGCAAAGAAAACTACTCAGCTGCAGCCATCTACTAACTTGCAGGAAAAATGAAGGATGACTCAGAGCCTGAAAGTGGAGCTGAGAGCTATGAAGACTCCTTCCCAGACCTTGAGACCTAATCAAGGAATTCTGGAATTGCTGTGGATCAGCGACTCCTTTATGTCGCCCATTTCCGCCATTTTTTGAACAGGAATGTCTATATCAGTTACCTGTTACCTGTGATACTATTGTATTTTGGATGTGTGGGGAGCAGATAACTTGCCTCTTTAGTTTCATAGATCTACATATTGAGAGGACCTGTATTCAAGAAGCTTTGTTTAAGATCCCTGGTGGAGGAGATTCATCCATACCTAGACTTGATTTAGATGATGAGATTCTGAATTTAGAGCTGTTGCTTTGAAGCACTTGGGGGGCCTTGGGAGAAGTGAGTGTATTTTGCTTGTGGGCGCAATGTGAATAAATTTACATCCAGAAAGTGGACTGTGGTGGTTACAAACATTTCTTGATACTTCTCCCTTCAAGAGGCGGAGTGTGTTATACCTCCCCTTGGGTGTGGGCCGAATTTACTAATTCACTTCTAATGGGTAGAATATGGCAGAACTGATGCTATGCCACTCTTAAATTAGGTCACAAAAGACCATAGCTTCTGGTTTGGGTGCATCTCTCTCTCTCTCTCTCTCTCTCTCTCTTTCAGATCACTTGCTCTGGGGGAAGTCAGCTGCCACATCATGAAGTCACTCAGGCAACCTGTAGTGAAGCCCACTGGTAAGGAAGTGAAGTGCTTGGTCATCAGTCAGTGAGGAGCTAAGGCCTGCCAACAACCATGTGAGTGACACTGGAAGCAAAACCTCCCGAGTTCAGTCTTCAGGTGAGACTGCAGCTTTGGCCAAGAGCTTGGCTGCAATCTCAAGAGACCCCAAACCAGAATCAGGCAGCTAAAATGCTGCCAGATTCCTGAACTACAGAAAGAGTGAGAAAATAATGTTTGTAGTTTTAAGCTGCTACCTTTTGGAGAAATTTGTTGTTTAATAATAACAATAAAACAATACACTGCTCTTAGAAGGCAGAGACAACATATTCAGGGATTTCTAAGTCAAGATTATATAAAGTCTTACAGCTTCCACTTATTCCTCTCAGAAGACTCACTCTTGGAACACTGTCTTTGGGAGTCTCCTGATCTGCTACATAAGAAATGTGGCTGCCCTAAAACTGTCACTGTAAAGATGCCACATATAGGTCCCTGTTTATCAGTCCTAGCTGAGCCCAGCCACATGACCACTCCGGCTAAGGCACCAGACATGGGAGTGAAGTGGTCTTAGGTCCTCCAGATCAGCCCATCTTCCAGCCAGATATCACTACATAATCTTAGTTAACCCAATAGAAAGAGAACATTCACTCTTCAGGCCTTGCCTGAATTCTTAGCCCAGCAAAATCAAGACATATAATAAAATGGTTGCTGTGGTAAGCCACTAAGTTTGGAGGACTTATTATATAACTACCTGTATAGTTACCATTTCTATTCTAGCATAAGCATTCGGTTACACAGCGACACATAATCAGAAAAGCCACCATTTCCATACCAGAAGAGCTCCAAACACTTTGCTGAGCTCCTAGACCCTTGGAAGTCCACTTTTCTTTTTTCTTTTTTTTGCGGTATGCGGGCCTGTCACTGCTGTGGGCTCTCCCGTTGCGGAGCACAGGCTCCGGACGCGCAGGCTCAGTGGCCATGGCTCACGGGCCCAGCCACTCCGCGGCATGTGGGATCTTCCCAGACCGGGGCACGAACCCGTGTCCCCTGCATCGGCAGGCAGACTCTCAACCACTGCGCCACCAGGGAAGCTCCCACTTTTCTTTTTTAATTAGGAGTAGGCATCCCACTATTCAGTTTTCCAAATATGTAATACTTACTACAACTAATTGGGTTACACCACAGTTACAAATAGCCATGACAACGAAGTAAGCCTTTTAAATGAATGTAATATGTTCATGCATTTACCCAACAAACAATTATTAGCCTCAGACCAATTATAGTGTTGAAAAGAAAATAATCGTTACATAACCATTACTTGTGCTAGGTGTTGTATACAACTACAAGAATCTAACGTGATTTAAAAAGACGGCAAAGTGCTACTTACTATATGGTAAATCCTATCCATTAAGATAAGCACTCAGTGAAGGAACCAGAGAGGAGCTGAAAGAATTTAGTAGAATAGTGTTTTCATTCCACAGTTACTGGTGGTAAGGAGACCATTATCCTAGTATTATCACAGTAAATACACGATGCCCAGGGCACTGCAGGCACTCAATACATCTGAATGGATTTTGAATGAATGCATATAGCACATGCTAGTAGAATTCAGTGACTAAGTGTACTGCCTTGATTCTTGTTTACAGGCTAACTCTAAAGTTAGATAAAGGGATTTTTTTACACAATTCGTGCTACCTCATCTTGTGGTTTGGTGTTAAAGCCACAGCTAATAGTAAACTGTTCTTTTGCAATTCCTGTAGCTCCATTAGGAATCTTGCTGAAAGAAATGGCCGGTAAAGGATAAGGCTCCAGTGTTCCTGGATTTTCTGACCATATGCCATTAATCTTACGACTATTCAATAGGTGATAGACAGTTCTCTTTCTTGGTAACTTCCATGATGCTTAGGACTTACGTAAAGGGAGGGCATTCTGGAAGGAATAATGGTGTGAACATAGATCCAACGAAAGGAACACACAGAGAACATTTTGGGAATAAGGAGGCTTTAGGTACAACGCATTTCAAATAGCTTTCGGTGAACCACTGGCAAGATGTGCCGTCAAGTTATTGTGATATAACCAGTCTTTGAAATGAAATATTGAAATAGAATAAAGTATCAAAGAGCATCACAGAAAATAGGAGTGGGTCTTTTTAGAATAATATTTAAGTTGTGGGTGTATGATATATCTCTGTGTATACTGAGTCCCAGTGAATAATCTTTTCCTTCTCTGGGTCATGATCGAAGTAGTTTGAGAACCACTGTCCTAGGAGAACATCAGTGGAAGCTACTGGGGGATCTGGAATTATGGAACCAAAGCTTTTATTCTACTCTTTAATCAAAGCAAATCCTTCAGGACATATTCATGATTTAATTCATCCCTAAGCATTAAATTCTCAAGAATTCTGATATCAGTACATTTTATATGGCCTAATTTTATTAAGAATCACAAAATACAGGTTTCTTTATTTTAGTGGATATAAGATCTATAACATAAAGCTATACTATAACTTGCCCATTTTTTCAATTTTACATATTCTCCCTAAAGCCCTGTGCTACTATAAAAGATATAATATGATTTGAAACAAACATCACTCCAGGGCTTCCTCATCTTCATCACTTGTTGGTTTTTGACCTTGACACTTATTCAATTAGAAGTGACTCGCCCATCATGCACTCCTTTGCTAAAGTCAGCCTTTTCACACCAAGGAGAAAGCTATTCAGTTAGTAAAGATTTTTCAATGAACCCAGGGCCAAAAAAAAAAAAAATCTTACAATGTTAGGGCTTATAAACTAGTGATTGGGGGAGGGGTCCATTTCCCAGATGCTACCATTCCTCCCAGTGTTATGACACTCAGTGAATTGATGTTATCAGGAGGGTCCACAAATAATCTGCCGGCAAATAAATTGCTTCAAAATGTCCCAGATTGTGAGCTTATTTAATCTGTTCCCTGACGTGTGTCTCAAGTACGTAAGGTGGCTCAAGCCCTTCTCAGTTATCGTGTCAATTCTCCCTTGGTCTCAGAATACAGGTGAGCAAAACGTCCACCTCACATACTGGCCATACAGTAAGCTGGGAGAGAGGAGGACTTGTTAAGATTGTCAAGTACCATTCACAAATTTATGCCTGTGGAGTTGTTCCCCCTGGAAGGGAACCAAATAAGTCATGCTTTTTGAAAATTGCTTATGACAGCTTTTCAGTCTGCTTTAGGCTGGCTCTCCGTGGTGATTTGTATTTTCATATACTGCTCATACATTAAAAAATTTACACCTGTCAGGTACTGACAGAGTGCCTCCATCCCTAACCATTTTCAGCGGGGGAATGCTTTGCTTCCAGACATTATCCAAATAAGCTTCTATCAAGAGTGAGGGTGACATAACAGGTGAAGTCATAAGAAATATGAAGCATATAAGTATGGAATTTTAATAAGAAACCAAGTCTTTGGAATTTTTGAAGGGATGGAAGTTGCAATAGTCCTAGGACATTTGAAATTGTACATCCAGTTATGGGCTGATAGTGGGGAACAACCATAATTGTAGCTACAGTGTAGAACTTGCAAAGTTTGTTTTATTATTCATGATGGAATCATATTTCCTCTCTGCATCTGTGACTTACGTTTAGCATTAGAAAAAATAGGACTGTCCATGGTATCTTCTTCTTTTGTTTTAAAATAAATGGCAGTAAATACTATTGCCAAGCTGTTCGTGTCAGTTATTTGGTTTTACTGGCTTCTGAAATTGCTTACACCACAGGGGCTTGTAAATTTTCACTGACTGTAGACCACTGTTATATTATTCTTATCAAACAACTTACTGGGAGATAAGAGTATCCCAAGTATCAAAAGGATAATGACATGTTACTTAGCCCAATTATAAGGATGTGTGTGGTCTGAGCCCCATGAATCATCAGTTTGGAAATATGAAAAAAGCTTTTCCTTTTTTGGCTCAGAAATTCTTAACAATCCCCAGGTTACCAGCCAAAAATATCTATTTTTCTTAGAGAGTGTAGGGCACAATTCTTTGACAGAATGTACTTTTTATTTCTTAAATGCTGTAGGATCAATGTTATAATCTTGTCTGGCATCAAATAGGCACTATTGACTGACTGACTGACTGACTGAATGAATGAATGTATCAATCAATCAATGTAAGATGCATAATGATGCTCTAAAGCAATCAGGTGTATGTTGCATGACAAGAACACTTACCAGGCAGGATTTTAGGTGCTTAGATATATCACATCATCTTTAGTCTTCCTGAAACTTTTGGAGCTGAGTGTTGCTATTACTTCTAGTATTACTATTTCCCTTTTTTAGGTGAGAAAATTGAGTTTGATGTATGATTCTAATCCACTTTAGCAGTCCCTGTTCTCTTTACCTTTACTATAAACTATTTTAGGTGCTAAGGAAAAGCCCCTCAAGCCAAGAAATAAGGGTCAACTGTTGTAATAAACAGTAGCTAGGATGAGCTGTCTTCAGAAGTACTCCAAGAGTAAGGACATAAGGGCCCCTCCAAGACTAATTTTACACAGTTAGAAAAATAAATTTAACAACTTAAAATTATCCAGAACTATTAAATTCTCTCTGAAGACAGTATTAATTTCACCTATATTGAATCCAAAACTAGGAAGTCTCCAGAAGAAAGTTTTTGACAGTGTTAAATCCAGCCTTGTTAAAGGGAGAAACACACTGTCAGTAGAAGGTTACTTCTAGGGTTAATAAAATTGTTTATTCTGGTGTGAGTGGCACAGGAAATGCTTACCATATCTTTCCACAGCTTGGAAAAACTATTCCTTAAAACTGTCCCCATGCTGAAACTGATATTAATAACTTAAAATTCTGATTCTTCCATCAACTTGAAACACTCTGTTTATTAAAGGACCCTCCCAGGAGGTACTTTGATGACTGGAAATTGAGTACCCCGTTTCATAAAAAGACTTTTCCATGCATCTCCAATACCCTTCAGAAAATAAAGTAACATCTTGGTGAATGTATCAGTCTTTTTAAAAACTGAGCTAGCAGTAATCAGCTCAATATATTCTAGGCAAAATTAAAGTCTATGAGGAGATATTTACCTATAATACAACACAACAAATATTATAATACAAACATGTACAAAGTAATAGCAAACACTGATAAAAGAATGGTTAATCCATGTGAAAAGAGACAATTTTATAGAGCAGGGATTATTTGAGCTGATCTTGAAGGAAGAGAGGGAGTTTTCCCAGATCCTTTTGGGCTCCAAAGTTTTCTGGAATATGTATCTTTGCTAATCATGAAAACTCAGTGTGACTTGGTGCTTATGAATGCATTCTGAATGGTCATAAATATTTCAGTTGGTGCTTTAATCATAAAATATAGAGTGTTTATTTCTATCAGCTAACTACTTTAAAATGCTCAGCGTATTTTCAGAGCCCACTTTTCTGCCTTTTTCCCCTAGAGTGCCTCCATAGAACAGCTTTGCTGGAGTTATTTCCTAGGCAGAAGGGAGGAAAATTTCTGGAGTATCCACATAGCAAAAGCTGAATAAATAGTGTGCTCCAAATTTCCAAGCTGGGTACCAAAAGTCCTCATTTGGTGCTGTAAAGAGCAGAAGGACACAGATTGGCCTCACACATCTGAGGGTCTGAAGGCATAATCAGGCGCCTGAGGGGTCATATTTGAGGCTCAATGCATTACACTCAATGAGTTATAAAATCACAACGTTAAAATGGAAGTCACTTAGGTTGGACCTAAGTGAATATATTGTGCTCATTTACTGTCTTTCTGGGGGGAAACTCCAATGAGGAAAGATGAGAAGAAAAGGTTATGAATCACTTTTTTTTGTTTGTTTACAAAATGACAACCAATAGAACAAGAAGAGTTTCATTCAATGTCAGGATAAATGCATTTGTTAGCAAATGAACTGTGTACTTTTTATTATTCTTTAGTGTTCGCCTTTTCTTAACATGCTTTTGTGACGTAAAGCTATAAATGAAGATATGAATTAAAAGGCCAGTTGTAGAAAAACATTGCTTGTATTAAAAAAAAAAAAACACAGTATATTTACACCTAAATTCCCCTATCCTTTGGGCCAGGCTTCCAAAAACCTGCCAAATAATACAACAGAAAAAGTACACTTTTGAAAAGTAAAGAGACTGTTGATACTCCCTATGTGAACTTTACCAGGTAATTTAAAGTCTCACTATTCTCTTCTGTATAAGGACTAAGCCTAATTTGCAAGGTAGGTCTCCAAGAAGAATCAAGATTTTGGTGAGAATATGGACTGGCCTTTAATAAATATTTGACAAATGAATGAAAGAACCTTCTGTTTCAGCAAAACTCAATGAGGTTCTCTTCCCTGAATTTGCAATTCCTTACCTCGGTTGCCCATTTGCTTGTGCCATTCTTTAGTTCAATGCATAGGAGATTAGAGCAGGGAGCATCTACCACTAACTAGCTGTGTGATGATAATCAAGTTGCTTAACTTCTCTAGGTCTTAAATTTTATCAGTTGTAAAAGATAGATAGTTATATTCAATGAGTGAGTACATGTAAAGCATTGAGAATTATGCTTTGGACATTTGGTTTACTTAATTTTAAAAGAGTATAAAAAAGTAAAGACCAGGATTCTGAAATTAGATTTAAAATAAATAAGAATCCAGCTATATATTGTTTAGAGCATACACACTTAAAGACTCAATGATATAAGAAGTTTGACTGAAAAGGAAATAATAAAGAGATATGAGTGAAATAAAAACTGAAAGGGAACAGATACAACAGTATTGATTGCGTACAAAATAGACTTTAAAGTAAAAGGTCATTAACAAAAAAGGGCAATTTGATTTATAAATTAAATGAACAGTGCAAGAGTAAAAGGTAACCATATTGATCATATGTGCACTTAACCACATCTCCTCACGAGGCATAAAGGAAAATTTTAAGGGAATTGCAAGGAAGAATTAATAAATCCACAATCATACTGTAAGACCTTACCATACCATTCTAAGAAACTGAAAACAGACAGAGAAATAGTGTGAATAATACAAAGCAGAATTACATAATTAACAAGCTTGAGCTACCATATGTGTGTGCATATTAGTGCATGTGTAAGTGTGTATGTGTGAATGTACACATGTATATATATGAATATGCATGTATATTATATACACATACACACATATTTACGCTCACATGTACACAAATGAGAAGGAAAAAGAAATAATTTTGTACCCCCAAACTATAGAAACATTCTTTTAAAACTTACTAAAAAAATCACAAATGATTATAAGTACATTACGTTCGTGATTAAGTAGCTATCAATAAATATAGACGAATCAACAGAGCATGCAACATGTTTTTTGACAAAAATGTGATAAATCTGAATGGGTGAGGGCACAATTCATAAGTTTGAGACATGAAAATCATACTTCTTAAAACTTCATGATGAAGAAATAATTATAAAAAATTATAAATATTTGCTTGTCATAGCAATGACAATTCTGTATATTAAAGCATGTGGTATGCAGGTAATGCAGTATACAAAAGGAAATATATAGTCTAAAAGGCATATAAAGACAGCAGGGAAAAAGAAAGAAAAATTAATACGGAATATGTATTTAACTTATGAATTAAGGAAAACACCACTAAGTAAACCTGAAAGAAACAGAATTAGTGGAAAATAAAGAGTAGAAATTATTGAAACAGGAAACAAAGAAAGATTACAAGTATTCAATAAAAATAGTATGAAGAGACTAGCAAAGAAGACAAACTGTTGATGTTATTGGACCAGAAAAAAAGAAAAATACAGAGAGAATGGTAGAAAGGAAGATGGGGACATTTCTATTTGCAATTAATAGAGTAGTTATTTTACAAACACCAGTTCAGTATAGGCACTGTAAATAGTGGACATATTCTTGAAGAAATGAAACTATGAATCACTTAGATTGGCTTAACAGCAAGTAGAAATGTTAACTAAGACTATAAAGATGAAAAAATCGAATCAGTAGGTAGGAAAAAACCCTCAAACATCACCAGCCCCAGTTTTACATGAACATTTTTTTTTTTTTAACCAAAGATGGTAATCTCCATCTCTAACAAACTGGTGCAAAAAATAGATAAATAGTCTAGTACAACCTGATACCAAAAGCAAGCCTGGACATTGGGATTGACATATATACACTAATATGTATAAAATAGATAACTAATAAGAACCTGCTGTATAAAAAATAATAAATAAAATAAAATTCAAGAAAAAAAAAGCAAGCCTGGACATGCATAAAAAGTTATAGATTATGAACAAGTAGTGTCTACCCTTGAAATGCAAATTGATTTAACATTAGAATGATCTTTTAACATAATATCCACTATTAGCAAGTTAATATTGTAAAACTACGTGCTAATTTCAATGGATAATAAAATTCTTTAAATAAAAATCAATGTTCATTTGTATTAAAAAATCTTTTAAAAAGAGGAAAAAATATAAGTCCCTTAACTGTGAAAATAAACAGCACATATTTTTAGAATTAAAGTGTTGAAAGCTGAAAGGTTTTTCTTTAAAATCAAGAATAAAAAAGGGATGTTTGTCATTACTTTTGTAATTGTAAAGTATTTAACACTGCACTAGAAGCCCTAGCAAGTGCAGTAAAAAAGAAAAATATATGAGGGAAAATAATTGGAAAGGGAGAAACAAAAATCTCATTATTTGCAGATAGTATAATTGTATGAATGAAAAATCCAAAAGAATCTATAAATTCACAGATTATTAAAAGATTTCAGCAAAATTCATTGTATATAAAATCCATTTATGAAAATTATTCAGTGACCTGTGTTTAAGTTCTGGTTTCCACAAGTACAAGCTACTTTGGTCAATGTGATTTTTTTTTTTTTTAACATCTTTATTGGAGTATAATTGCTTTACAATGGTATGTTAGTTTCAGCTTCACAACAAAATGAATCAGTTATATATATACATATATTCCCATATCTCTTCCCGCTTGTGTCTCCCTCCCTCCCACCCTGCCTATCCCACCCCTCCAGGCGGTCACAAAGCACCGAGCTGATCTCCCTGTGCTATGTGGCTGCTTCCCACTAGCTAACTACCTTACTTTTGGTAGTGTATATATGTCCATGCCTCTTTATCGCTTTGTCACCGTTTACCCTTCCCCCTCCCCATAGCCTCAAGTCCATTCTCTAGTAAGTCTGTGTCTTTATTCCTGTTTCACCCCTAGGTTTTTCATGACATTTTTTTTTTAAATTCCATATATATGTGTTAGCATACGGTATTTGTCTCTCTCTTTCTGACTTACTTCACTCTGTATGACAGACTCTAGGTCTATCCACCTCATTACAAATAGCTCAATTTCGTCTCTTTTTATGGCTGAGTAATATTCCATTGTATATATGTGCCACATCTTCTTTATCCATTCATCTGATGATGGACACTTAGGTTGTTTCCATCTCTGGGCTATTGTAAATAGAGCTGCAATGAACATTTTGGTACATGACTCTTTTTGAATTATGGTTTTCTCAGGGTATATGCCCAGTAGTGGGATTGCTGGGTCATATGGTAGTTCTATTTGTAGCTTTTTAAGGAACCTCCATACTGTTCTCCACAGTGGCTGTATCAATTTACATTCCCACCAACAGTGTAAGAGGGTTCCCTTTTCTCCACACCCTCTCCAGCATTTATTGTTTCTAGATTTTTTGATGATGGCCATTCTGACTGGTGTGAGATGATATCTCATTGTAGTTTTGATTTGCATTTCTCTAATGATTAGTGATGTTGAGCATTCTTTCATGTGTTTGTTGGCAGTCTGTATATCTTCTTTGGAGAAATGTCTATTTAGGTCTTCTGCCCATTTTTGGATTGGGTTGTTTGTTTTTTTGTTATTAAGGTGCATGAGCTGCTTATAAATTTTGGAGATTAATCCTTTGTCCGTTGCTTCATTTGCAAATATTTTCTCCCATTCTGAGGGTTGTCTTTTGGTCTTGTTTATGGTTTCCTTTGCTGTGCAAAAGCTTTTAAGTTTCATTAGGTCCCATTTGTTTACTTTTGTTTTTATTTCCATTTCTCTAGGAGGTGGGTCAAAAAGGACCTTGCTGTGATTTATGTCATAGAGTGTTCTGCCTATGTTTTCCTCTAAGAGTTTGATAGTTTCTGGCCTTACATTTAGGTCTTTAATCCATTTTGAGCTTATTTTTGTGTATGGTGTTAGGGAGTGATCTAATCTCATACTTTTACATGTAGCTGTCCAGTTTTCCCAGCACCACTTATTGAATAGGCTGTCCTTTCTCCACTGTACATTTCTGCCTCCTTTGTCAAAGATAAGGTGACCATATGTGCGTGGGTTTATCTCTGGGCTTTCTATCCTGTTCCATTGATCTATCTTTCTGTTTTTGTGCCAGTACCATACCGTCTTGATAACTGTAGCTTTGTAGTATAGTCTGAAGTCTGGGAGCCTGATTCCTCCAGTTCCTTCTTTCGTTCTCAAGATTGCTTTGGCTATTCGGGGTCTTTTGTGTTTCCATACAAATTGTGAAATTTTTTGTTCTAGTTCTGTGAAAAATGCCAGTGGTAGTTTGATAGGGATTGCATTGAATCTATAGATTGCTTTGGGTAGTAGAGTCATTTTCACAATGTTGATTCTTCCAATCCAAGAACATGGTATATCTCTCCATCTATTTGTATCATCTTTAATTTCTTTCATCAGTGTCTTATAATTTTCTGCATACAGATCTTTTGTCTCCTTAGGTAGGTTTATTCCTAGATATTTTATTCTTTTTGTTGCAATGGTAAATGGGAGTGTTTTCTTGATTTCACTTTCAGATTTTTCATCATTAGTATATAGGAATGCCAGAGATTTCTGTGCATTAATTTTGTATCCTGCCACTTTACCAAATTCATTGATTAGCTCTAGTAGTTTTCTGGTAGCATCTTTAGGGTTCTCTATGTATAGGATCATGTCATCTGCAAACAGTGATAGCTTTACTTCTTCTTTTCCAATTTGGATTCCTTTTATTTCCTTTTCTTCTCTGATTGCTGTGGCTAAAACTTCCAAAACTATGTTGAATAATAGTGGTGAGAGTGGGCAACCTTGTCTTGTTCCTGATCTTAGTGGAAATGCTTTCAGTTTTTCACCATTGAGGATGATGTTTGCTGTGGGCTTGTCATATATGGCCTTTATTATGTTGAGGAAAGTTCCCTCTATGCCTACTTTCTGCAGGGTTTTTATCATAAATGGGTGTTGAATTTTGTCAAAAGCTTTCTCTGCATCTATTGAGATGATCATATGGTTTTTCTCCTTCAGTTTGTTAATATGGTTTATCACATTGATAGATTTGCGTATATTGAAGAATCCTTGCATTCCTGGAATAAACCCCACTTGATCATGGTGTATGATCCTTTTAATGTGCTGTTGGATTCTGTTTGCTAGTATTTTGTTGAGGATTTTTGCATCTATGTTCATCAGTGATATTGGCCTGTAGTTTTCTTTCTTTGTGACATCCTTGTCTGGTTTTGGTATCAAGGTGATGGTGGCCTCGTAGAAGGAGTTTGGGAGTTTTCCTCCCTCTGCTATATTTTGGAAGAGTTTGAGAAGGATAGGTGTTAGCTCTTCTCTAAAGGTTTGATAGAATTCGCCTGTGAAGCCATCTGGTCCTGGGCTTTTCTTTGTTGGAAGATTTTTAATCACAGTTTCAATTTCAGTGCTTGTGATTGGTCTGCTCGTATTTTCTATTTCTTCCTGATTCAGTCTTGGCAGGTTGTGCATTTCTAAGAATTTGTCCATTTCTTCCAGATTGTCCATTTTATTGGCATAGAGTTGCTTGTAGTAATCTCTCATGATCTCTTTTATTTCTGCAGTGTCAGTTGTTACCTCTCCTTTTTCATTTCTAATTCTATTGATTTGAGTCTCCTTCCTTTTTTTCTTGATGAGTCTGGCTAGTGGTTTATCTATTTTGTTTATCTTCTCAAAGAACCAGCTTTTAGTTTTATTGATCTTTGCTATTGTTTCCTTCATTTCTTTTTCATTTATTTCTGATCTGATTTTTATGATTTCTTTCCTTCTGCTAGCTTTGGGGTTTTTTTGTTCTTCTTTCTCCAATTGCTTGAGGTGCAAGGTTAGGTTGTTTATTCGAGATGTTTCCTGCTTCTTAAGGTGGGCTTGTATTGCTATAAACTTCCCCCTTAGAACTGCTTTTGCTGCATCCCACAGGTTTTGGGTCGTTGTGTCTCCATTGTCATTTGTTTCTAGGTATTTTTTGATTTCCTCTTTGATTTCTTCAGTGATCACTTCATTATTAAGTAGTGTATTGTTTAGCCTCCATGTGTTTGTATTTTTTACAGATCTTTTCCTGTAATTGATATCTAGTCTCATGGCGTTGTGGTCAGAAAAGATACTTGATACAATTTCAATTTTCTTAAATTTACCAAGGCTTGATTTGTGGCCCAAGATATGATCTATCCTGGAGAATGTTCCATGAGCACTTGAGAAAAATGTGTATTCTGTTGTTTTTGGATGGAATGTCCTATAAATATCAATTAACTCCATCTCGTTTAATGTATCATTTAAAGCTTGTGTTTCCTTATTTATTTTCATTTTGGATGATCTGTCCATTGGTGAAAGTGGGGTGTTAAAGTCCCCTACTATGAATGTGTTACTGTCGATTTCCCCTTTTATGGTTGTCAGTATTTGCCTTATGTATTGAGGTGCACCTATGTTGGGTGCATAAATATTTACAATTGTTATATCTTCCTCTTGGATCAATCCCTTGATCATTATGTAGTGTCCTTCTTTGTCTCTTCTAATAGTCTTTGTTTTAAAGTCTATTTTGTCTGATATGAGAATTGCTACTCCAGCTTTCTTTTGGCTTCCATTTGCATGAAATACCTTTTTCCATCCCCTTACTTTCAGTCTGTATGTGTCTCTAGGTCTGAAGTGGGTCTCTTGTAGACAGCAAATATATGGGTCTTGTTTTTGTATCCATTCAGCCAATCTGTGTCTTTTGGTGGGAGCATTTAGTCCATTTACATTTAAGGTAATTATCGATATGTGTGTTCCTATTCCCATTTTCTTAATTGTTTTGGGTTCGTTATTGTAGGTCCTTTCCTTCTTTTGTGTTTCTTGCCTAGAGAAGTTCCTTTAGCAGTTGTTGTAGAGATGGTTTGGTGGTGCTGAACTCTCTCAGCTTTTGCTTGTCTGTAAAGGTTTTAATTTCTCCATCAAATCTGAATGAGATCCTTGCTGGGTAGAGTAATCTTGGTTGCAGGTTTTTCTCCTTCATCACTTGCAATATGTCCTGCCACTCCCTTCTGGCTTGCAGAGTTTCTGCTGAAAGATCAGCTGTTAACCTTATGGGGATTCCCTTATGTGTTATTTGTTGTTTTTCCCTTGCTGCTTTTAATATGTTTTCTTTGTATTTAATTTTTGACAGTTTTTTTAATATGTGTCTTGGCGTATTTCTCCTTGGATTTTTCCTGTATGGGACTCTCTGTGCTTCCTGGACTTGATTAACTATTTCCTTTCCCATATTAGGGAAGTTTTCAACTATAATCTCTTCAAATATTTTCTCAGTCCCTTTCTTTTTCTCTTCTTCTTCTGGAACCCCTATAATTCGAATGTTGGTGCGTTTAATGTTGTCCCAGAGGTCTCTGAGACTGTCCTCAGTTCTTTTCATTCTTTTTTCTTTATTCTGCTCTGCAGTAGTTATTTCCACTATTTTATCTTCCAGGTCACTTATCCGTTCTTCTGCCTCAGTTATTCTGCTATTGATCCCATCTAGAGTACTTTTAATTTCATTTATTGTGTTGTTCATCGTTGCTTGTTTCATCTTTAGTTCTTCTAGGTCCTTGTTAACTGATTCTTGCAATTTGTCCATTCTATTGTCCATTCTATCTCCAAGATTTCGGATCAACCTTACTATCATTATTCTGAATTCTTTTTCAGGTAGACTGCCTATTTCCTCTTCATTTGTTAGGTCTGGTGGGTTTTTATCTTGCTCCTTCATCTGCTGTGTGTTTTTCTGTCTTTTCATTTTGCTTATCTTACTGTGTTTGGGGTCTCCTTTTTTGCAGGCTGAAGGTTCGTAGTTCCTGTTGTTTTTTGTGTCTGTCCCCAGTGGCTAAGGTTGGTTCAGTGGGTTGTGTAGGCTTCCTGGTGGAGGGTACTAGTGCCTGTGTTCTGGTGGATGAGGCTGGATCTTGTCTTTCTGGTGGGCAGGTCCACGTCTGGTGGTGTGTTTTGGGGTGTCTGTAGACTTATTATGATTTTGGGCAGCCTCTCTGCTAATGGGTGGGGTTGTGTTCCTGTCTTGCTAGTTGTTTGGCATAGGATGTCCAGCACTGTAGCTTGCTGGTCGTTGAGTGAAGCTGGGTGCTGGCGTTGAGATGGAGATCTCTCCGAGATTTTTGCTTTTGATATTATGTGCAGCTGGGAGGCCTCTTGTGGACCAGTGTCCTGAAGTTGGCTCTCCCACCTCAGAGGCACAGCACTGATTCCTGGCTGCAGCACCAAGAGCCTTTCATCCACAGGGCTCCTTAATTTGGGATGATTCGTTGTCTATTCAAGTATTCCAGAGATGCAGGGTATATCAAGTTGATCGTGGAGCTTTAATCCGCTGCTTCTGAGGCTGCTGGGAGAGATTTCCCTTTCTCTTCTTTGTTCTCACAGTTCCCAGGGGCTCAGCTTTAGATTTGGCCCCGCCTGTGCGTGTAGGTCGCCAGAGGGCGTCTGTTCTTTGCTCAGCCAGGACGGGGTTAAAGGAGCCGCTGATTCGGAGGCTCTGGCTCACCCAGGCCGGGGGGTAGGGAGGGTCACGGAGTGCGGGGCGGGCCTGCAGCGGCAGAGGCCGGCGTGATGCTGCAGCCTGAGGCGAGCCGAGCGCTCTCCCGGGGGAGCCGTCCCCGGATCCCGGGACCCTGGCAGTGGCGGGCTGCACAGGCTCCCTGGAAGGGCGTGTGGCTAGTGACCTGTGTTCGCACACAGGCCTCCTGGCTGCGGCAGCAGCGGCCTTAGCGTCCCATGTCCGTCTCTGGGCTCCGCACTCTTAGCCGCGGCTCGCGCCCGTCCCTGGAGCTCTCTCAAGCAGCGTTCTTAATCCCCCCCTCGTGCACCAGGAAACAAAGAGGGACTTAAAAGTCTCTTGCCTCTTCGGCAGGTCCAGACCCCTCCCCGGACTCTCTCCCGGCCAGCCGCGGCGCACCAACGCAGGCTGTGTTCACGCCGCCAACTTCAGTCCTGTCCCGGCGCTCCGACAAAAGCCGGAGCCTCAGCTCCCAGCCCCACCCGCCCCGGCGGGCGAGCAGACAAGCCTCTTGGCTGGTGAGTGCCAGTCGGCCCCGATCCTCTGCGCTGGAATCTGTCCGCTTTGCCCTCCGCACCCCTGTTGCTGTGCTCTCCTCCGCGGCTCCCAAGCTCCCCCACTCCGCCTCCCGAAGTCTCCACCCGCGAAGGGGCTTCCTAGTGTGTGGACACTTTTCCTCCTTCACAGCTCTCTCCCGCTGGTGCAGGACCCGTCCCTATCCTTTTGTCTCTGTTTAGTTTTTTCTTTTGCCCTAACCAGGTACGTGGGGGGTTCTTTGCCTTTTGGGAGGTCTGAAGTCTTCTGCCAGCGTTCAGTAGGTGCTCCGGAGGAGTTGTTCCACGCGTAGATGTATTTCTGGTGTATCTCTGGGGACAGAAGTGTCATCTGTCTATGTCACTTTCTCCAGCTCTCTCAGGTAGTCAGATGAGTCCAGTGGCTTTCCCTCTAGAATTCGCAGCAGTTGGGGAAAGTCCTCCACCTGCCAGTGTCGCCTGGGATTTCACTGGTTTTGCAAGCTTTCTGCTTGTCGCCTCTCCTCGCTCTGAAGGCAGCTCTGCTGACCTTGAGGGTCCAGGATATAGTGTTGATCCCAGGAAAGACAGTAATAGTTTTGTTGACAGACACTTTTCAACAGCTGTATGGTATCTGTAAGGCATATGATCCAGCAATCCTACTCCTGGGCATATATCTTGGCAGTCCTCTTAGACAGTGGAATCCCAGTGGCAAGTACCAGCAGGAGCAGCAGGTGTACGAATGATCCAGGGATCAAGCAAAGCAAGTGATCCATCTGGCAGTTTCTCATCATCTTAGGTCAGGATAGAACTTTAACTTCTCTTAATTCTCAAAGTTCCTTACATCCCCTACTCTACTTAAGACACTGAGAAATTTTGGAAAGCACAAACTCCTGCCCCAGTCATTTCGGTCAATGTGATTTCTGAGCATTTAACATAAACTCTTTGAACATGGATTCCTAATCTGAAATACCAAGATAATACAACTTCCCTTGAGGGTTGTGAAGATAAAATGAAGTCTTGTTTATAATATCTAGAAACATTATTTTCCCTTCTCTACAAATTTCATATCATAGGCCATAATAAAGATAGAGTCATTAGATTACTCAATATCCTTTTTATATGACACGTTAATAATTATCTAACTACAAGAAAAGAATTATCTTTGCAGAAAATTTTCTCATAACAGGAAGTGAATACAATATGGGTAGTATTTTTTTAGCAAGAGACACTGATACTTGAAATCGGTTAGCTGGCTTTCTTTAAAGTCAAAATAGAAAGTTACCTGAGAGATTGGTAATTCAATCTGGAGTAACATCTCTCAGTTATATAAATATATGCCATCTGGCTTCTATGTCCCAGAAAAACACCCAGGAAAAGGGGGCTCTACATTCTGGACAAGAGCAGCCCCTTGCCCTCAATTATATTACCATCCACCGGAGAGAAGATGAGAAAATACAGAAGCACCTGGATGGAAAAGGTAAACAGCTCGCCTTCCTTTTTTAAGGACTAATATTATTAAAATCTTTTGAATGGATTGAGATAATACAACTGAAATCTGCGACAAGAAAGATGCCAAAAGCCTCTAAAGAAAACTTGCAGGTAAGGAAAGAAAGAAGGCTGGACCAGGCCCTGTGCTCAACTTCAAGGTGGTCATGCACTGAGTTCTTTGAATAATAATTATAACAGCTAGTAGCCTCTGTTCTAAGTGTGTGAGTGTATGTGTGTGCATATAACTCATTAGACCTCACCAAATACTTACCCTTGTACAACTCATTGAGGAAGGTACGATATTCTAGCTGTCTCATGTAGCATGAGTCTGAAGCCCTTTCTTATCCTGTCTCTGGGCACTGTTGGTGTGCTTGGGGGGAAATGGTTGAGTTAGAAGCATAAACTCAAGAGTGGAAAGTGCTGGATGGAGTGAGACTATCTTTTCCAGGGAAGCCATTGTGTCCTGCACAGGGATATGGACCGACAAGAATGTAACCACAGCTCTGGACAGGGAGACAACAAGCTGTGCAGGTCCTGTTTTCAACAGTGACACCTTGTGGCAGACAGAAGTAAAAGCAGTCAAATGGTGAGTGTGGATCTGACTCTTCAGATCTCCCTTCCTCCTTCACCTTCTTTTTAAAAGTGGGATTGGGCTTTTTGACTTTTTTTTTTTTTCTCAAAAGGAGAGAGAGAAAGTCGGAAACTGAGCGTCTTGTTTATTAGATCAGGAGGCAGTTTAAGTGCTTACAGTGACTATTAGAATATTAGAAAAAGAAGGCACCTTACTTTTTCCCTGCACTATGGTGTGTACAGGTTTCTTCTGTTGTCTAAGCAAGCACAAACTCACTGCCAATTATGGTGAAACATTCCTCTCAATGGCTTGGTATCACTCATCCCTTCTGCCTCATGGACTTGCTTTGGGATTTTTTTTCTTGTTTTTATTTGTTTTCAATACCCAAATAAGAGATTTTATATTATGATTTAATTTATTGGGTTGGCCAAAAAGTTTGTTTGGATTTTTCTGTAACATCCTACGGAAAAACCCGAATGAAGTTTTGGGCCAACACAATAGTTTGTAGGTTCCTCAAATCCTCTTGAAAACAGGCAAGACATATATTAAAAATAATAAATTCTTCGGATTTTCCCACAGTGATAAGGAAAGGAAGACACATATTCACCCATATTATATACACACAAGCTATTTTATGTCAATAACAGCAAATTTTCATTTCTTTTGTGAAAGTGTTCATAAAAGACAAATAGAAAGAGGAAAAGGCACTGATGAGACACTGTGGAAGTTTACAGAGGCTTGCGAGCAAATGTAGCATTTTTTACCAATAAATTCAAGATTCATATCTTAAGCAATGATGGACTTGAGTCTTCCTTATTTGAGACTCATGTGTACTCAGGGACGTAGGGGCAAAGTTGTACGTAGGAACATAGAGGTGATTTGTGTGTGTCTACGCTTCTGCCTCTTCTCATCTTGCTGAGCTGAATTTGCATGCCCTCTAACCTAGGGAGAAATGGAGCTCAAATAGCTCCACATAGGTCTAAATCACCTTTCCCAGCACCATTCACGCTCCACGTCACCCCACCTTGACCTTACTGCATTCTGACCCACTCCGGCACATTTCAAATAATTCAGACTTATGCTAGAGCATTTTGAAAAGAAACATTTATTTCAAAAACAGTTCATAATTTCCTAATATCACAAAAGATATACATATATATAGTAATAATTGCAATGTAATTAAAAATTATAATAAATATTAAGGTAATTTTCTTATGGTAGTAAATACTGAAAGGGCTTATTGTGCAGATGTTTAGAATTAACCTTTCTTTGCCTATCCTTTCTTCTCTATCAAACCCAGTAATACCCATTTTATTGCTAAAGTCTTACTAAGGAAACAGGTTACCTTGAAAAGGAAATACTATCGTATATTCCAGTAAACACAGAAAAACTTAAAATTTCACATAAAAATAGGTTATCGAATTACATGGTAAATATGTCATTTGTTCATTGTCCAGTACACAATATATTTACAGGAAAATTACCAGGAACTTCTCAACTGTATCAGATCTCAACCTTATATTTAGATGCAGTCATATATTACTGCTGATAATGTGATGTCAGTAAATAGATTGGAATTTTTCACTGTCCTTTATCAAGATAAATTGTTCTGTCAATAGCAAATGGCTGGCAAGTATTAACACTCTGCACACGATATGACTTTTCATTCCCTGCAAAAATTGTATTTAATGTTTTTGCACAAAATCTATGGCCATGACTATCCTTATTACCTATTTAACTACCTTTTAAAAGGAGGATTTATTTCAGCAAATTAGGACCTGGGTAACAAGATGGTATCATGCATCATAAACTTTAAGTCAATACAAGGCAGGACACTTGCAGTTTGAATGGGAAAATACCTTGCTCTCATCTCTTGGTCATCCAATAGTATTAGCAATCTGTGTTGGGAGCAGCTGCTCAGAGCAGAACTTTATTTTGGCCTCCTTCCATCTACACTGCCACAGTGTCCCACAGAAGCAATTTGCTCATTGGCCTATTACTTTCAATAGGTATTCCAGTAATTGGCTATTTCACACTTGTAAGGCTTGAACTGGCAGAGAGCAAAGGCCAGGCAACCAGCCTGTCAGGGTCTAGCAAGCTGGTCGTTCATCAATTATAATCAGCTTTTACAGGAGTGAGTGAATCCTCAGAAACCTTGTTTGCTCTGATCAGTTTTGCTACTAGTATAATTTGACCACAAACTGAGCTGCCCTTATCTGAAGAATGAAAAAGTTGTCCTACAGTGACAAGCATGTTTGTTTATTCAGACCCCTGGAGAGACTGATTTGGGCTAAAAGGGGGAAGGGGAAGTTTTGATAATTCTGGGTTCCTTCTGTTTTTCTAACCACTTACTGTCTGTCACACAATACACTTTGCCAAAAAGTAAACATTCAGAGGGCATCCACATAATTTATTTTTTAATGATAGGTTATTCAAGAAGGCCTCATGAAGTTAAGAATTTGAGAGTTAAATTTCTCAAAGGTGAGGTTCAATCTGGCCAAAGAGGTTGGGAGTTTTTGCAATCATAGATTATTTTAGAAATATCTATTTAAAGGCAATTTAAAAATACACTGTAGTAGCAGAAATGATGTGTGCTTATGCATACTTAAGTTCTCAATGGCCTGATTTAACAAGATCTAGGATAAACTAGAAAAGCGATTTGCTAGAAACTTTGGGTCCATAACCGTAAATCAGCATGGGCCTCACTCCCATTTAAAAATAGCAATTTTTCTCCTGTTAGCCATTCCCAATATCTTCTGCTATTTCTCATATCACTGAGCTCTAAGAGAACAGAAACATCTGGCACAGATCTAAGTTTTCAAGCAAAAAATATGTGAAACAGAGACAAGAAGTAACACATTTAAAATCCTGATCAGTTTCAGCTGCCTTCACAATTTCAGGACCTAAGCACGTGGGTCATTGTTAATTTACATAATTCACCCTAGGGGGCTAGAAAAACTTCATTTGTATAATTTGGAAAGAGGGTTCCATTTATAAGTGCTTCTTAACATCCAGGATTTATATTTCCCCCCCCCCCCCGCTGGCATCTCTTTTGCAAAAAGAATAAGCCAATGCCTACTTGGAAAGCATGCATACAAAATTTCTAATGCAAAAAACTGCTCTTTATTATGATGTCTATTTTTTGCCATCGATCAGCACCTATGGTTCCCATACAACAATCCTATGCTCTTTCTTCCCAAAGGCCCATTCGGTCTGTTGACCAGCTGGTGACAAGGTGATCTGTCATCAACAACTGCCTTGAGCACAAATAAAATATACAATCAAAAATTTGACCTAGTTAGTAAAGATTTTCAAAAAATTCCAACTTAAAAAAAAACATAAAGGGTAGGTGATTTAGAAAGCTGTTAGAGATGCTCAGAAATCAGTTCTAAATTTTGAAAAGACATGACTAAAGCTTTTAATAAATCTACCTTCAAAGAGTTATGCACTCTTCCTAGTTGAATAAATGAAGTGACACAGATGCATATCTAATTGTAATACATCACAGGATAATCTGTCAAGTCCCCAGTGCTCAGGCCCTGTCACCCCTCTTCATCCATTATTTATCCACAGCCTTCATTGCCAGCGAAATCTCTGTGAAGTATGTAGTATTTTCGCTACATACTTAGCGAAAACTTTTGGAAAGCATGTAGTGGATAATGATCGCTCAACACTGTGTAAATTGTTTCTGAGGGGGAAAAAAACAAAACATTTAAAAAGCACCAGGATTATCCCAGACACAATCATACATTTCATTTAGCCAGAGAATACAGTGGATGTTCCATAGTAACAAAGTTCATTTGGGTGAAACCATAAGGCCCCAAATGTCTTGTCTTTGCTGTAGAGCAATCAAATCTCCATGATCTTCCTCGTATCATGACAGGGACTGGGGAGACCTCAGAAAATGTAGGCCTGAGCTTATAACATCACTTCAATAGTAGGCAAGTGGATTAAGGGCCCAATGTAATCATTTTTTCTTTTTCCCTCTTTTTTTAAATTGCTAAGTTGATAAAGAAGTTGGAAGAATGAGGAGATATACATCTTGACCACTTTCTTGGGGTGGAAAGCCTGCCTCTGGCAGTTACTGGAAACTCGTAGTCTTGCTTTTCTGCCGGCTTTTTCTACCAGCTCCGGTGCACATCCCTTAGTTGGGAACAAGGACTTGGGAAAGCTTCCCAGACAAATGTATCCTGGCTTTACAATCAGGATCGCATGGTGCTGTTTTTTTGTGTTTTTGTTTTTTGTCTTTTTAAGGAATTACTGTCATAATTCACAATAATTGCATGTTTTTGAAACATGCTCTTAAACAATGAAGAGGAAAAGACATATTTTAAACCACTTGAACAGTTCAGACAGATACTCTGATTTAGTCATGAAGGGGTGATAAGAACAAAAAGCTGTTTCAGGCATGTAGTAGTAGAAAATTAAGGTTCCTATAAATTAGGTGGCTCTATTCCACTCCCAGTCCAATCACTAGCTTTATTGTTTGTCAATAAAATATCAGATAAAAGACTAGTCTCCAGATGAGGCAGCTGTTGCCATTTGGACCTTGTGATACTTTATGTTCTCAGACTGTGGTGTGGCAGTTGCTGATAATACGTTTACATCACTAACAGGTGCCCTAAGGCCCAAACCTTACACACTTTCCTCTGGAAAGGAAGACCATAATAAAAGAACAGAACATACATACCATACACAAGGTAAGATTAGGCAAGTAGCTGTTTTATGGCTTTGTAACATTTGAACTAGAGTTCTGAAACATCCTTTGTGATTAAAAAAAGTCACAATTAACGTAGGACTATGACAGCTGGAAGCAGTTCTGGTTCTTGATGCAACAGCTAAGCTGCTTCCCACAGCCTCACACAATTCCCCCTAAGCAGAGCCCAGCCTGTCCTGTAACAGCTGCTTCCCATCACTTCCCTGGACAGAAGGGCAGTAGATGACACTCCTTCGCTATGGAGACCCATGCATCTCCTTGACAATGTGCAGGAAATCCCACCATGTGGAAAAGACAAGTTTGCTTCTTTCCTTTGAAGATGTACGCTAAACTTACGGGATCATTAGGCAACCCTGAGAAAGAACATTTTCTTTCTTTTAAAACTTTACTTCCCCTAAAGAAAAAATAAACTCCATCTTATGTGGCTGTTAGGATAGCAGCACTGAGGATATGAATTCAAGCTTGTCTCATTTGGTATGAGGTTCTTGTATTTGAAGAGCTAGTATTATTATTATCATTATCATTACAACTTTTATTATTATTTTAAATCAGAAGCTGCCTTCACTTTTAGAAATCCAGATTCTATTCTCTAAATCCAAGTAAATTCTCCAAGATTAAGAAGACTAAAAAAATTGCAGGTGAAATAAAGTAATTTTTAAGTTTATTCTCACTTTGCAGGGGCTGGGGGGAGTCTTGGTTCTATTTATTGTGGCAGTACTAACAATTAATTTAGGAAGATGGTACGACGTGAAAATAAAACTTCTGATTGAATTTCAAGGACTCTTCTGTTTAACTAGCTTCAAGAGTCCTTTTTTGATCATAATAAAATTATTTGCCATATGGTTCAGATACTTGTGATCCCCTCTCAATGAGAGGATTATGCATGAGATAAAATGCCTACTGTAGCTGCAGCCAAGCACACAGCTGGCTCTGATAATGCCAACAAATGGCTTCATCTATCTCAATGTCACACGGGAGCTGGTGCGATGTGAGTCAGCCCCGAATACAATTAAAATCTACATCATCTGTGAGAAAGGTGATGGAGGTTCTGACATCAGAGTTGAGCCAGATCCATCCTCTTCCCAGAGCAACAGAAGAAACGTGTTGCCCCTTCACCCTGTCACATTAATGATGCACCCTGCACATCCCTTCCTCTGCACATTAAAGATACTAAATCAAGGAGCCTCCGATTTAAAAGTTTCACCTTTATCTGACATTCAGCAACAAGATGTACAGTTTCTAAACTAAAGTTGTGTATTCCGTGCTTCCCTTCTTTTCCTGATGAGAAAATTCCATTTACGTCCATGAGTGAAATATAAATAGAAAAGTTTATGATCCATGTGGCCTCAAATTGTGGCAATATGCAGAAATTTCCTTGTTTTAGTTCCACAATGTTCAACAACACTAATAAAATCAGGTTTGAACATCCATTCGTTCCAGAGAGTCAAATTTTATTGCTAAAACATCCATAACTCATAACAAGCAAGCTCAATACCAATTCACAGACAAGTCCCCTCTTTTGCCTGTCTTGAGTAAAAATGAAAAGTGAAGTTTATGCAGAAATTTTGCCGTTTTGCTCTATTATATTAGAAGGAAACCTTGCCAGTATATTTCATTAGCATGTCCAATGACTTCGCATTAAAATTAAATGGAATAAAAAAAATTAAATGGAATAACACCTAAATTTCAGAATGAGGTTACTTAAAGTGAATTCTATAATTTGTTCATTATTTATACACTTTTGTTATGTGCCTTTTTCCCTACTGAGTGATTATTCTTTTTTTTTTTTTTTTTTTTTTTTTTTTTGCGGCTTGCAGGCCTCTCACTATTGTGGCCTTTCCCGTTTTGGAGCACAGGCTCCGGACGCGCAGGCTCAGCAGCCATGACTCACGGGCCCAGCCGCTCTGCGGCATGTGGGATTTTCCCGGACCGGGGCACGAACCCGTGTCCCCTGCATCGGCAGGCGGACTCTCAACCACTGCGCCACCAGGGAAGCCCTGAGTGATTATTCTTAAAAGACAAAATTAGTAAACCGGGGCTTCCCTGGTGTCACAGTGGTTAAGAATCTGCCTGCCAATGCAGGGGACACGGGTTCAAGCCCTGGTCCAGGAAGATCCCACATGCTGTGGAGCAACTAAGCCTGTGAGCCACAATTACTGAGCCTGCGCTCTGGATCCTGCGATCCACAACTACTGAAGCCTGCGTGTCACAACTACTGAAGCCCATGTGCCTAGAGCTCGTGCTCAGCAACAAGAGAAGCCACCGCAATGAGAAAGCCCGCGTGCAGCAATGAAGACCCAACGCAGCCAAAAATAAATAAAATAAAATAATAATAAATAAATTATTAAAAACTTAATAAACCATACACTAGTATGCAAACCTGTAGAGTAGCATGCAAATTTCTCATGCAACTGAAAGAGGAAAGTATCCACACCGAACAAAATACCCTATACTTTACAGTCAAAGAAAAACCTGTGTAAGATGCTTGAAAGTCCTTAACATATAAATATATGTGTTAGTACATATTATATATCTACATATATGTAGATATATGTTACATACATATTTAGGTATATAAATAATTCTTTGGAAAAATCGACACTTTTTTTTGTTTTAATTTTCTGACCCTGAAGTTAGGTAGAAGACCTTGTGTAACATAAGGGAGATAATCATCAATGGACATGAGTTATTTCAGATGTCGCCTTTTGCATACCTTCCATGTCTTTGATGGTCTATCATATGCATAAGAGTAATTTTTAAGCAAGCCTCTTTCAAGTAGTCTACTAATGTGACAATTATGCCTTTAGTCTATTCAGTTTATGAAAAATGTATAAAAAGCAAGTCAGTTATTCATTAATTTTTTAACCAAATAAGCTTATAACTCACTATGCTGTCTTAGGACAAGTTCTGTAGAATTCTTTGTAGTCACCTTATACTAGTGGCTTTCGACTTTGGCTGTACCTTAGTATCACTTGTGGTGTTTTTAAAAGCAAAGATGCCTATGACTTACGCCCAGTATGCTGGAACTGAATCTCTGAGACTGGGGCCCAGACTTCTGCATAAGATTCCGCTATAAGGTTTCCCAGATGATAGCTAATGAACATGAAAGATGGAGGCCTGTATCTAACATTGCCTGAAAGGTATTTAAATGTATTATTTAGCAGCTATATGAAATATACAGCACCATTAGAATAACTGTATTATTTACAGACATTTCTTGCTTTAAGCAAAATACATCACATTTCTAATATAAATTTATACAATCCTGTAAATATTTATTATAATGTTATGATATGTTTAGCTCTATACTAGATATTGTATGGTAATATAAAGAAGTATGACATAGTTTTTATGTTTATTGAGTTAATCATCTCAGTAGGAAACATACACCATATTAAGTATTAACCAAATATAGTAATTGTCATCTTGAATGATGCTTACAATAAATGCCAAAAGGCAGTAGACCTAGAAAGTATCAGTGTGCAGGCATGTGTTGATTATTCCCCATGGAAATCTTTATCAAATATTCCTTTAGAGAGCAAAATCCACTGCTGCTTCTTAGAAATGATTTTTGTTTTAATTGTCACACAAAACTTCTGGGAAAAACCTATCGCACAAAGCAAAATACCTTATCAAGTATATTTTAACTGTTAGTCTTAAGTTGCAATAGGTCCTAGCTTGACAAATGTTTGGTTTATTAACCCCAAATGAGAATTGCTTATAACAGATTGCCTTTTTGAAGACAGAATTAAAAAGGTATTAGGAACGTGTGCGCGTGTGTGTGTGTGTGTGTGTGTGTGTGTGTGTGTGTGTATTTATTTTAGATATAAATGTAGCAATTTGAATATGGAAGTGTCCCATTTCTAACCTAAAGTAGATATTTAATAGATTTCTAGTCTTCCAATTTCATTTCCAAACTCTTCTCCACCAAAATACAGTTAACCAGTCCCTCCTTCAAAGAATTAAAAAAATACTTTAGAGATTTGGTGATTGAAAATGCCTTTGAAGAAAGTAGCAGGAACATTATTCTGTATAAGAAATGTAGCTCAGAGATATTGACAGATTTGTGATGTCACCTAGTTATCAGTAAAATATAAATAACCACTAGAGAGGGATAGAAAAGTCTTAGGTAGTATCATTAAAGGACCACCATTTAGTTCAATGCTCTAAACTTTTTTAGAAAAATCAATCCCAGAGCCTCCATTACTAAATTAAATAATTTAAATTAATTAAATAATTAAAGGCATAGTTATTTGAGAACTATTAAGTAATGAAACCCAGAAGAAAAAAATCTCTACTGAGTGGCTATTTGTAAAAGACAAAATTATAACCTCACTTTGATATGTGCTCACAATCTGTAAATTAGCATTAAAATCCCTCATACAACTAGAAGATAAAAATACCTACACAAAATACGCTAACCCATGGATCTGTGCCTTAGAGTCAAAGAAAAACATAAGAAACATATAACATAGAAATATAACTTAACAAAAACATAAGCAAATCCATAAATGAGAACATGCAGTTTCCACATATGGGTGACCTACAGCAGCTGGGGCAGGACAGTCTTCCTGAGAGGGAGATTTGCAAGTCAGTCAACCTCTCCCAGCTTGAGTTTCCTCATCCACACAATGGAGAAAAGTGAGTGGGTGTGAGGATGGAGTGTACGGGGACTGCCTGGGATACTACCTGGCACATTTTAAAACCTCAATAAAAGAATAATAATAATAATAATAATGTTTTTAATAAGAAGAATAATTAGGAAAATTATTGGTTACACACTGGAATAGAGTGTTTAATCAGAAGACTCTCTTCCTATGTCACAGAATTGTATATGAGTTCTGGCAATCCTAAATATAATTCTTCTATTCAGCATATATAACTGGATGGAAGTGGCAGCTGGTAACAAATAGCTGGAATAAAAATGGTATGCAAACAGCTATAATTCAGAGGCTGTGCTTTTTGCCTCTTTGTGCTATTTCCCAGACTCTTCATTCAAATCCTACCGATGGAGCTCCTCTGAGATTACCATGCCTCCACCTGAGGCATTACCACAAATCAGCAAATTCACATTGTTCAGAACAGAACTTTTACAGATCTGGATCCCTGCTATTTCACATCTTCCCTTCCTCCTGATTGCCCCCAAGGCCTGGGTCAGGGTAAAAGTATCATCCTTTATCTTGGTGGGAGCAAAAGACATCAAAACTTTCCTCTTGGGTTTCATGCAGCCTGTAGTTTACCAGGAACTAGAGAGGGTATTCCTCCTTTAAATGGTGGCTAGGTGGAATGCAGATTGTTAGACAACTGAGGGAAATCCTAAGAGCAACTCAGAAACTGATCCTGTGTCTAATGGCTGGGTCCTGAAACATTTCTATGGTTGCACGGCTATTGCTACTACCCAAACAGCCAGCCAAGGCTAAAACGGCCACCAAAGAGTGGACTCTACATATTGCCTTACAGAATTCAGAAAGTTCCCAGCATTGTTGCCAGCCTCAGCAACATCCTTAAACACCACAGGCAGCATATGCTTAGGACTAAAGCCTATGAATGTGCAGAAATTACTCATCAACATATGATCAATTTACAAGGAGAACACTATTCACATATTGCCAAACCTTGAGGACAGGGTCCATGTACATTTCGCTCACCTTTGTATTCCTAGATTCTAGAAAAGTTTGAGATCAAGTAGATGCTAACTTGTCAAAATAATGAGTAAATGAATATAATACCATTCTGGTTAGGAAAACAGAGAATAGGCTTTAGAATAAAACACATGTAGATTTAAGTTCATAGATTCAACCTTTTATGGCTTCGGTTTTCTCTTATGTATGATGTGTACAGTAATATAAACTAGCTTGTTGGGTTGCTGGGATGAATAAAGTGGTTTGTTCACAGTAAGTCAACTAGAGCACACAGTAAGTGCTCTAAACACCTTGATATTAGTCTAGAGGGTGAGTGTGTGTGTGTCTGCGTGTGTGTGTGTATGTATGAGAGGGAGAAGCTGGGGAGAGAAAAGTTAATGTAAATCTTTCTAGATTTGGAGTCAGAATAAATGAAATTACCTTTTAGGGTTCTGTTTTTCATCTGCATAAAATGTAAAAACACTTTAACAAACATTTTCCAAAGAATCCTGAACAGAAAACTGCTTGAGAATTTAGCTCTCACCCTGATTCCCTAAGGTAACCTGTGGATTTGCCAATTGGTAATCCTAAGTATTTGAGCTGAATCTTAAAATCACTCAACAACATTATTTCCTAACAAAAGAATAATGAGATATTACTTTGGAACATTTTCCTGAATAGACTCCCACTTGTTACTCATTCTTCCCTTTAGTTGTTCAAGGATAAAATTGACTAAGTTAAGGTGTTAGAGCCAACTCTCTACCAGATGAAGTCAGTTCTAAAAGGTCATAATAAAATTAGTAAAGGCAGATGGAAAATGTGCAGATAACAGCTGGTAGCCCCCAAAGTGTGCACACTGGTGCAATTGTGATAGCAGACATTGCTCCTTCATCTCTTTACTTTCTCTACATGCATTCTTTAATTCCCAGGGACACAGTTATCTTGGTGGTTGAAATTCAATCATATACATTACAGACTGATGGTTGGGAAGACATCATTAGGTCCTTAGCCAATATAGAATTCTACTTGTCAATATAGGTTATTAATGAGTAAGCATGAATAGAATCCTGGCTTATTAAAAATAGCTTTTGGGCCTTGGCCATAGATTCTAAAAGCTATCACTGCCCAACATTGTTATTAGCCTACAAAATTTTTTATCACTTCCTCCTACCAATTTTAGAGAATAGAAAATACAAATTATATCTAAAAAAATAGAGAAAAGTTTTATGTCCTCTTGTTTTAATCAGTTTTCTGCCATTCAATTGTCATAAATTCAAATTTCTAAACATAATTTAAAAAATATTCCTATGATGCTTCAACTGGATTCAGTTTAATTTATCCAGTATTTAGTGTTTCAAAGATATCTAAAATATAAATTTTAAGCATGTTTAATATATGTTTATTCTTCCATCTTCTTCTTACATACATTGTTGAATCCATAGCTGTATCAGAGATATTGGCCAGAGCAACTCAAAGAAAGTAATTATTTTAGTGAACTAAATTCTCAGAATAGAAACAAAACAAAAGAGACATTTGAATTTTCGCATGTAATTTTCTCCCTCACATTTATATTTTTGAAAGTCTATAGAGGCAAGAATCCAATTGTAAAGACATCGTGGGATGACTGTTGTACTGAATAATGGGATGCATGTAATGCAAATTCATTTGTTAAGCACCAAATAACCACACTCTCCTGGTTAGCGTTTTTCTCCCCTCTTGGATAACTATGAATTAAGCAAAAGTTTAACTCCCTGTACAAGCTCCAGAAAACTTGGAGGCACTAATATTTTTTGATCACCTTCTTCCATTTCCATTCTTCATTTTGTAGGACCCAGCTGTCTGCTTACAAGACTACAAAGATTTTGTTTAAGACTGTATCAATGTTCTTGGTTTACCATTGACAGATTTGAAAAGGTTGTTGAAAACTGAATGCATATATGCAAATGTTTTGTTATTAAATGGAAACATTCCAAGAACTCAAATGATCCATGTGAAATTTTAATTATAACTTAACAGCTGCTTGAACTAATTGAAGGATATCAGAAAGGTGATTTCCTTCTCATTGTAATTAAAGAGTTAAGCCTAATTTGCTGTTGTCAGGACAAGACTAAATACCAATCTGGTCTGCCTAATTGTATTAAAAGGTAAACAGATAACTGCTAGAAAAGGGTAGGGCCCACCCTAGACAAAGACAACAGGTTCTCGATGTGCCATCGCCACACATTCCTATTGGAATGAGCAATGACCTTTAAGCAAAGTAGCAACTGTTCTCAACTTCTGCTCTGAAGGCTGCAGTTTCATTTTGCAGCATCATCTGTTCATTCCCTCTTGTAGCCAATTTTATTTTTTTTCAATTTCTCAATCTTTTCCCCAAAGGTCCTCTGTGACCTCATCACTTATGAGAGAAGAAAACTGAGGCAGAGAAAAGGCAAGAGAATCTTCAGAGCAAACAACTGGTAGAAAACAAGACTCTTGACTAAATAGTATGGTGCTTTTTCCCATCACTCTCTGTGCTTTGCACCTACTAACATGGAATTTATCTAGTTTTCAATTTACTATATTACAGTAATGGGGGAATACATCTTGAAGTCTTTTTAATGGTATGCTGGTCACTTGCCCTTTGTTCTGGAAGAGCCAGAAAGTTGTGTTTTTGAATTTTTTTTTTAACTAGAGTGCTATGGAAGAGTATCCTTTATGAGCAGTATCATCCTTTAATATCCTAACTGAAAGCGGTTAAAGCTCCTATTCAGTAGTGCAAGGATTTTAGATGCAAAATAAATGAATCATTTTAAGTCTGATATTTCATACTCTTTATAAAACCCTGTCTCACTTTCTGAGTAGGCTTCTAGATATGAAAACAGGTGGAATTCGGCTGTTCTGGCAATCCTGATGCTTCTTGGATGATTATTCTTTTTTTATGAATTCATTTTCTTTCTATCAGCCCATAACATAAGGATAGTCAGTATTTGTTTCTGTCTTTTTTTTTTTCACTGTCTAAAAAAGAGACTCCTACGTAAACTCATTTGGAGTAGTGTACGGGACTGCAGGGGGAGGGGCTTATTTACTCATCTTTCTTAATGGACACGTGTCTCCTGCCGCCAGATTCAAATACATATTGCAAGTGAGGCAAAGCCAAAAACAGAGAACCACTGTCAGAATGAACCACTGTCCCTGTGTGTGGTCCATGTGTTAGCCCTCAGGCATGTCAGAGTAGCTTATACAGAAGCCCTATAATTCTTTATCAGAGCTCTATAATTAGAGCTCTATAATTCTTTATAGAGCTCTATAATTCTTTATCAGAGCAATAATCTCTATAATTCTTTATAGAGCTCTATAATTCTTTATCAGAGCAATAATCTCTTAGAACAGTAACACACACATTATTATATTATTAAACTTTTGACTCACTTTTCTAATCTATGCCCAGTCCCATATTGTTATTGCCTAATTACGTATTTGTTGCATCTATTCAAATTCAACCTGTTTAACTTCTTCCCATGAAAACCATCTCCCTTGTTAATATGACCCATCTCTCCTATATTACCTTTCCAGCTATAGTCTCTCTCTCTCAAATTATTCAACCTACGTAACACTGACATTAATCTTCATAAAGCATCATTTAGTAGGTAATGCCATCCTACTGCTCAAAACCATTTAACACTGGGAATTTCCTATAAAGTTTAAATTCCTTAGGCTGACATTAAGAGCTCTCATAATTTTACCCTAAACTCTTCCACTTGTCATAATTCTTAGTTTTAAGCATCATAAAAACTACTCTAACTACTTAAAGTAGAAGGGCATTTGTTAGAAGACTCATTGGGTTGCTCATGTAATAGTTGAGGAGACCTAAGAACCTGGCTCAAAAAACGGAAATGAAGAGGAGAGGCCAGGCAGCCCAAACCAGCTCCAAATCATGCCACTGAACTATTCTGGTGAGGACACTGCTGCTTCCACCATTGACCACTGGATGCCATAACTTGCCACTCCCGTCACCAACACTGCTGACGTCAACACTGGGTACACTGCCATTGCTGCCACAGAAAATGGATGTGGCCACTTCTACTACCAGAATGGATACCTCATTACAAAGGTGTCTGTTTCGAATCCCAAGTCCCAGATGAGCCTTCTGCTTGGACAAACCTATGTCTGTGCCCAATCTTTTGGTATAAGGGTAAGGTGCAAGTATCTGGACTTTCCAAGTTATAGAGTGAGAAGTAAGTCTGCTTGCTACCAATGCCCATGTGGGGGGAATTTCCCAACCAGGAACTCAGATGGCAAGGAGAACAGAAAATAAACAATTAAAGAGAGAGAGGACAAGAGAGCTTTTTGGCTAACTAATGTCCTAACCAAACCATTAACCCACTAATCTATGGTATACTCAGTCCTGTTCCTACTCACCTTCACAAATCATTGAATGAATTATGATTCTGCATATTAAAACATCTAGTATATCACCAAAAAATAGTAGTTTCTAATTCATGAATAAGTACTACTTCCATTCCAGCCAAAATGCCTTTTTCTCTATCTTCACATCTACCCAACCTAAGGATTTACGTAAATTCCATCTTGTCCAAGGAGTTATCTGTGAACACTCAACTCAGTGTTAGCTGCTTTTTCTAAATTCCTACTGCATTTAATCTGTATCATTCATTTTGGTGTTTATCATTCATACTGTCACACCATTCACTGTATGTTCATGTGTGTAGTTTTATAACCACAGATTGCAACCTTCATGACAATAAGACCATGTGTTATAATACTTTGCAGCAACTCTGGAACACATCATCATATTTTGGGGAGAGAAGCACATAATAAATGCTTACTGATTGCCTGTCTGAGGCTGAAGTAGGTTTTCAATTAAAATTTTAATCACCCACCTCCACATACTTCCATTCTATAAAAGGAAAAGTGTAGAAAAAAATATGGGTTAATAAGTTAACTGATTTTTTGTTAATCGAGGCATTATCATAATAAGCCTCTAGAATAATTTATTTTGTTCTCATATAATTTATTTTTTACTTTAAACCATGTAACAAAAGTTCTGTAAGACATAAAGGGAAAGAACTCAGAAAAATAAGTTTATCCAGGGCAGAAATGCCATGTTATTTAAATAAAAAGAACTCAAGGTCTCTTATCCCAAATAGAATAGGAGCTACCAGTCACCCAGATAAATCACCCATCACTCCCTTGCCACTGGCTCTTACCATTAGCTTCTGACATGCTTAAGTCTGTCCCGTATAAATCAACAAGCACACTTTCTTGACTGTCTGTCCTTTTGCAGGATGACGCTCTCCCTCATCCTCTTTCCTTTCATAGCCTTGCTTCTTAGACATGGAGCCTGTGCTCATTGTCTTTGTATCCTCAAAACTGTGCAAGTTAGCAACACTACTCCAGTTAATCTAACACTGACTTCACCATGTAGCTTTCATTTGTTAACCTCAGTGCACCTTTTTCAGAATTTCCCTTAACATGACCATTAGGTATAACCAGATCCAATGGCCACTCCCACTGTTTTGAAAAAAGTCTCCTCCTTAGCTTTCATACTGTTTCTTTCCCAGCTCTCTTTCTTCATCTCTCTTCCTTGAAAAAGTTTTAAGAGACCTCCCCTACTTCAATCCACCTGTTTAATAGTGGATGTTCTCCACCATGTCCATGAGGTCCTCCAAATTGTTCATCTTATAAGCGTATCAAATAAACACACTGTAGACCTTAAACTTTCAAAATGCTCTATGCCAATTATATCTCAGTAAAGCTGGAACAATGGAATACAAATATTGGCTGTTTCCCAAATTATTGTCCTTCACCTTTTCCCCTTGTACTTTCCCATCTATTTATATATCTCAATCCCCCACTCATTTCCAGCTAGTTTACCTACAAGGCTTACTGCTACCTAATGTATATCACTCCTCACTTGTTTTGTTTTGTTAAAATGAAATTGATAACAACGCTTCTCTGGAATTTCTGATACAATGCCATGTCTTACAGTGACTATCACCTATAGTGTAATGACTCAGGTCTACATCTCTAGCCCAGATTTCTCTCTAGAGCCCAAATCATATATTCAGCTGATTCCTGGTTAAAAACTTAACGCCCATTGACAACCAGAATCTTGTCCAAGACCCGAAACTCCAGAAGAAGAAATGCACCTATTTCACCTCCTTTAGATTGGACTTTTGTCAAATATTGAATCCTGCCCAGAATCAGAATAAAGCTTTGACACTCCCCAAATTATGGTTGTGATACATATAGATCCCTCCCAGGTATAGTGCAGATGAAGGGACGAAGGTGGCACCACTGTTTCCACCCTGATGAGAAGTTAGCCTGCTCTGGGTCAAACAAACTCAGACCCAGTTTGGGGCTGGCTTCAGTTCTTCTGCTCCCACATTCATAAAGTAGATATAATAACAACATATCTAACCTGACTGGGGGAATAGATTCCAAAAATGTATACAAAGTTCTAAGCTATTAACACTACATTTTAAAAAGTTATTACTGTTTCCTATATGCTTTCCAGAAAACCATGTTTTATCTAAATCTCCTTTTGGGGGCTACTTATTAAGTAAAAAAAATCAGGTAGTTATGCTCAAATTAAACTAAAATGTATTTGTTCCAGAATCCTATTATTTTTGTCATTGTGTAGCATTTTTCCAATTAAATTTATCAAATTTGTAAGTTTATATAAATAATATTATTTTGAACCCTTGAGAGTATCTTTATTTAATCTATTTTGAGCACTTATAGACTTCTTATCTATCTAGTTTTCCAGTCAAGATAAATTATGAACAATTTTTACTCTCTGTGCCATCTTGTCTAGGCACCAAAATCACAGCAATTGCAGGTTTGTTGAAAATAAACTCTGGAATTGCTTCAGTTGCCCATACTATTAGCGACTAAGAGTAATTACATCAGTAAGATTTGGAGCACACCTGGTGATCTAAGCATACAGCAGGGTGCTTTCCGTGGGTTTTCCCTCTCATCACACAGGCTGCTAAAAAGACATGCAATCAAAGGTCAAGATCTAATAAAATTAATAATTTTAATGCTTCATCAAGGGTGTTCTTAAGTGAAACTGGCATTTTATTTATTTACTGACTGTTTTAGCTTTCACTGCAAGTCTGTAGCAGTAGGAACACACTGACTATTAGCACAGTTTGGTGCCACTGCCTTGATTCCTGTTAACGCACAGCAGTTACAACCACCATTGCTTCTGCATAATCAGCACGATGTCAATACAATGAAAAAGGCAAATAATGTCTGAATATTATTAGGGAAATTGTCTTGACCTAGCAGGCCACCTAGAAGGGTCTCAGGGACCCTCAGTGCTCTGACAATGCTTTTAGAACTACTGCTCTATGGCACAGAGCAGGCAAGATCTCAAGACAGTCCACTCTGGAAACCCCATGCCAGTGAGACTAATCAGCAAAGTCCTTGATCTTTATTAAATCAGGAAAAATCTGCCAAAACTTTAACTTAATTTTTATTTCAAAATTTAAGTCAAACATGAATAATATCACTTCCCACAACCACAGATGATCTTCCTTGAATTCCCAACATATGGACTCAATCCCTTTCATGTAGTCCTTGTCATATTTTACCCTAAATTTTAATTATTTGTGTTAGGTCTGTTACTCTTTGTTAGGCAGAATACCTTCAGTACAGACTTATGAGATTCTAGGAAATAATTCTGACTATATGCCTTGAATACGTAAGAGTCACTCACATATATTTGTTTTTTGAATTGACTTATATAATTGGCAAAGCCAAAAAGAATTAGGGAATTCCTTGGTGGTCCAGTGGTTAAGATTCCGTGCTCTCACAGCTGGGAGCCTGGGTTCAATCCTTGGTGGGGGAACTAAAATCTCACAAGCCGCGCTACATGGCCAAAAGAAAAAAAAATAGCCAAAAGCCAAAAAGAATTAGGCCTACACCACAAGGTGTCCTTTAAGGAGGGTTTCAAATAAAATTTAGCAATATATTTAAGAGCTAAAACTACTTAGAATAAAACAGGAGTATATCTTTGTGACCTTGAGTTAGGTAATAATTTCTCGGAAATAACATGTAAAGCACAAACAGCAAAAGATAAAAGATAATATAATTGGGCAACTCAAAATTTAAAACTTTTGTGCTGCAAATAATACCATCAAGAAAATGAAAGACAATCCATAGAATGAAACAAAATATTTGCAAAGTATATATCTGATAAGATACTTATATCCAAAATATATAAAGAAGTTTACATCTCAACAATAAAAAGAAAAATAACCTAATATAAAAATATGCCAAGGATTTGAATAGACATTTCTCCAAAGAAGATATGCATATGGCAAATAGGCACATAAGAAATGCTCAACATCATTAATCATTGGGGAAATACAAATCAAAACTACGATGAGACACAAGTTCATACTCACTAGGATGGCTATAATCAGAAAGACACACAAAAACAAGTATTGGTAAGATATAGAGAAATTGAAATCTCACACACTGTTGGTGTGAATGTCAAATAGTGCAGCTACTACGGAAAACAGGTTAGCATTTGCTCAAAAGGTTAAATATAGAGATACCATATGATCTAGAAATTCTACTCCTAGGTATATACCAAAGAAAAATGAAATCAAATGTCCATATAAAACCTTGTACATATATATTCGCTGTAGCATAATTCATAATAGCCAAAAAGTAGGAACAACCCAAATGTTCATTAACCAATAAGTGAATAAACAACATGTGATATATCCATACAACGGAATACTATTTGGCAATTTAAAAAATAAAGTACTAATATGTGCAAGAAAATGGGTAAACCTTAAAAGTATTACGCTAAGTGAAGGAAACCGCACACAAACGACCACATACTGTATGAGTTTTGTAATTCCATTGATATGAAATGTGCAGAATAAGCAAATCTATAGAGACAGAATGTAGGTTAGTAGGAGGATGTTGGAGGGAAGTGGGGAATGACTGTTAACAGTGTGGGGTTTCCTCTAGGAAAACAAAAGTGTTCTATAATTAGATTGCAAAGATTATTGCACAATCCTTTAAATATACCAAAACTGTATACTTAAAAAAATTATTCAGGCAGGACCCATCAAGCTTTTGGTTAGTGGACTATAATCAATGTTTATCAAATAAATATAACAATATTTACATATCGGTATTTACTGTGTTAGAAACTAAAATTTAGAACATTAAGAAGCTGCATAAACAAAGGAGATAGCTAAACAGTTGAACTGAAAATAAAATAAATTTTAATTCATTTTCATTCATAAATCAAATATAGTCTATAGACCACTTTTTCAGGAGACAGGTTCAGGATCTATTTTAACTAGGTAACATTGGCTAAGTTAACTTTTCTGTGCTTGATTCATCATCTGAACAACTGGAAATTTGCCATATTCAAGATTTAATGTGAAAACAGTAAGCTTTAGCACAAAATATTTTCTTCTAGTAATACACATGTAATGATATATTTTTAGAACTCTAAACATTTGATAATCAATGGCATACCTTTTCACAACAAAACACATATATATGACACATAATCCAATGGGAAACTATTGATCATGCCCAGAAATCTACTTTTCAGTTTTAATATCTGGACTGTTTTTTAAAACAATTCCAGGAAGAATTCCAATACAAACATTTTGGGCAAAAGGAAGGAAGGTATACCCATTCCCATACTGTGTTTCATGGTTAAAAAAACTGTCTAAAAATTTTTTTTTGACCCCTCTCTCCCTATCCTGACAAAAGTAAATTTAAAGCAATTGAGAAGATAAATGGTTCCTCACATAAAGTGGGGGAAGGAAAACTAATTTGGGAATATGACAGCAAAACACTCATTTGTCATGACTACATTGAGGTATCTTGGAAAATGACTAGAACCTTGTTGTATATTGTGTGACTGGAAGGACCAACGTCTGTTTTCTTCCCCTTCCTTTGTCAAACTCCACCTCCTGCTGCCTCGGTTCATTTCCACTGAAGGTTACTAGCAATATTAACTCTCCATGGCAGTCAAGTCAGGTGCCCAGCAGCAAGGCAGGGGAGATGCGTAGGGAACTGAGAGAAGGAGGAGGAAGACACACCGACCGGGGTGGGGGACGGTGGGTCATGAATTTGTAAGAACTAATTTGTCTAATATTCAGTAACAAAAGGACCTCGTCTGCACTGTGCATTAATGCAGCATCAATCACTGGGTAACTGCTCCACACACATAATGAGAATATTCTCTGGCCAGCCCCGTGGTCTGTACAGACAGCTGGGGAGATAATAACCCAAATGGAATTTTTATTTTAATGCAACTCCCATCCTTTAAACACAAAAATGAAACAGATTAAAGTTTGTAAAAATGTAACAGCCTTTCATAAAATCTTAGTGTGATAACGCACTTATTCCAGCAGTGATGCCTGAAGAGCCTGACATGTCTCCACTTGATTGTTGGGATTCTCCAGTTTAATGGCCCTTTTCTTTTTAATTCATTATGAGTTGCTTTAGTCCTTCCAGTCATTGTGTCTAATAACATTGGCTCATCTGATTACATTTCTTTTTTTTTTCCCTTCTTTTTTAAGGATACTTGAAAACTGCACTTCATTTAGATTAACTTTATTTTCAAATCAAAATTATACCCGTATTGATACTTATGTGAAATATTTAAAATATATATTTACTCCCATGTTATATACACAATAGTTGAAAAATAGATTAATTACTACAAAAATTCACAGAAAACAGATCAGCTTCATTGCAAAAGAAATTTAGGTCATCTGTTAGAGAAAAAAATTCCCCCATCTCCTATTTATTTTTCCACTCTAAAAAACAAAATCTATGCAAAAAAGTAGAGATTTTTTCACTTGTTAGACTACAGCAACTTCTCTCCTAAGGACACTTTACAAATAAATTTGAAAATAGACATGAATAAACAGAAAAATAGCCTTTGACATTTAATGATTTTCTAAGAAATAGTCAGCAAATAAGAAATCTACCTGAATTTTTCTAAATGTAGTTCATGAGGCACAATGAAATCAGTGCATTAGGGCATTCAATATGTTGTCACTAGAGAAATAATGAACTCTCCATTGCAGAAAAAGGACAAGTTAAAAAGGGACCGAGAGGAAATATGAAAAATAGTAAGCATAACAATGACAAACAGAAGGAAAAAATTTAATGAGGTCAAGTTGAAAATATAATTTAAGATAAAAAGCCTCATTGAACTCTTCCTGCTGTTCTACTATAACAGAATAATATAATCAGCTTCCTTGATCTGTGGTATAGATTCCAACTCACGGAAGCTGCTTTAGCATGAAGCAATCACATACAAAATGGCTGTGTTAATAATGAGTAGACATATACTATCTTGTTTGTGTATTTTAGGACTGAATAATTAAATTTTACAATATTTTAAAATTTATTTTTAGATCTATATACCATAAGGCTCCCAGAAATCCTTGATATCTTTACATGACTTGATACAAATATTTTAACTTCTTTATTAAACCTGAACAAATCTTTATTAATCAGAGCACTATGAAATGATTGAGTAATTGATAATAAGTCTAATAATTGGTCTATGTTTTCACCATGAGTTTCTAATTTTGCTTTAGTTTCAGCATTAAAAATACCTTGTTCTGGGCTTCCCTGGTGGCGCAGTGGTTGAGAGTCTGCCTGCTGATGCAGGGGACACAGGCTTGTGACCCGGTCCGGGAAGATCCCACATGCTGCGGAGCGGCTGGGCCCGTGAGCCATGGCCGCTGAGCCTGCGCGTCCGGAGCCTGTGCTCCGCAACGGGAGAGGCCACAACAGCGAGAGGCCCGCATACCGCAAAAAAAAAAAAAACGAAAACCTTGCTCCTTGAAATAAAAATAAAAATCCCCTCCACACACTAAGATTCTAAGTCAAATTTTTCCCCTAAAAAGATCGCTAACATGCATGTACTTGTGTATTTCCACAGCAAAGAAGGATAATAGTTAAATTTAATTTTCTGTAGCCCATATTAAAAACAGTGTGTTTTCTCACTTTAAAATATAAAATTACACTATAATGTGAACATGCTTTTCCAGCTCTGTACCTCATCATCTCTTTTGAGAATCACCGCTTTAAAGAGAGGCCTAATTTGGTCAGACTTCTCCAGAAAACAGTTGGGAATTGGATTAGAAGTCTTTGATCCTAGCCTCCAATATGGCCCCCAATGATCCTTGCCTCTTGGTACGTGAGCTCCTATGTAATCTCTTCCCGCACTGTACCAGGGTTGTCTGTTTTAACCATAGAATATGGCAGAAGTGATGACATATGCTTTCTGAGATGGGTTTATGAAAACACTGTAGCTCTTATGTGTCTAATCAATCACTCTCTCTCTTGGATCATTTACTCTGGGAGGAGCCAGTTTCCATGTGATGAGCAGCCCTATGGAGAGGACCTTGTGGCAAGGAATTGAGCCCTCCAACCAACAGCCAGGAAGGAACTGAAGCCTCCTGCCAAGAGCCGTAGGAGTGAGGTAGAAAGCAGATTCTCTAGCCCCAGTCAAGCCTTTAGATGACTGCGGCCTTGGCCTACACCTTGACTGCAGCCTCATGGGAGACAATGAACCAGAACTACCCAGCTAAACTGGGTAGGTAACCAGATTCCTGACCCTAAGGAACTGTGTGAGATAAATAAGTCTTTGTTGTTTTAAGTTTGTTATGCAGTGATTGATAACTAACACAGTTCCTGCTAGCATTCTGCAACCAAAAAGAATAGGTATAGTGCTAAAGAGAGTGATACATTTCCATTGCCGATAGATATGTTATCTGTCTAGTGCACTAAAATTTGTCCAACCTGGTTAATAGAGCCAGGGTATGGATAATTCCCTCCTTTTCCCAATGCAGGACTATGCCTGCATAAGTTATATAACTAAAACCAAAAGAAAACAAAACAAAAATGACTGATCTATTGTGACCCATGGCATTTTTGCTGCATACACTACAAAGAATCCTTTGAATAATATTCAAAATGGATAATTAATGCTACAAGAGTTTCACATTAACATTTTCATTCTGTTAAAATAAGTTCAAAATGCTAACCTACATACATTGCTTGTGGACCTCATAATTTTGAGATTTATGAGAACTGGCATAGTTGGCACTAGATAAAAACTAGATAAATAAATGAATGAACTAATTTACTGTACTACTAGGTTCTATTTTATTATTGACATGGAATGTGGAAACAAATGATCAGAACAAACATCAATCAGTCCTGTTTAAATAACAAAATTATATGCTGGCTGTAGCCACATATCTAGATATGGTATATGTCTAAGAGAACAAGGTTATAGAAAACCTTTCCTCCAGTTATTTTCTTATTGTGAATAGTCATCCACGTCATATTAGTAAGAAAGCGAATTCATTAGGAAGAGAATGAATCCTGAGGCCTCAACTAAGTCATCTATGTTGGTAGCCCAGCATCCATTATAGTCTTGGTATTGTCTATTCCAGGAGAGGACAGGGTCAAAGATTATTTAACTCTATTGGATTCCAAGGAATGACTTCATTTTCATCCTGGCAGGTGACCAAGGAAGCTTAATCCTGGTATCAAGGTCATCTGAGAGGTTTTCACGGAAACAAAGACATGGCTCAGACAAAGAGCAGAAACTGTAAAAACTGACACAAGATGATAATTATTGTAATATGATAAACTGGACAGGCTATGAAAATCCTCTGAGCTTCCTCTGAAGAACTCACCTACATATAAAATCAAAATCCAGGGGCAAGTCTCCATTGTTCCTGCAGCCTGCCCACCCTTGGGGTTCTGAACGCTACATGCCATCCTTAAATTCGCAAGTTACCGTACAGAACTAGGACATGGCCAGGTTGGAGACCACATACTTCTTAGCCTTAGGTAGTCCAGTCACCTTACCCATTTTTGCCCTTCTTCTCTGAGGGATGCAGCTCTGACCTGGACCACTTCTACTTTGGGTACTGGTTAAGAAACTGAAAACACTTGGCAGGGATAGAGAAGCAGAGTGGAGATCACATTTCTCCAGTGCAGAAGTGAATACAAATTTACAAATTCTCTCAGAGTCAGATTCACATATATAAGAGAGATGATGCTCTGGACATATTAGTCACATGACTATCAAGTTCAAATTCTTCTTCTGGCTGCCACTTCCCTGTACCTAGCCCTGTTTCCTGGGAAGTAGTACCAGCCTGGTCTTTACATGGAGTTGGCCACTGATTGGATCAGGTGGGGAGTGGTGTGGTATTTGACTCAAGGGTAACCAATCCCTGAGCTGGCCAGTAAGCTATAATGGTCACTGCAAGAGCAGTATAAGAGCACTACTGGGCTTCAGGCAGAATAACACCATTGTTTTCATTTTTGATTTTACAAGTGCTGACACACTTGTAAGAGCATTATTCTCCTTTCCCAAAGCTTCTATTTTTCAACTCTTTCTTCCTCTTCTCTGTATCTCACATGCCAAAATGAACCAGCCTTTAGTTGACACACACTTTATTCTAGGGAATAATGCATAGAATCAGGCATATTATTGGCCACATTTGTTGAACAGTAAGAGCAATCGATTTTGTCTTTCATAGGCACACAATAAATATTTCTGAATGAGAACTGTTAAATGAGGAGAAATTTCTCCTTAATTTGCATGCAGATATTTAAATCTTTGAAAGAGCTATGATTCTTTCTAAAAGAATACTTTTTTAAGTGCCTTATCCTATGAGTAGTTTTGTGTATGCTATTTCCAAAAAGAACTCTTATTCCAGTTAACATTTTAATAAACCATGCAATGCCCTTTTTTTTAGTTAAAATTCCCTGTATAAATGAACATAAGAAAAAAAGAAAGAAAAAAAATGAACATAAGCATAAAACTATAATAATATGACTAGAAATTAGATGCCCAGGTAAAGCTACCACATTAGTTTGGTTAGGATATCAAGAGTCATGTTCATAGTCATGCTCTCCAGTAAAATTCATACGTCTACATTTTGGGCACACTAACTTCATGTATCTTCCTGAATATGGTGGCTATTCTCCCACCATTGAGCAAAGAAATATCCATAAAGTAATATTAGCCTCTTCATTCTCAGTGTAGTAATCCAGTGAAGAAACTAATATCCTGGGCAAACATTATAAATATGTTTTATTGTATACTATGGAGTGTTTGCATATCGTAAAATCTTCAATACCTTCTTTCAACAGAAAAACAAATCAGGTCAGACATCATTAATTAGCTTTTCAAAAACTCCATAATTAACCTAGCTAAGAGTTACTGCTCCTTTTATCAGATTATTTTAATATATTATAAGGAGTACAACATTTGTGACATATAACACAACATGGTAGCAAATGGGCATAGTGATTATTTTATGGTTCTGTCTTGAACACCTTCTTTGTCAATATACAAAGCTGCTTTAGATGTGTAAATGAATCCTCTGCGGTCACCATTCAGAGTATTGTATAAACAGTAGACTTCCACACAAAATATCTTTATGTTTAATACCTTCATATTTTCATTTTTACTTAACCAATATTTTTTCAAGAATGCTCTATCAAGATCATTAGTGCTTATTTTATTTTAAAACGTTAGGATAAGAATTCCAAAGCACATCAAAGTCATGGTGCTGTTTTTCCAAGGAAAGACTGTTACACAGACACAGGGTTGAAAGAGTCACATACATGGACTTTTAAATATGTGGTAGTTTGAGAAAAATTTATTAAAATGGCGGTTTCTATTAGGGATGCTGACCAATTTAACTGATCTAGAACACAAGGTTACAGTTTCAGTGACAAGTAAATTAAAGGAAAATCAGATGTTTTATAATCAGTGATTTATCTTTTCGCTTCTTCTTTAACCAAGGAATTAAATACAGCCCCGTTTGTCTAGTTATCTATGATGTGCAAGGCAGACAGGATCTATTGTGTACCCACTGTGAGTGACAGCATGAATGACAGCCTTTGCCAGTCAAAGCTGTGATAAGGACTGGGTTCTGAGAGAAGCTCCTATTTGAGAGCCATCTGCATTGTCCCAGCCATCACTTCTGGCAGGAAGGCTGATTCGGAGATAAGAAGGTGATGGTACTGAGCTTATTTCAGAGAAGGATCTCAGCAAACTAATCAGTGCCATCTGCATTTAGAACAACACTCATCAATTTGGCTTCTTTCTTTCTTCCTCTCTCTCTTTCTTTTTTTAACTTTTCACTGAATACTTCCAAAGCTTCATTACATTTTGTGTGCTACCAAAGACAGACTCTCAGTATTAAAGAGCAAAGGAAAAAAAAAAAAAAAAGAGCAAAGAAAACCAAACCAAACAAAAACATGGAAAAGATCTGAGAATAATGAAAATGCGGCGGCAAGAAGGCCTGTGAAAGATACTATTCTGATGGACTCAGATTGGTGAAATGCTAGCAAAGTCTGCGTTACAGGCTCCCAGAGACTCAAATGCTAATTAAGAGGCAATGGTTTACTGAAGTCTTCCAGAGAAAGGATGGCCTCTGCCCAAGAGGTGTGCATAAGTGAAAACAATAACAAAAACACTATCAATAGAAGGGTAGACATGAAGCTAAGTAATAGAGGTCCCTGTCAGCAACTTGAAAGCCCAGTGGAATTAGAAAGAGGGAAATTTCACTTTGGACTAGTGTTGTAGAATGCTTAATTGTCCAAATTGTCAGTCAGTTTGCACCTCACACAAAAATAACTAGATATGAGAAGTGTATCCAGCTTGAGCCAACAAAGATTGTTGGGGTACCGTGATAGATCAAAGCAAAGTAAAATATTATAAACTACACAAATAATGATATGCTTTCATTCACATAGCTCTTCTCAAATATAAACTATTTAATAGGACTTGGAAACAATTAATGTTCAATAGCCAGTGAGAACTGGAGACATTTTCTGGTGGAATGCTATGGGAATAAAAGATAACAAGATAGTCCATAATTATTTTTTCTTTTATCAAATTGCAAGCCATACTGGGGATTTGCCATGGAGGACAGAGTAAACGCAGAATGAGAGTGAAGAAAGTCTGAGTTGACTGAAGACAGGACAGGAGGCAGAGCAGAAGACTGGAAAACAGGATCCAGCATGCAAGCAACAAGCAACGGTCTGAGAACCAAGTGGCAGAAACTGCTGTGAGACCACTGAGGGGCAGAGCTCTCCCTAGTCATGACTAAGCGGTCTGCTCCAACAACTGGCAAAGCAGAAGTTCAGATGGAGTCCCACTGAGGTTCAAGGTTGGGTGGCGGTAGACGAGGGGGTGTGAGACGCTGTTGTGCTGGAGCGTGTGGCTGCCGAGAAAGAAAGGGTTACAGGGAGGCCTGGACTGCAGCATGGGTCTGAGACGTAGGCTTTCCTATCTCAGAGCTTTACCTTACTGATACCAAATGGTCCCAGAGCAACCTGAAACCCAATGAACACATTCTCCTTCAGAAATGTTAATTCTCTCCCTTCCCAATTAAGGAGTAAGGCAGCCATGTAGTGGTTTAGAGGCACTAGCTTTGAAGTCAGGCTGCCAGTATTTGAACCCCGGTTGCCTCACTTACTAGCTGTCTGTCTTTGGCAAAGTTACTTAAATTTTTGTTGCCTCAGTTTACTAAAATGGGGATATTATTAACAGTCCTTACTTCTCAAAGGGTTATGTAATGATTAAATGAGTGAATCCACGTAAACCATTTTGAACAGGAACTTGACTCACAGTAACTTCTCGACAGCTATTTCATTGTTGTTATTTTTTGTTGTTGTGGTTATTTCATGTACTTCAGGTCAATGAGGTAGAGAAATTTTCCTTCTTAGCCCTACCCACCCCAATTTCCACTTGCAGACCATTTCTTCATCTGCCTCTTGCAAAACTTGCTATTCTGCCCTCACCATTTCTTTGGAGCCATTGTTACTCACTTCTTGGTCATTTCCCTTGATTCACAAATTTAGCTCTGGGCCTTGTCTTCCTTGTCATACAAACTTTATCCAGTCTTGATAACTTGATCAGCAATCAGTCTTATCCATCCAATTTAATAGACTCTCAAGTTCTTGGCCTCCTTGTCTCAGATGATCTCGTCCTTCACAGTACCTCAGTACACTTTCTCTGGATCATACCCAAGATTTCATCATCAACAGAATCTGCACCGTCTCCAACTCAGAAATGCAAACATTCCACTGTGGAATCACAGCTTCCTATACTTTTCTCTTCCTTATTCAAATAGTACTCTCTTTACAATGTTATGGTCCCCAGGGTACTGGAACCACCAAGTTTTCATCTTCTCTCAACTTCCCCCTGGCTTCATTCTCCAACTTACAAGCCAAAGTTTATTATTATAATCATACTTTCAACTACATGGTTTCTCTCCTCCTTGATTGTACTCTCTTTGCAAAACTCAAATTCCAGACGAACATAATTGAATGTAGCTGGAGAAAATTATATAACCAGGCATACTGGGGGTTTTTTTGTTTGTTTTTTTTTTGTTTGTTTGTTTTTAACATCTTTATTGGAGTATAATTGCTTTACAATAGTGTGTTAGCTTCTGCTTTTTAAAAAAGTGAATCAGGGCTTCCCTGGTGGTGCTGTGGTTGAGAGTCCACCTGCCGATGCAGGGGACACGGGTTCGTGCCCCGGTCCGGGAAGATCCCACATGCCGCGGAGCGGCTGGGCCCGTTAGCCATGGCCGCTGAGCCTGCGCGTCCGGAGCCCGTGCTCCGCAACGGGAGAGGCCACAACGGTGAGAGGCCCGCGTACCGCAAAAAAAAAAAAAAAAAAAAAAAAAAAAAAAAGTGAATCAGTTATACATATGCATATGTTCCCATATCACTTCCCTCTTGCGTCTCCCTCCCTCCCACCCTCCCTATCCCACCCCTCTAGGTGATCACAAAGCACCGACCTGATCTCCCTGTGCTATGTGGCTACTTCCCACTAGATATTTATTTTTCGTTTGATAGTGTATATATGTCCATGCTGCTCTCTCACTTTGTCACAGCTTACCCTTCCCCCTCCCCATATCCTCAAGTCCATGCTCTAGTAGATCTGTGTCTTTATTCTCATCTTAACCTAGGTTCTTCAGGACTTTTTTTTCTTAGATTCCATATATATGTGTTAGCATATGGTATTTGTTTTTCTCTTTCTGACTTACTTCACTCCGTATGACAGACTCTAGGTCCATCCACCTCACTACAAATAACTCAATTTCGTTTCTTTTTATGGCTGAGTAATATTCCATTGAATATATGTGCCACATCTTCTTTATCCATTCATTCGATGATGGGCACTTAGGTTGTTTCCATCTCCGGGCTACTGTAAATAGAGCTGCAATGAACATTTTGGTACATGACTCTTTCTGAATTATGGTTTTCTCAGGGTATATGCCCAGTAGTGGGATTGCTGGGTCGTATAGCAGTTCTATTTGTAGTTTTTTCAGGAACCTCCATACTGTTCTCCATAGTGGCTATATCAATTTACATTCCCACCACCAGTGCAAGAGTGTTCCCTTTTCTCCACACCCTCTCCAGCATTTATTGTTTCTAGATTTTTTGATGATGGCCATTCTGACTGGTGTGAGATGGTACCTCATTGTAGTTTTGATTTGCATTTCTCTAATGATATATGTAGTTGAGCATTCTTTGATGTGTTTGTTGGCAATCCGTATATCTTCTTCAGAGAAATGTCTATTTAGGTCTTCTGCCCATTTTTGGATTGGGTTGTTTGTTTTTTTGTTATTGAGCTGCATGGGCTGCTTGTAAATTTTGGAGATTAAACCTTTGTCAGTTGCTTCATTTACAAATAATTTCTCCCATTCTGAGGGTTGTTTTTTGGCCCTGTTTATGGTTTCTTTTGCTGTGCAAAAGCTTTTAAGTTTCATTAGGTCCTATTTGTTTATTTTTGTTTTTATTTCCATTTCTCTAGGAGGTGGGTCAAAAAGGATCTTGCTGTGATTTATGTCATAGAGTGTTCTGCCTATGTTTTCCTCTAAGAGTTTGATAGTGTCTGCCCTTATATTTAGGCCTTTAATCCAATTTGAGTTTATTTTTGTGTATGGTGTTAGGGAGTGTTCTAATTTCATACTTTTACATGTACCTGTCCAGTTTTCCCAGCACCACCTATTGAAGAGGATGCCTTTTCTCTATCTTTGACTCCTTTTCAAAGATAAGGTGACCATATGTGTGTGGGTTTATCTCTGGGCTTTCTATCCTGTTCCATTGATCTATCTTTCTGTTTTTGTGCCAGTACCATACTGTCTTGATTACTGTAGCTTTCTGGTATAGTCTAAAGTCAGGGAACCTGATTCCTCCAGCTCCATTTATCGTTCTCAAGATTGCTTTGGCTATTCGGGGTCTTTTGTGTTTGCATACAAATTGTGAATTTTTTTTGTTCTAGTTCTGTGAAAAATGCCAGTGGTAGTTTGATAGGGATTGCATTAAATCTGTTGATTGCTTTGGGTAGTAGAGTCATTTTCACAATGTTGATTCCTCCAATCCAAGAACATGGTATATCTCTCCATCTATTTGTATCATCTTTAATTTCTTATAAGACACTTTCATCAGTGTCTTATAATTTTCTGCACACAGGTCTTTTGTCTCCTTAGGTAGGTTTATACCTAGATATTTTATTCTTTTTGTTGCAATGGTAAATGGGAGTGTCTTCTTAATTTCACTTTCAGATTTTTCATCACTAGTGTATAAGAATGCCAGAGATTGCTGTGCATTAATTTTGTATCCTGCTACTTTACCAAATTCATTGATTAGCTCTAGTAGTTTTCTGGTAGCATCTTTAGGAGTCTCTATGTGTAGTATCATGTCATCTGCAAAGAGTGACAATTTTATTTCTTCTTTTCCTATTTGGATTCCTTTTATTTCTTTTGCTTCTCTGATTGCTGTGGCTAAAACTTCCAAAACTATGTTGAATAAGAGTGGTGAGAGTGGGCAACCTTGTCTTGCTCCTGATCTTAGTGGGAATGGTTTCAGTTTTTCACCATCGAGGATGATGTTGGCTGTGGGTTTGTCATATATGGCCTTTATTATGTTGAGATAAGTTCCCTCTATGCCTACTTTCTTGAGGGTTTTTATCATAAATGGGTGTTGAATTTTATCGAAAGCTTTCTCTGTATCTATTGAGATGATCATATGGGTTTTCTCTTGCAATTTGTTAATATGGTGTATCACATTGATTGATTTCCATATATTGAAGAATCCTTGCATTCCTGGAATAAACCCCACTTGATCATGGTGTATGATCCTTTTAATGTGCTGTTGGATTCTGTTTGCTAGTATTTTGTTGAGGATTTTTGCATCTATGTTCATCAGTGATATTGGCCTGTAGTTTTACGTCTTTGTGACATCTTTGTCTGGTTTTGGTATCAGGGTGATGGTGGCCTCATAGAATGAGTTTGGGAATGTTCCTCCCTCTGCTATATTTTGGAAGAGTTTGAGAAGGATAGGTGTTAGATCTTCTCTAAGCGTTTGATAGAATTCGCCTGTGAAGCCATCTGGTCCTGGGGTTTTGTTTGTTGGCAGATTTTAAATCACAGTTTCAATTTCAGTGCTTGTGATTGGTCTGCTCGTATTTTCTATTTCTTCCTGGTTCAGTCTCGGCAAGATGTGCATTTCTAAGAATTTGTCCATTTCTTCCAGGTTGTCCATTTTATTGGCATAGAGTTGCTTGTAGTAATCTCTCATGATCCTTTGTATTTCTGCAGTGTCATTTGTTACTTCTCCTTTTTCATTTCTAATTCTATTGATTTGAGTCTCCTTCCTTATTTTCTTGATGAGTCTGGCTAATGGTTTATCAATTTTGTTTATCTTCTCAAAGAACCAGCTTTTAGTTTTATTGATCTTTGCTATCATTTCCTTCATTTCTTTTTCATTTATTTCTGATCTGATCTTTATGATTTCTTTCCTTCTGCTAACTTTGGGATTTTTTTGCTCTTCTGTCTCTAATTGCTTTAGGTGCAAGGCTAGGTTGTTTATTCAAGGTGTTTCCTGTTTCTTAAGGTAGGATTGTATTGCTATAAACTTCCCTCTTAGAACTGCTTTTGCTGCATCCCATATGTTTTGGGTCGTCATGTTTCCATTGTCATTTGTTTCTAGGTATTTTTTGGTTTCCTCTTTGATTTCTTCAGTGATCACTTCGTTATTAAGTATTGTATTGTTTAGCCTCCATGTGTTTGTATTTTTACAGATATTTTCCTGTAATTGATATCTAGTCTCACAGTATTGTGGTCAAAAAAGATACTTGGCACGATTTCAATTTTCTTAAATTTACCAAGGCTTGATATGTGACCCAAGGTATGATCTGTCCTGGAGAATGTTCCATGAGCACTTGAGAAAAATGTGTATTCTGTTGTTTTGGGATGGAATGTCCTATAAATATCAATTAAGTCCATCTTGTTTAATGTATCATTTAAAGCTTGTGTTTCCTTAATTATTTTCATTTTGGATGATCTGACCATTGGTGAAAGTGGGTGTTAAAGTCCTTTACTATGATTGTGTTACTATCGATTTCCCCTTTTATGGCTGTTAGCATTTGCCTTATGTATTGAAATGCCCCAATGTTGGGTGAATAAATATTTACAATTGTTATATCTTCTTCTTGGATCGATCCCTTGATCATTAGGTAGTGTCCTTCTTTGTCTCTTGTAATAGTCTTTATTTTAAAGTCTATTTTGTCTGATATGAGAATTGCTACTCCAGCTTTCTTCTGATTTCCATTTGCATGGAATATCTTTTTCCATCCCCTCACTTTTAGTCTCTATGTGTCCCTAGGTCTGAAGTGGGTCTCTTGTAGACAGCATATATATGGGTCTTGTTTTTTTATCCATTCAGCCAGTCTGTGTCTTTTGGTGGGAGCATTTAATCCATTTACATTTAAGGTAATTATCAATATGTATGTTCCTAGTCCCATTTTCTTAATTGTTTTGGGTTTGTTATTGTAGGTCTTTTCCTTCTCTTGTGTTTCTTGCCTAGAGAAGGTCCTTTAGCATTTGTTGTAAAGCTGGTTTGGTGGTGCTGAACTCTCTCAGCTTTTGCTTGTGTGTAAAGGTTTTAATTTCTCCATCAAATCTTAATGAGACCTTGCTGGGTAGAGTAATCTTGGTTGTAGGTTTTTCTCCTTCATCACTTTAAATATGTCCTGTCACTCCCTTCTGGCTTGTAGAGTTTCTGCTGAAAAATCAGCTGTTAACCTTATGTGGATTCCCTTGTGTGTTATTTGTTGTTTTTCCCTTGCTGCTTTTAATATGTTTTCTTGGTATTTAATTTTTTTTTTTTTTTTTTTGCGGTACGCTGACCTCTCACTGTTGTGGCCTCTCCCGTCGTGGAGCAGAGGCTCCGGACACGAAGGTTCAGCAGCTTGGCCCACGGGCCTAGCTGCTCCACGGCATGTGGGATCTCCCCAGACCGGGGCACGAACCCACGTCCCCTGCATCAGCAGGCGGAGTCTCAACCACTGTGTCACAAGGGAAGCCCTGGTATTGAATTTTTGATAGTTTCATTAATATGTGTCTTGGTGTGTTTCTCCTTGGATTTATCCTGTGTGGGACTCTCTGTGCTTCCTGGACTTGATTAACTATTTCCTTTCCCATATTAGGGAAGTTTTCAACTATAATCTCTTCAAATATTTTCTCAGTCCCTTTCTTTTTCTCTTCTTCTTCTGGGACCGCTATAATTAGAATGCTAGTGCATTTAATGTTGACACAGGTCTCTGAGACTGTCCTCAGTTCTTTTCATCCTTTTTTCTTTATTATGCTCTGCAGTAGCTATTTCCACTATTTTATCTTCCAGGTCACTTATCTGTTCTTCTGCCTCATTTATTCTGCTATTTATCCCTTCTAAATTATTTTTTAATTTCATTTATTGTGTTGTTCATCATTGCTTATTTCCTCTTTAGTTCTTCTAGGTCCTTGGAAAATGTTTCTTGCATTTTCTCTATTCTATTTCCAAGATTTTGGATCATCTTTACTATTATTATTCTGAATTCATTTTTAGGTAGACTGCCTATTTCCCCTTCATTTGTTAGTTCTGGTGTGTTTTTACCTTGCTCCTTCATCTGCAGTGTGTTTTTCTGTTTTCTCATTTTGCTTATCTTACTGTGCTGGTTGTCTCCTTTTCACAGGCTGCAGGTTCGTCGTTCCCGTTGTTTTTGGGGTCTGTGTCCAGTGGCTAAGGTTGGTACAGTGGGTTGTGTAGGTTTCCTGGTGGAGGGGACTAGTGCCTGTGTTCTTTTGGATGAGGCTGGATCTTGTCTTTCTGGTGGGCAGGTCCACGTCTGGTGGTGTGTTTTGGGGTGTCTGTGGACTTATCATGATTTTACGCAGCCTCTCTGCTAGTGGATGGGGCTGTGTTCCTGTCTTGCTAGTTGTTTGGCATAGGGTGTCCAGCACTGTAGCTTGCTGGTCATTGAGTGAAGCTGGGTGATGGTGTTGAGATGGAGTTCTCTGGGAGATTTCCATCGTTTGATATTATGTGGAGCTGGGAGGTCTCTTGTGGATCAGTGTCCTGAAGTTGGCTCTCCCACCTCAGAGGCACAGCCCTGATGCCTGGCTGGGACACCAAGAGCCTGTCCTCCACACAGCTCAGAATAAGAGGGAATAAAAATGAGAAAGAAAGAAAAGAAAGAAAGAAAGAAAGAAAGAAAGAAAGAAAGAAAGAAAGAAAGAAAGAAAGAAAGAAAGAAAGAAAGAAAGAAAGAAAGAAAGAAAGAAAGAAAGAAAGAAAGGAAAGAGGATAAAATAAAATAAAGATAAAATAAAAAATATTTTTAAGAAAAAAAATTTATAAATTAAAAAAAAAATGGACGGACAGAACCCTAGGACAAATGGTGAAAGCAAAGTTATACAGACAAAATCTCACACAGAAGCATCACATACACACTCACAAAAAGAGGAAAAGGGGAAAAAATAATCTATCTTGCTCCCAAAGTCTACCTCCTCAATTTGGGATGATTTGTTGATTACTCAGGTATTCCACAGATGCAGGGTACATCAAGTTGATTGTGGAGCTTTAATCCGCTGCTCCTGAGGCTGCTGGGAGAGATTTCCCTTTCTCTTCTTTGTTCGCACAGCTCACAGGGGCTCAGCTTTAGATTTGGCCCCGCCTCTGCGTGTAGGTCGCCTGAGGGCGTCTGTTCTTCGCTCAGACAGGACGGGGTTAAAGGAGCTGCTGATTCGGGACTCTGGCTCACTCAGGCCAGGGGGAAGGAGGGGTACAGATGCAGGGCGAGCCTGCAGCCGCAGAGGCCGGCGTGCGTTCTCCTGGGGAACTTGTCCCTGGATCACGGGACCCTGGCAGTGGCGGGCTGCACCGGCTCCGGAGGGGAGGTGTGGATAGTGACCTGTGCTTGCACACAGGCTTCTTGGTGGCGGCAGCAGCAGTCAGCATCTCATGCCCGTCTCTGGGGTCCGCGCTGATAGCCGCAGCTTGCGCCCGTCTCTGGAGCGCCTTTAAGCGGTGCTCTTAATCCCCTCTCCTGGCGCACCAGGAAACAAAGAGGCAAGAAAAAGTCTCTTGCCTCTTCGGCAGGTCCAGACTTTTCCCCGGACTCCCTCCAGGCTAGCCGTGGCGCACTAACCCCCTGAAGGCTGTGTTCATGCCGCCAGTCCTCTCCCAGCGATCCTACCGAAGCCGAAGCCTCAGCTCCCAGCCCCCGCCCGCCCCGGCGGGTGAGCAGACAAGCTTCTCGGGCTAGTGAGTGCCAGTCGGAACCAGTCCTCTGTGCGGGAATCTCTCCGCTTTGCCCTCCACATCCCTGTTGCTGTGTTCTCCTCCGTGGCTCCAAAGCTTCCCCCTTCCGCCACCCGCAGACTCCGCCCGCAAAGGGGCTTCTAGTGTGCGGAACCTTTCCTCCTTCACAGCTCCCTCCCACTGGTGCAGGTCCCATCCCTATTCTTTTGTCTCTGTTTTTTCTTTTTTCTTTTGCCCTACCCAGGTACTTGGGGAATTTCTTGCCTTTGGGAGGTCGGAGGTCTTATGCCAGTGTTCAGTGGGTGTTCTATAGGAGCAGTTCCACGTGTAGATGTAGTTCTGATGTATCTGTGGGGACGAAGGTGATCTTTGCGTCCTACTCTTCCACCATCTTCTCCTGTCTCCAGGCGTACTGTTTTTACTTTAACTTCATGACCTCACATCTCAAATGGACTCGATACTACTCAGCAATTCTTCAATGTTTATCAATTCAGCTCACTTTCCAATACCTGAGATGACTATTTTATATATTATCCTCTCTCCTTTCCAAACTCGTTCTGAATCACTCATAGCTAATGGCCCCACCTCATATTTTACTGTGAAAATAATAATTACCAGAGCAGAGTTCCTTATAAACACATCTGCAAACTCACTGATAAAAGAAATTTTCACATATTGAGGTATGGGGAAGTCATCCTGACTTATACATGAGTTAACTTGAATTTTATGTTAACTAGAACAGCCTGTTTGTGGCCCATCAAACATACATTGTACATCTGCTTTAGTTATTAAAGAAAAGGGAACATTGACCAGAAGTAAAGAATGCCCATGTTAAAAATAAAGATTAAATGCCTCCCTTCCTGGGACGCCAATGCTGGTACTCCTTCGATGATAAGATTCCCTTGCTAGGTGCCAAGACCACACTAATTAGCTATGTATGTGCTGGTATGTTTGTTTGTTTTTTTGAAATCGTGAAGAAATGTGTCCCTGACTTGTTTAATGGTCTTTCTTCTGACAAGATCTAAAACTGTGCTGAAAACCATGCTTCTTCAGAGCAGTTCCTCAGGGTAATCTGGGAAGCTGGCTGCTGGGCTACAGTCCTCTCTTTGGCTCAAATAAAACTTTTTCCTACTCTTATTACAGGTTGTGTACTGATTACTTTTGTTGATATCACTTACATACCCACATAACTTCTCTTTTCCCCATCTGTTATATCTAAGAAATATAAAGGCCAATCCTTTCATAAATGCTTGGATTCCATTTTGGCTTCTCTTTCAAGTTTTTTACTCCCACTTCTAACTTAGATCCAATAGTTTTCACACTTCAAGTCCACAGACATTTGGGGGGTATAATTACTTCTGGGTTTATGTGGTCGTTGATATATTTGTATTGAGGCATGTTCATCTGTAAACAGATATATAATCCTAACTAAAGTATATGAAATAATTAAGAATATTTAACATTTCTAAAACTATGAGACAGGTCTTCATGAAGCAAAATAAAAGAAATATGGTACAAACATACCTGCTGCTTCTCTACTTTTAATAATCATCAAATTCAATTTCTCAAAGTCTAAATATCCCCTATATTCACTTTAATTAGTTCACTGTGTTGATTTACTTCTCACATCAACTGGAGGTTATTTGCAATTTGTGATGTGAATTGGTCTTTCCCAAAGACTATTCAGTTTTCAGATGTTTTAAGTTTGACTTCACTTTAGTAATTGTTTTAAGTTTTTTGGTCACAGTTGTAATGGAAGAAAATAGCTACCTTAAAACTACACAATATGCTATGATATAAAGCTGGATACTTAAAACCTTTTGATGACATGAGCTAAATGCAGTATCAAAAATATTTTGGGAGATGACTTGTTGAAAGATGATTGCACCGAATGCATACCGAGTCATGCGGATGCATACTCTGCAACAACACTTCCTTTCCAAAAATGCAAATACAGACATTAATCATCCCTACTTTGAGAAATGTAAGAAAAGAATGTATTCTGAATTACTTTGGACTGCTGGACAGTATTACCTTTTTTTTTTTTTTGCATCAAGATATTTATTGTAGTATTTCTCAAAATAGAGAGGAAAAACTAGAAACTATTCAAAATGAGAAAAGAGTTTAGTGTATTGTGACAGATCATATGCAGCCCTTAAAATTAAAATTATGACCATATCATAAGCATTTTTATTGGATAATATTACCTTGAATATACATATATATATATATATATATATTTTTTTTTTTTCTTTCTTTCTTTAACTCCCAGATGGACCAAATGCTTCTCGGCTTTTCTTCTTCTAATAATAAGAATAGTAACTAGAACAAATGGAAGTTTACTCCACCATACTTAACATTGTGCTAAGAGCTTACACGCTTTAGCTCTTTTAATTCTCTCATCAACCTTATAAAATGGGTACTATTAGGGCAAACTCTAGTGTCTGGTGTTATTGTTTTTACCATATATGACCTATACACCTGAAATTTTATATGATTTAACCTAACTTTACTACCCTATTTTACAGATGAGGATACTGAGGTACAGAGAGGTGAAGTTGATTACTCAAGGCTTGTGTCACACCCAGGTCTGTATGGCTCAAGAACTGGACTTAACACTCAGAATGGTATCTTAGCAACACTTGAAACGTCAAGATAACCCTTTTTGTCTTAAATGGTAAACTTTCATCAATGTTAACTAGAGTTCTGCAACATTGGGTTATCAACGGTGCAACTTGTTCAGATTTTATCAGATAATTCTTCATACTTTCTCATCCTGATAATACTCACTATGCTCACTTAGAAGCATGAAAGGAAAATAGTTCTTTAAACAATACATACTAATCCTAAATTATTCATTGTTACTGAAAATCACATAACAAAGGATCCTTAAATGGTCTAGCTTATCTCCTGAGGAAACATGAAAAAGTACATTATGTCTCTGTGTGCTATAATTCTAAGATTAATCAAAGTTCTGGCCTCTAGCAAAGACTGGCTGGCCAGTTGCTATCAGGAGAGAATCAGGTATAAAAAATTTCAGGGAAGGACTGTGGGTTCACCTTTAGGAGTCAGGTCTGAGCAATTTGAGTACAAACATTATTTAGCTTAAGTGATAGTTTAATCTACTAAAATATTTTCTTTGCATGATGATTTATGTTATATTTTCTCATAAGTTTAATGGACTGAATTTGTATAAGCAATGCCAGATGAAACAACATTTACTTAAAGGAACTAGAAAAGAAATTTAATCAGCAATTAAGAATCTCATTTTGCCTATTCTTAGTAGTCATTATATTAGCATTACTCTATGAGGATATTAAAGGAAAAAAAAAGCACATCAACATTACATTACTACACATACTCACACCAAAAATAACAACAGATATATTTATTGTCATGAACAATATGCTGAACTGACTTTTAAAAACATAATTAGAGGATTGATTAAAAGTGACTATGATGGCTGAATTAATTCCACTAGCTACCATGGGATTTGTCTGTATATGCTCTAACAAATATATACTCTTTGATGAACTTTCCTTTTTAAAAGCATAAAGTGGAAAAAACGTATTAGTGTACTAGCATACATGAAGTATTAGCATAGCGTGTGTAGGTGTTAACATTGGCTTTAGCCAAGGAAGAGCACACTGAAAACACCATCCTCTATTAAATATACTCCCACCTGCTTTGGGAGAATGAATAGGCAAAACATAGGCGACTAGTATTGCTTCAAGGGAGGTTCCCATCTCTGATGCCTCCCAAGTGAATGAACATCAAGCTGTACTGCCAAATAACTAGCAGAGGGTGCTATCAAGAATATGCAATAGATCCCATGTATTTACTTGAGATGAAGAACTTGAAGGGTGAAATGGAGGTAAGGAGCAAGTCCAGTATCTAAAAGGAAAACAGTCATCCCAAGTTCATCAGCGTGGTTCCATTCTGTGTTACTGTGTCCAAATTTGCTTGAGCTGCAACCATTAGTGAACTTTCCATGAATGCTGCTCCCTGGAGTACTGATGATAATACCCTAAATCTTCACCTCTTGGCTAAATAAGGTAACGAAGAAGAAAAGCCTCACTTTCAGTTCCAAAATAAAATCCTCTTGGCTCTACCTAATGCTCCCCATGATGGTCTCTTATCTTCCTGGGTCTCATAAGACTCAACATTTGCCTGCTTTCAACCCCAGATACGTTTTACCTTTCCCTGGAGGGAGGATAGCTATATGGAAATAGTAAGTACATCAGTGAAAGCAGCCCCATTCTCTATGCTGGTGGGCTTTTAGAAACATCTTGGACACTGCTTTTTAGAGGAGATCCAGCTAGGTATATGCAGAAGCTTGACAGCTAACCTTTTAAACAAGTTGAGCTGTTTTATAGCAAACTCCCCAAACTTGTAGTTCTATATTTTTAAACGATGTGTGTGTGTCTATATCAAATACATTTTTCTGAACACATTTCAGCTAGCATACAGCCATCAAATGTCAAGGAACACAAAGCAATCTTACTCTACCTTGTGTACAATACTAGTGGCTCTGGTAAAAGATTAAAAACAACCATATTTATAACTGGAAATTAGATTTTGTATTTAGATTTACTTTCCATTGTTCTTTTTAAATGCATGGTTAATACAGTTGGATAAACCCTCTTCCTGTCCTCTGAGCCAGATTAAATGCGGTTTGGATTCATAATGATATTTATCCAGTTTTTTCATATTTGACTTGTATAGGATAGTTTTTTTTGTTGTTTGTTTTTAATATCAACCATGCCCCAGCATAGACAGAAAAGAAAAGGCATTTTGATTATTTCAGTAAGCTTAAACGAATATATCTGAATGCATAACTATGTATAAAAATGGATATGTAAGGTATCATATATACACATGTATGTTTATTGGTATTGTATGTGTGTGTGTGTGTGTGTATATATATATATATATATATATCAACATATAGTGAGAGCAGTTTACCATTATTTTATATCCCAGTTATATACCATGTGATTTTCATTTTCAAAAATGATACCACTGAGAGGTAGTAGCTATTGAAAAGATTTTGAGGTCTATACCAACAGGGAGATAAAAGATAGTGGCCATTTCAACCTTAAACCCCTGGACTTATCCACTGGTTCAGGGATGGGCTAAGGACTCGCAGGCTTTTCACTGTTTACCCTTCTTCACAAGCTGCACAAAGGTTTTATTCAAATTGAACAGACCTCTCAGTTTGATTGATGCTCACAGCTACAACCACTTCCCCAAAGTGAGGAAAAAGCAGGGGTGCTAGGAATAGAGAGAAATTTAAAAATAGTCTGAATGATGCAAGAGCAATACTGCACCTACCACCCCAATTTAGCAAAGTGGAATATGTACTAAAATTGGAAAGGAAAAAGGCCTTCTCTTTAATAGAAGGAAAGCAGAAAAAATCAAAAGAAAGTGGGATTGCACCTTTAAGAGAAATAGAAATTGTAAATGACCATATGCCTTTGGAGAGAAACTGATTGAAAAGATGAGAAGATAAATAATTCAATTCAGACACTCATAACCAAGTAATACATCATTCAGTCTTATTTGTTTTCATTTTTCCGCTTATAATCAGAATTTAATTAAAACATTAAAATTATTTTTCATGTATTTTATGAGTACCTAAATATCGTAAATTATATATTATATAATGCCATTCATTTTAGCAATTGATATTTTGTTCTTTCTTTAAAGTTTTCAATTATAGCCTGCTTTTGTGAGAAATTCTTTTCATTCTCATTTTTCAGCTCTAGGGCAGGAAGGTATATTGCCTTATCTGATGCATCTTGTTAGGGTTGTTTTGATTTCATAAAGGAAAAACTACTGGGTAAAAGATAACTGCATCAGAATTATGCTTGACTCTAATCACAGGTGTTTGGTGATCAGAACCTTCTGATGCCCTTGCCCTTGCTGTGGATGGGGTCTGTTGATCTTCAACCTTCTACTTGCTTTTTAATCCTTTGCTGCTCAGTCTTGCAGCTTGACCTTATTATTCCAGTTGCCTGACATCTACACATAGAACAATATATTTTTTTTCAAATTGAGGGGTGTTTTAAATGAGGAGTTGTGGTTGTGAGGTCAATTTAGTGGATCATAACCAGAAAATGAAATTGAATAGACTAGATAGAAGATATTAAATTCTATCAGCTACAATAATGGCAAAATATGGTTAGGTAAACTGTGTGTGTATGCTGTGAGGTAAATGTATTACTGTTGGTCATTGTCAAAAAACTTTGAAAATCACTACGGTAGAGGAATACTTATCCACGAAACTAAAACGTCAAAAACATCCCAATAGAATTATCTTAGAAAGCTTTTTCAATTTATCTGATAATAATAAATACTGTATTCAATTTCTCTAAGACACATACGCTTTAAAACTGCTTATTTATTATCATAGTCTATGTCGCATATTAGGAATGATAACGTTTGCTAAAATCTTTTTTTGGATCACTTGGACAATTTGTATGTACAATACCTAAACTCCAAAAATAACATTAACTGAGACAGATCAATGGTTAGACTCTCCTGCAAATGATCTTTGGCTGAAACTCTAAATTTGGTATCTTTAGTATTGCTCATCAGCTAACCTTAGTTAATTTCTCTAGAAGGAGCCTCTATCCTCTCTGGCTCAGCATAGCAGCCAACCTTCTCCCGTTGACATGAGTTTGTTAAGATGAGTTACCAAGTCCTGATCTCCTCTTCCCTAGTACAGCCCACCTCATCTTATTTCCTATTCTCATCTATTTCCTTATTGTTATATGCTTTTTAAATCAACTATTATACTGTTTCTGAGGTTTCAGTTAAAGAAAATAATATGTATAAAGATATCATAATCATTGATGCATACAAACTAATTTTGGTTCCTTCCCTTTTCAGAAAAATCTCCAAACTGTACCATGCTTAAACACATTGCTGCAAACAACTCTCAAAGGAATGTTAATTTCTAGCATTAGTTTTTCTAATTTTTTAAAGTAAGGATTCAAATGCCACTGAAGCATCACATCATATGGTATATATTTTTAAGATTAAATATTAATCTTACACTGAAATATTTAGTTTTTAAGATTACTATATAGTAGAGAAATAAAAATAATGATCATGCTATAATATTTGAAACATTTCACAAATATTAATAAATTACATTTAAATATCCCCACAGCTGATCCTCACTTTAAAGAGAGATGTTTGCTCTACTATATTAATTTATAAAATAGATATACTGGAGATGAGTATCTAGACCAGTGCTGTCCAATAGAAATAATATGAGCACAGGTGAGAGTCATATTATATAATTTCAAATGTTAAAGTTTCTAGTTTCCACATTAGAAAAAGAGGAACACGTTGAAGTTAATTCTAACAATATATTTTATTTAACTCAAAATATTGTCATATCAATATGTAATCAATATAAAAATTAATGTCTTGAAATCCAGCAAATCTCAATTCAGACCTGCACTATTTTAATTAGGCAAACAGCCATGTGTAGCTAATGCTACCATATTAGAAACTACAGATCCGGAAGGTGACCATATGTTTTGATTTATAGGAATATTTACCATAAAGTTCCTTTAACCAGCTATTCTTGATGGATGCTCCTGTGAAAACTGGTGGCTGGATTATAGTAACAGATGTCTACAATGGAAAAATAATGCCTTTCTGAAGTCATAAGACAAAAAATGTAGTTAATGGATATACTGTTTCTCAATTAAAATGTATTTTTCATATAATTTGTAACATTTGTGTTCTTTCATGTTTCACAAAAAGCACTAGAACATCCAGTTATTTCAAGAGCCCAACAAACTGAACAACTACTGATTAAACAGTAACCTCTTTCCTGAATTTAAAATATGGCCTAATTTTCAAAAATTGTTTTATATATAAATTTGCACAGCTATACTTTTTGTAAAATATATGTATAAAGTGAGATATAAATAGCATAATGATTAAGGAACTATATGAGTACATGCTGATACTTGCAAAATCTCATGCAGATGAATAAAAGAAGGAAAAATTAGATCATTTTTATTTAGAGACAACTTTTATTTAAACAACCTTTCTATGTTATAGAATATTATGACATCATTTTGAAAACATTAGCTGTAACCAAAAAATATCCTTTTTCATATATTACTGAAAGTGTCGTCTTATAAATAAATAATTCATGGAAGTTTAATTACAAGGATATGGATATCTAAAATAGCTAAATACATAGAATTCAAAAGAAATAAACCCAAGCAGTTTTGTTTTGTTTGTAAACAGCCATGCAGCTAAATTTTTGCATAGTGTTTTTACAACATGCTTTCTGTTTGAGATTAATAATATGCTATAATGTAACAGGTTAACTTGTCATTTAGTGTATTATCTTTAAAATTTTAGAAAATTAAAATAAATTGATATAAATTAATATAAATCACACCTCTATGAGACATTTTATAGTTAGATTTATTAATAAAATAAAACTAATGTGTATCACTGTAAAATGTGCAGATAATGTTCTGACATTTTATAACTCTTTACTAGAAAAATAAAAATTTAAATGTATAAACTATAGCATTTGTTTCTGAATCAGTGACATTTTTTGGATAACAAATAATTTTATGACTGATTTAAAGTATATTATCATTTCAATTTGTATGAAAATTTATCTTATTCTACAGCTTGGTTATGATTATTTCTTGCTTTCATTTGTCTGAACAATACAATAAGAAGACCTATCTCTTCATCTGGCCAAAAATATTACTTTTTCATCTTCTGTTTACCTTAGGAGCATTCAATTTCAATAGCTTCATTACTTTTGACTTTATTCTACTTTACTGTTCTTTTATCATGTGCTTTTTTAGATGCCTATCAAACTCAACTAAAGGTCTTATGTAAATTTCAAGAATGGGATTAATATTTTCATATAATACTAAGAAGTTAAAATATTTGTATTTTAAAAATTGAATTTGATCTTTCATTCTAATAACAATGAGGAATTATTTTATTTAGATGTTTCCTTTTTAAGGCATACTCCGTCCATAAAAGAGCATCATCTAACTCTTGTTAATTTGAAGCTGCAACTGAGATGCAAACCTTGAGGGTAAAGGATAGTGCTTTATCCTGCTGGGCTTAAAAGAAATGCAATATTTTGATAAGATCCAGAAAGTCCTAAACAAAAGTACTGTAATCACTAATCTAGCCACCTTCATCACTACTCAGACAGCGGAATGAGGAAACACGTTTCTTTACTGGATTGGCCTTATTTTTCCTCTGCCATGTTTTTCATTATCCTAGCAATGCAGTAGATAACTATTTTCAAGATTTAAAAAATAACCTTTTTTTACAAGATTTACAAAAACAGAAAAAGAAAGTGATCAGACTCCAGATTCCTTTAAATAAGTATATTTCTAATGACTCTCATAGAGTTAACATTACCAAATTTAATTTTACACATTTCACAAATGCATTTATTTTTATAAAATGAGCTTCAGCTATACATTTTGGAGCACATTTCTAGTATGAGTATAAGATTGCCCAATAGGCAATCCCCAAAGTTTAGTTACAAAAGTTTTTGGTAAATGGTAGCATTGGTGGACCAATCCATCCGTAAGGCATGTTATAACTAACCAGTTTTAAATATATAAATTTGGATTCTCTTGCAGAAGGAAGAGGCAGTTCAATTGGTTTATAACCATATCCACCCATGTGAAGATAAAATTGTAAGCTTTCCAACCAGTAATCCCAATATAATTATTCAAATTAGAAAATTATAACAATTCTAAAGTGTTCTTGGTGATGAGACTGTATCTTTTCAAAGAGATTAAAGGTTAATATGTCACATTTATACGTGTGATCACTGTCTTCCTGTGTATTTATCTTCTAAGAAAATATGACAGTCTATTTATTTAAAACACAGTGCTTAAGGCATATTAGACTCCATCCAAAATACCAGAACCAAAACAAGTAAAGAGGCAAACAAAGCAAAGGAGTAGATGCTATTAGGTGAATATACAGATAAATAAGTGAACAGTGAATTTGACTTGGATTTTTAGGAACTAAAGCAAAGCAGATTTGGGTTAGGTAGTTTTCATTTTGCCATAAGAAGATACACAAAATCTGTCTATAGAAAAGAATTGTTTCCTGGGACTAATGTCACAAAACAGATTTCTGGGTAGGTCTGGGCAATGTAAAGAACGATGAGTCTGGGCAATATTTTAAATTAGAGTATTAAAATTTCACCCAGAGATAACATTGAAAGGATTCTAAGGTTAGAAGCAGAGAATATGCCACTAAATCATCCCTCAGTGAAGGTGTTTCTGTGCCATTGAGGTGATGTGATCCAGGGACATGGCTTTCTGGGTAACTCAAACACTGGAGGGCAATTTATTGTATATCTGCATGGCACAGCATTTGTCACATAAACAGCAGACACTATTTTTGAAAGGTGCATGTGAGAGTTTGCTTTGTTCATGTTAGATTTTCTAGTATGTGAGAAAAATCTTAGAAACATGCCGAAAAGTGAAGAGGATTTTTTTATTTTTAAATGTTTTGGGGGTATGATTATTTTAACTTATAAAAGTTTTTATATATATATATATCATTTTTATTACAAAATATATATATATATTACAGAAGTGACATATATATGCGTAAATATATAGTGGAAATGCTATATATATATATATATATATACACACATATATACATATATATAGTGGAAATGCTAGAAAATGCAAGGAACAAGAAGAAAATTTTAAATTACATATAATTAAATCACCTAGAAATCACCATTGTTAATTTTTTGGGATGATATCTTCTTGACACTTCCATAGTTATAGGATTATTTATTCTAATGAACTTTACTCATATACTCCTACAAATTTTAATTCACAGATTGTCATTCAAGTGGAGAGATGATATTTCTCCCTTGTGTTGTCACTTCCAACTTGACGAAATTTTCACATGTTCAGTCTTTCAAAGCCAACCACCTCACTGTTGATATCTGCCTGCCTCTGACTGCAGGATAGCCTGGAGTCAGCTGCAAATAAGCATTGCTCCCTTCTGACCAGGTACCCATTTATTGGTCACCGCAAAGAAAGCAAGGAGTGATAAGGAGACACCTCAAGGCAGCATGAATGGCATTTTTTGCCTAACTGATACCCTCCATTCCCACAACATCCTGGATAAAAAAGCTTTTCCTGAATATTTCCGATATAAAGCTGATAATCATAACTGGCTTTCAGCAGCAAGAAATCTGAGTATTTGTTGATAGATGTAATGAAAAATGGAATCTATTTAGTCAGCACACATTATGGGACATGAAATGTAGTGTAGTGTCAACACTGCAACTGATTTTGCTCCAGTGACACGTCTAAGGAAACTGGTAGCATACCACACAGGTCTGGGCATCGAGCAGCCTCCTCGGAAACCGCTTTGAGCCGCAGGAAGTGTCAATGGCAATACCCACCAGTGAGTCCCTGGACCACGGCCAAGGCCCTGGTGCTTAAATGATGTTCTCCCTACCTCAGGCCCCCGGTGGGACTGCTGAAGATGCCTAGGCACCCGGGCGGCAGCTGTACAACAGGCGAGAGCAGGGTGGCTGCAAAGCCCAGGAGGCAGAGTCTATGCCTAAGGACGTGCAGACGTACAGTCCAAAGCCGTCCTGCAGAGCCGCCAGCTGCTGGGAAGCAACAGGAGGGACCCACCTGAGACAAGCATCAACGATGAGTGGCCCTTTTTGCAGAAAAGGGGAGGGCAACCATCAGATTGAAAAGCAGGGGCCAGACTCCTGCAAATGAATCATGGGCTCGTAGGGGAGATGAATTTGTTTCTACCTTTAGGCATACTTAGGAATTATTTTTCAGCCTCAGTTTCCTTCTCTGAACGAACCAACATGTCCTATCTGAGAGGAAAACAAAACCAAACAAAACAGGAATTTAAAGGCCAGCTGACTGTGGAATTGATGGGCTGGTTATTCATGGGAGGGTCTGCACAGATGCTTCTGGGTTTTGTCTTTAGGTGGAAGGAGGAGGAAAGAGAATTGTGGCACATTGCTGGGGAAAGACAGCAGATGTGGGCATTGAGGAAGGAAAGTGGCTGATTTTGAGTGGCCCTGGAGCAAGCGGTTTGTGCAGAATGATGAGGAAGGGTCTGTATTCATGTGAGGCTGTGGGGCTGTGGCCACATACACTGGGAACCCAGGCCCCAGAGACCTAGCTCATCGCAGAGTGAGAGCAGATCACGGGCCCTCCTCTCTCTCCTTTCTGCAAGCCAACACAGCCGGCAGTATAACAGTGAGTAGTATAATAGTGAACTTCCTGGCCGTTCACTATTATAGCCTCCACTGGGGGATGTAGATTTCCACGGAAAGCATCAAAGGCGACTTTGATGAACATAAATAACCTTCCAGACTCAGAGGAACTAGGAAGATTTGGAAGGGAGGCTGAGATGCTCTGTGAATGCGGGCTGCTGGAAGAAATGTCCTAATTTAAGCAGTAATGTGACTGTGATCTCACTTGCTCTCATAGAATGGTGAGGCCTGAGGCATTCGGCTTACATGTAAACATTCAAATGCTTCATATGCTTTTTGGTCATTTGTCTGTCTTCTTTGGAGAAATGTCTATTTAGATATTCTGCCCATTTTTTGATTGAGTTGTTTGGTTTCTTTTTGATACAGAGCTGCATAAACTTTTTGTATATTTTAGAAATGAATCCCCTGTTGGTCACTTATTTTGCAAATATTTTCTCCCATTCTGTGGGTTGTCTTTTTGTTTTGTTTATGGTTTCCTTTACTGTGCAAAAGGTTTTAAGTTTAATTAGGTCTGTTTTGTTTAACATGACTAATTATTAGAGAAATGCAAATCAGAACTACAATGAAATATCACCTCACACCAGTCAGAATGGCTGTCATCAAAAAATCTGCAAGCAATAAGTGCTGGAGAGGGTGCTGGGAGAAAAGGGAACCCTCCTGCACTGTTGGTGGGAATGTAAATTGGTACAACCATTATAGAGAACAGTATGGAGGTTCCTTAAAAAACTAAATATAGAACTACCATATGATCCAGCAATCCAACTCCTGGGCATATATCCAGAGAAAACCATAATTCTAAAAGATACATACACCCCACTCTTCACTGCAGCACTATTGACAATAGCCCAGACATGGAAGCAACCTAAATGTCCATTGACAGATGAATGGATAAAGATGATGTGGTACATATATACAATGGAATATTACTCAGCCATATAAAAGAACAAAACAGTGCCATTTGCAGTAATGCAGATGGACCTAGAGATTATCATACTAAGTGAAGTAAGTCAGATAGAGAAAGACAAATATCATATGATATCACTTATATGTGGAATCTAATAAAAATGATACAAATGAACTTTTTTATAAAACAGAAACAGACTTACAGATCTCAAAATCAAATTTATGGTTACTAAAGGGGAAACGTGAGGGGAAGTGATAAATTAGGAGATTGGGATTAACATATACATACTACTATATATAAAATAGGTAACTAACAAGGACCTCCTATATAGGACAGGGAACTCTACTCAATGTACTGTAATAACCCATATGGGAAAAGAATCTGAAAAAGAATGGAGATATATATGCATATAAAATTGATTTACTTTGCTGTACACCTGAAACTAACACAACATTGTAAATCAACTATACTGTAATAATTATTTTTTAAAAATTCATATACTTGTTCTAGGTCATAGTTGTTCTGAGATTAATTACACAAAATATGTGATAGGGCCCAAAGCAGGTCCTGGAATAAAGAAGTTACTTAATATTTTCCAAGAAGCACTGCAAGGAGCTCTACATGCATTTTCCATTTTAATCTTCATAACCACTTTACAAATTATTAAATAATGACTACTAACATCTCCGACATAAATTTCAGGGAGGTAGTAATCTACCCAACATCACACAATTGTAAGTAATGGAGTCAGAACAATCATAGGTTTCCCTGTTTTTCTGGGTTTTTGTTTTTTATTTTATTTTTTTTTCGGATTAGACTTCTAAGTGGGAGTGGGAGGGGAGGTAAGGGAGGAGGTAATTAGAAACTGGGTCTGCATAGTTTGAGAAAGCATAACTGATACATCTGTTGTTTTCATTATACACATTTTAGAAAGTAAAGCTTCATTTTTTTAAAGATACAAATGAACTTATATACAAAATAGAAAGACCCACAGACATAGAAAACAAACTTACGGCTACCAAAGGGGAAAGGCTGGGGAAAGGATAAACTAGGAATTTGGGATTAATGTATACACTCTACTATGTATAAAATAGATAACAAACAAGGACCTACTGTATAGCACAGGGAACTATAATCAATATTTTGTAATAACCTATAAGGGAAAAGAATCTGAAAAAATAGATATATATGTATATGTAACTGAATCACTTTGCTGTACACCTAAAACTAACACAACATTGTAAATCAACTATAACTCAATAAAAATAAATAAATAAATAAAATAAAATGATGTCCAACAAAAAAAATTAAAAAATAAACTAAAGCTTAATACAAATGCTCTTGGCTGGTGGGGTTCCTGAACGACAACATGAGAAACACTGCAGGGATATGTGGCTGATGAATCCCTACATCTCCCCACACTGACTTACCAGGGGACCCAGCACAATGAGAACATCAAAGTGTTCATTTTTATTTTTCTTTCAGTACTGGGATAATGGGCGATTTTTATTTTCTTCTTTGTTTTCCCAATTTTCCACAATAAACTTGCATCTTTCCTAATCATAAAAACAGTTATTAAATGCAGATTCAATTTTTAAATTTAAGACCTTTATTATAATATGGAAATGATTTTTGAGTAGTCATAGTGAAAAGGTAGTAAATAGCAGTATATATAGGTAATTACATAAACATGTCTATAAGAAAAACAATGAAGGAAAATACACTAAATCCCAACTCATTTTGATTGTCCTTTAAAAACTGCCCCCAGTGCCCAAATCTAGTTATTAATAAGCCATCTAAACAACAGTTTTTTTGCAGCTATATCAACTTTTTGGATCGCTTTTTAATGTGACATTCAATATTTATTAAATAAGCAATGCCATGAAAAATACATTAATGAACAAACCACTTATTGTTTTAAGGGAAAGAGAAAAAGAAGGGTAAAGGGGTTATATCTGCCTCCATGGGGGACATCAAAATCACCTGTGGAGTATTTTAAACCCACAAATTTGCATGAACATTTTGTACCACCTGCTACTATCTTTTCCTAGATTCAGATAAACCAGTGGTTGAAATGGGAAACTTGGTTGAAAAATCTCTCTGATAGGGAGGCACTGTTCCTGATGTTCATGTGTTTGATTCTCTCAGTGTGTGGGATTTGAGAACGGTAGAGAAGCACCAGCCCAGATGCTGTGCAGAGCTGTCCAAAAGTGTCACACTGAAAACATGAGAGAGACAGTTTATCTGACAACCAGGGACAATATGTATAAATCTCAGAGGTATTTTTGTTTATTCTGCTTTGTTTTGCTTTTGTTTCTCAAAGGAAAAGCCCACCTTCTCCAACCCACCGTCCAGTCCCCAAACAAAAAAAATGAACAAATGATATTGGATGTTGGATGACAAAATTTTTTCCACCGTAGTAAGATGGTCATTGCTTCTGCTTTGGACCTTATATGCTGCAGTAGCAGAGCACTCAGCATTAACAGAGACCCTGAGGAGGGTGACCAGGTGGATAGCCGTGTTTCTGGCAAAGGTTAAACAATGAATGAACCTTAATGAATGGTTTGAAGGTACCAGAATTTAAAATGACATTACCAAATCGGGATTCCTGAATGCCACGTGGAATAAGATTTCAAACTCTTTTATAGGAACCAACTGGATTCAATTGTTTAAGAATACTAACAAAGATAGAATATTAGAGATCTTATGAGCCATACAAATACAGCTGCTTTTGTGATTCTATCACTTTCATTGAGGCGTGTAGTTGGAATACTCTTGAAATTGACATTTGCATTACTTTCATAAGTTGAAATAAGTATTATTTAGATATAGCCTATCCTTGTAGAAAATTCACTGTCCTGAATTACAGTTTATATTTTTTACCTTTTTTCTCCAGTAATCAGACTGGCCTCAGAACTCTCATTAGAAATGTTTCCCAGATTATCTCCTTATGGTGGCTACTTAGTATACAATGAAAGCACCATTCAAACTATTAAGAAGGAAAAAGCAAATTCTCTTAGTGTTGCTATCTTATCTCACTTTTAATAAAACTTGAGTCTTACCCAAGAGTACTTATTTTTATTGACTTGTTCTCTAACCCGGGGGGTTAGTAAACGAAAAACAGAAACAATGTAATATGGATTACAAACACTAGGCATGAATATTGGAAGGAGAAGAATGCATTCAAATCTGAGCAAACAGCTTTCTTATGACAAAAAGAAAGTGGGTTACAGTTTACCTATTTTAGGGTTCCAAGAAAGAAAGTACATTATTTTGAGATTCATTTCTAAAGGATTTGCCTCTCTCCCTGGACACCTCACCCTACCTCACTTCATAAGTCACATGCTGTCTAGACCAGATTCAAGGTTGACTCTGAAAAGATTACATTCACAGGGTCACCAGGAGTGAAGGCAGGGGCAGGAGTTTTCAGCCTGGAGAATGCAGCTTTGATTTATGTTGGGTTGCAAATTTAAGTTCTGACCAGGACTTTTCTACCTTTCCAATCCGAAAAGCAAAAGCTACAACAAAAGAAAAGCAACCTGCAATGTAATATAAATGAGTACAATAACTTAGAATAAGGGCAATCTACCTAAATAGGACTTTATATGGTTACAGGATATTTACTATATTTTACAACTCCTGCATAGTACTGTTATAAATCCTATCACTAGACGATCTTTATTTTTCCCAGTATCACAAACTTATTCACATGAAAACTTCACTTACAATGTATTAAATAAAGAAAAGCACACAAATTAGAGCTCTTTATTAACCAAGATTAAAAATCAAATGAAAATGGTAACACATAATATTGAAATCTTTATTTCATTGCTTATATTTCACTTCAAGCAAAGGGGTTATAATGTTCACCTGCTCTCACAACTTTCATATACATTTTCATTTAATTCAAAGGTCAAATGCCAGTGGTGTGGATCAAATGTATTAAACAAGAGTGGAAAAAAATCAAATGTCATTTGGCTTTTTCACTATCATGATCATGATATTAGAAAGAATAAACTAAACTGGGTTTTATATACTGGTCAGCAGAAGAGGTTTTCATTGTTAGGAAGTAGGCATGCATGAGAACAAGGACACGGAGAGTTCATAAAATGTCAGATCACAATGAAATATATGCTCTCTCATTTCCTGTGGGTTTGGCTTCGTATGCTTTCAGACTGAGGATATGGATAATATAACAGAATGGTGTTAAGAAAGGAGTGAAGAATTGTGTGAAGAATTCTCCCAAACGCTCAGGAACACAACTTTGGCTTGGTGTACACCACTGGGTACCAAGCAAATGAGATCACTGAGAATCATCATTTCTACCTTGTGACCTCTGCCTGCATGAGCTACCATTCTTAACGACTTAATGGTAGTGTTCAACTATTTTTCATGGATATCTAAGCTGTAAAATCTCCCATGAAGCACTTTATTTCTTTTCAGAAGATTTAGCCTGGACAAGTACCATATGAAACCTAAAGATGTGAAACAAAGTACAGAGTCTGGGTGTCTCAATATTGGGAGAATCTGAATAGGGGAAATATAAACAAAAAAATACCTTACGCAAAAAAAGTAATTGACACAAGACAGAGACCAACTAACCCACAAACAAAATCTTTACAAAGCACAACACTTTAGCCACACAAACTTTCCAGTCTTCCCCCAAATGTTTCACATTCTTTCTGATGTCTAAATCTTTGTTCATGCATGGAATGCCCTCTTCCTTCTTTCTAGTTGGAATATTCCCACTCAACATTCAGTTAAAATGTCACTTCTTTGGTGAAAGACCCTCACTGCTCAAGAAATAACCATCTCCTTGACTATGTTACCACCACAGTCTACATCCTTAAATTGTACTACTTATGCTATATTGTAATTTGTATTGTCATTTTCCTGATTTTAAGGCCTTCAAATTATGAAAAATAGTTGGCAATTTCTGGGACAAGAAGTAGCGAGTGGTCTCAGAGGATTCTTTTTCCAATAAACAAGGATAAATAAAGACAGTAAAAGAGAAAGGGCTTTCCCAGCACAGGGAACAGAATGAGCAAAGGTAGAGGTAGAATTAAGAACCCATACAGGTCTTATCAACGGTGAGACTCCACTGGAGATAAGAAGGGCCTATGAACAAGACCAACTCATGATCTTGAACATTGTCTGAGGCAGGAGGGTTCTTTAATTTAAGCAAGGAAATCACAAAAGCACACTTGCACGTATTATGATCATTCTGGCAATAGAGGGGTGGAAAACTGGAGTTGGGAAGGAAAATTTTGAATCCTTTGTAATAGACAAAGGCTGCTGATAGGGTGAACTAATGTAGTAGCACAGTGGGAATAATGAGGAAAGAATATTCAAGAAAGGTTTGGGAGTTAGTAATGAATATGAGCTGGGGGATACAACAGGCATTTAAGGATTGGAATCCTTAATTAATAGGATATTTTCATATTTCTGATTTGGAAGTGAGTGTAAGTGGTGGTCTAGTCTACCTAGATGGATAACACAGGAGGGAGGAAATGTCTGGAAATAAAGCAGTACTTTTCCTTTTTAATACCCTGAATTTACTTTGCCTATGGGCCGTCCAGTTGGGAGATGTCTGGTAGGCAGTCAGAGTATCTGGGTCTAATATGAAAGAAAGTAGTGTGATTTGGCAGTAATGCACACTGCAGTCACTTGTCTCTAGGGGCTGTAGGAATGAATTAAATTGCCCAGGAACAGAACAGAGAGGAAGAAGGAAAGGAGCATATGCCTGGCCTCAGGGGTAGAGTATATACAGAGGGCAAAGTATTTACAGGCAGGTAGACGGAGATGCTACAAGACCTGAATTCGTTCAAAAAAAAAAAAAAAAGCCTAAACTTTGAATTTGGAAGTTCTTTTTTGCTACAGAGAAATGTAAAATGTATGTGTGTATGTATGTGTATTTTTCCATAAAAGCATTTGACATAGAGGAGAGACTGCCCATAATATGAAAATACTCAGAGAAAGTTAAAAATGACAAACGAAGTATCATGTTTATGAAGACATTTTAAAAAAAATTGAATGCACTGTACAACAACTGTATTTAAAGTAATACTATTTAAGTTGTTAGTATTTGAATGCGGTAGAAGAAGAACCCTAATGCTGTTTGAGGGAAATCTGATTTTCAGGATAAACCCAAGTGTGGCTCTCACCTGACTGGCTGAGGGCTGTAAAAATTGCGATGCTGAATCAGGGGCAGTGAATGTCTTCTTCAAATATAAAAACTGACATTTTTTTCAAATCAAATATTCTTATATGTATTATGTTTAAAAGAAATTGAAATATGTTTATAAAGCTAAGTATTCCTTTGTAATGAACACAATCCTTTTCTAATACATTTTCTTTTAAAATTCACTCCATACTTTTTGAGGCTTTGTCTAATGAGAAGACTTGGATAATGGATAACTATTTGTTTCTGGTTCTATAGGACATCAATATCCCATATAACAAGTAAAACAAATCAGGGAATGTTTCATCCAAATTTCTGAATCTGAATATTGGTTGTACAAGCTTCCAGAGGATCAATGAATTTTGAATTTTTATTAGGGCATCGTGTATTCTATAAGACTAGGTAGTAAATTGTCCAGCCTCTGAAGCACTAAAAGCTTAATGTATCATTCTAATTCCTTCACAGTGATACCTAATATTTCAGTATTAACATGCTTTAGTGAAGTAGTTCCCAACCCAAGATGCATATCAAAATCACCTGTGGACCTTTAAAATTTCAGATATTCAAATCCATCTCAAATTACTGAAGCCAAACAGGTGTTACTATATCCTGAAAATGCCAGCACACAACACTGCCCTGCCACCCATTCTAAACAACTAATATAATATCTTTTGTGTTGCTAATTACCTTTCATAGGCAAGGGTATAATTTCCCCACATAACAAGGGTCTTGCTTTCTTTTTTAATCTCTCCTTGCCTGTAACAGAATACAGCAGACTCAATAGGCATATTTGTCAACTGATGTGATTTTTTAAAGATTTACTGAAACCAAATTTAGCTATACAATGATGTATTGGAGAGTTAGTTTTGGAGCAAGTCATATAGCATCCTAAATTGTTGACAAGAATATTTAAACTTTTTAATGCTTTCATCTATTTTTGATGATTCAGTGCAATAAGAAATTTTGTAGATGTATAAAAAGAATTTTAAATAGTTGTTTTGTGTGCTGAAGTAAATATATTATTAGCAGGAGGCCTCATTTACATTCCAGATCAGAGGAAGTTCGTAGTAGAACAGTCATATGCTCATGAGATTCAACATTAGATCTGTATGTTTCCCTTAATCCTATATGAACTTTGTGAACATGCAAAAAACATTTTATGTTTATAGAACCATGTGCCCTAAATGTAAATGGTTTCCAAGGTAAAGTTGCTAAAAAGTGACAAGATATTTTTAAGAATTTGTCTAATGAATAGAACATTAAAATATGGTAGCGCTTTAGAAATAGGATATTGTGGGGGAAAATAGCATTTGCTTTTTCATAACACTTATCTTAAGATTTATTTCTTATCTTAAGAAATATTTTGCCCTCCATCCTCAAGAGCAACAATTGACACTGATTACTTAGCAACCATATAAAGTCTAGCACGGTCAAGCTGTGATAATGGAACCATCAATGCAGTTATAATGTACTTAGGTCCTGAGGATGGCGGTTGCAAATGTAACTATGATCCAGGCTAAATCCTCTTTGCCAGTCTGGAAGGGTTAAGAGCCACTGAACAGAGCTCTTTCAAACAGCAAGTCACAGGATGAGGAAAAGGAAGATGAGGTTAAAAGCATGACACAGTCTTTAAAAAATGCTAGATATCGTTAATATGTAAAGTCCATCACTGTATTATTTTTAATCCATAGGCAGACATTTAAATTTTAATAACACTTCAAACACACACACACACACACACACACACACACACACACACACACACACACACAGTAAAATTCCTCATAGTCTCTCAAACAGTGAAAAGGGAGCTCTTACTTTTTCTTTGCATCTTCAATGTTGGATATTATCATTCTTTTACACGTTTGTCAGTTTGATAACTGAAAATTTGCAGTTACTTGATCATTAGTATGAGGGATTTTTTAAAAGCATGTTTACCATTATTAGATCAGGCAGTGTTACCTGATCTTAGCCCTAGCTCATCTTTCTATAAGATTGTTTTTACTTTACTTATTTGTATCAGTTCTTTGTATATTAAGGATATTAACCTTTTCTGTTACTTGTGATGTAAATATTTCCATATTTTTAACTTTATTTTGCTTATAGTTACTTTTTTCATTTTCAAGTTTTAAATCAGATTTCTTGTGGTGCTTAAAGATTCCTATTCAAAGAATATGAAACATGATATTCTATATTTTCTTTTAGTACTTTTATAGTATTGTTTTAAGGAGAGTTTTTCATTTAAATTTAGGTCTTTAATCCTTCTGGAATTTATTTTTATGTATCACTTTAAATAAGAATATAAACTTTTTCTCCCAATTAAAATGTCAACATTAAAATACCTTGAAATGCTTTATTATAAATATGCTTATGGGTTGACAAATCATATTCTGTATAGCAGCATTTTTACAAAGAAACTAATGAGTAGCATTCTCTATTCCCAGAATACTGTGTGAAATATAAAAAGAGAATATGAATCTAATTTCACTAGGTCAACTTTCTTTGAAAATTATCTGTAATATGTGTCACTTAAATATTCAAATAAAACTGGATGCTCTTTATAGAACACAAACACCCACCCAAAAGCTTTTAAAATCACATGAATATATACTTGGATTATTTACTATTGAAATTGTCTAAACTTCTGCTTTCTCCCATTTATAAGGACAATCAAGGCGACAATATGGGATTCATTTTTAGTTCTTAGTTTAGAATTTAAGATTGTCTTAGAATTTCATCTTTGATATTACTTCCTGAGATTTCCTGCTTCTGATATTAAAATCCAATTTACAAATGATTCACATTTTTGAACTGTGAGTACTAAAGGTAAGCATTTTTCTTTTGCACATGTAAATACTGTGGTATACAAGAAGTGAGAATAATCAATCTCCAAATCTCAAGGTTCCTCATCTGATACTTGAGTATCCTAATGTTACATCATAAATCACTGAAATGAGAGGAAATGAGAAAGAGTCCATTATAGGGTCTCATACATAGTAGTCAAGACAATAAATATTAATGCCTTATCTTTTCGATTTCCTGAAAACACATTCATTTCACATGGGCCAGGAATACTCTTTAATTCAAGCTTAATGAAAAGTAAACTGAAATAATGACATGAATAATTAAAAAGAATTTAGAAATATTGTCAATTTTTAAGTAGATAATTCTTATTTTAAAAAAGTCATGAGGGGCTTCCCTGGTGGTGCAGCGGTTGAGAGTCCGCCTGCCGATACAGGGGACACGGGATCGTGTCCCGGTCCGTGAAGATCCCACATGCAGCGGAGCGGCTGGGCCCGTGAGCCATGGCCCCTGAGCCTGTGCGTCCGGAGGCTGTGCTCCGAAATGGGAGAGGCCACAACAGTGAGAGGCCCGCATACCGAAAAAAAAAAAAAAAAAAGAGGCCTCAAGATTGCTTTGGCCATTTGGGGTCTTTGGTGTTTCCATACAAATTGTGGAATTTTTGGTTCTAGTTCTGTGAAAAATGCCAGTGGTAGTTTTATAGGGATTGCATTAAATCTGTTGATTGCTTTGGGTAGTAGAGTCATTTTCACAATGTTGATTCTTCCAATCCAAGAACATGGTATACCTCTCCATCTATTTGAATCATCTTTAATTTCTTTCATCAGTGTCTTATAATTTTCTGCATAAAGGTCTTTTGTCTCCTTAGGTAGGTTTATTCCTAGATATTTTATTCTTTTTGTTGCATTGGTAAATGGGAGTGTTTTCTTGATTTCACTTTCAGATTTTTCATCATTAGTGTATAGGAATGCCAGAGATTTCTGTGCATTAATTTTGTATCCTGCTACTTTACCACATTCATTGATTAGCTCTAGTAGTTTTCTGGTAGCATCTTTAGGATTCTCTATGTATAGTATCATGTCATCTGCAAACAGTGACAGCTTTACTTCTTCTTTTCCGATTTGGATTCCTTTTATTTCCTTTTCTTCTCTGATTGCTGTGGCTAAATATTCCAAAATTATGTTGAATAATAGTGGTGAGAGTGGGCAACTTTGTCTTGTTCCTGATCTTACTTGAAATCCTTTCAGTTTTTCACCATTGAGGACAATGTTGGCTGTGGGCTTGTCATATATGGCCTTTATTATGTTGAGGAAAGTTCCCTCTAGGCCTGCTTATGGAAACACCAAAGACCCCGAACAGCCAAAGCAACCTTGAGAAAGAAAAGTGGAGCTGGAGGAATCAGGCTCCCTGACTTCAGACTATACTACAAAGCTACAGTAATCAAGACAGTATGGTACTGGCACAAATACAGAAATATAGATCAATGGAACAGGATAGAAAGCCCAGAGATAAACCCATGCACATATGGACACCTTATCTTTGATAAAGGAGGCAGGAATGTACAGTGGAGAAAAGACAGCCTCTTCAACAAGTGGTGCTGGGAAAATTGGACAGGTACATGTAAAAGTATGAAATTAGAACACTCCCTAACACCATACACAAAAATAAGCTCAAAATGCATTAAAGACCTAAATTTAAGGGCAGACACTATCAAACTCTTAGAGGAAAATATAGGCAGAACGCTCTATGACATAAATGACAGCAAGATCCTTTTTGACCCACCTCCTAGAGAAATGGAAATAAAAACAAAAATAAACAAATGGGACCTAATGAAACTTAAAAGCTTTTGCACAGCAAAGGAAACCATAAGCAAGACCAAAAGACAACCCTCAGAATGGGAGAAAATATTTGCAAATGAAGCAACTGACAAAGAATTAATCTCCAAACTTTACAAGCAGCTCATGCAGCTCAGTAACAAAACAAACAAACAACTCAATCCAAAAATGGGCAGAAGACCTAAATAGACATTTCTACAAAGAAGATATACAGATTGCCAACAAACACATGAAAGAATGCTCAACATCATTAATCATTAGAGAAATGCAAATCAAAACTACAATGAGGTATCATCTCACACCAGTCAGAATGGCCATCATCAAAAAATCTAGAAACAATAAATGCTGGAGAGGGTGTGGAGAAAAGGGAACCCCCTTGCACTGCGGGTGGGAATGTGAATTGGTACAGCCACTATGGAGAACAGTATGGAGGTTCCTTAAAAAACTAAATATAGAACTACCATATGGCCCAGCAATCCCACTACTGGGCATATACCCTAAGAAAACCATAATTCAAAAAGAGTCATGTACCACAATGTTCATTGCAGCTCTATTTACAATAGCCAGGACATGGAAGCAACCTAAGTGTCCATCATTGGATGAATGGATAAAGAAGATGTGGCACATATATACAATGGAATATTACTCAGCCATAAAAAGAAACGAAATTGAGTTATTTGTAGTGAGGTGGATAGACCTAGAGTGTGTCATACAGAGTGTAGTAAGTCAGAAAGAGAAAGACAAATACCGTATGCTAACACATATATATGGAGTCTAAGAAAAAAAAAATGTCATGAAGAACCTAGGGGTAAGACAGGAATAAAGATACAGACTTACTAGAGAATGGACTGAGGATATGGGGAGGGGGAAGGGTAAGCTGGGACAAAGTGAGAGAGTGGCATGGACATATATACACTACCAAACATAAAACAGATAGCTAGTGGGAAGCAGCCGCATAGCACAGGGAGACCAGCTATGTGCTTTGTGACCACCTAGAGGGGTGAGATAGGGAGGGTGAGAGGGAGGGAGACGTAAGAGGGAAGAAATATGGGAACACATGTATATGTTTAACTGATTCACTTTGTTATAAAGCAGAAACTAACACACCATTGTAAAGCAGTTATACTCCAATAAAGATGTTAAAATAAATAAATAAATACAAATAAAAGAGGCCTCAGAGAGAGTTTCTGAGGCCCTTCTGCCAGGTGAGGTTACACCTAAAGATGGCCATTGAGGAAGTGATCTCTCATCTGACACCAAATCTGCTGGTGCCTTGATCTTGATGTCCTGGTATCCAGAGCTGTGAGAAATAAACTTATGCTGCTTATAAGCCACAAAGTTTGTGGTATTTTGTTACTGCAGCTCAAACTGATTAAGACAAGAATGTTATCAGAACATAATAATACATAAAGCAGAACAGCAGATGTTTAAGAGCTGGGGTTATGGAGTCATGATCTTAAATTTAACCACTTAATAACTCCCGGTACTTGAGAAAATTACTTAACCTGCCAGAGTCCTAGGTAGTTGTTTTGTTTGTTTTCATTTTGTTTTTCCATATATAAGTGGGCATAATAACAGTGATAACCTTACAGAAGTGCTGTATGGATTAAATGAAATTATGTCTATAAAATAATTATCCCAATGCTTGACACATCATAACCTGTCAATACATGTAAACTATTACGGTTACTTATTGACAAAAGGTGTTTTAATATGTAACCAAGCGGGGATTTCTAAGATATCATGGAAAGGCTATTGTGGAAGAAATTTGATAAGGAAGACAATACAGATGAGTTCCTGGACTGTGTGAAGCAGCTATGGTACAATGCAAAAAGCTATTTTTTAAAAAACGCAGCCCCTCTCCCCTGGCCTAAGTTCCTGCCTCAGGTAAACATCTCATCATGTCTGCTTTAACTATGGCTGCTTAGCTGTTACCGTTAAATCATAGCTAACAATAGTACTATTGTATGTCAGGCACTGTTCATGTACTTTAATCCACTTATCCTCCCAAGTCTTCCAAAATTTTCTCACCATTTCTGGTTTACTGATGGCATCCTTCCAGATTTCCAATGATTCAGTGGATTTTCATGTGTGCATGTGATTTCAGTAGGATTTTTGCAGTAAGAGAAGAGAGAAACTTTCTGACTTTCCTCAGTCATCCTGAACCAGAAGTGAAACACCCAAACAGTCTTTCTAAGACACAAAACTGATCATGTCACCCCTCCACAGCTTCCATGAGAAAGTTTAGGCTCCCAGTTTATGACATGATCCTGACACTTCTAGAGCTCTCTCCTCTTCTCCTAAACTTTTTGCAGACCCCAAAACTGCCCACGTTGTTTTACCCCTTTTGCCTTTGTGGTTCTGGTCTGTCTGCAATATCCTTCTCCTTTTTTCCACCTGATGGTCACTTTCTCCTATTGTAAGCCATAACCATGAAGGGAGTTTGTGAAGTCTGTTATAACTGCTCCCAGACAAAGTTGCAGACAGACTCTTCTGTGCGTTTACTGTACCTTGTATATTTTTCTGTTGTGGCACTCACTACTTTCTGAAGAAATTATTTGTTTGCTTGTACTTATCCATTAGTATTGAAGTAACCCAGAGAAAGGACCATATCCTATTCATTTTTATATCTTTAGTATTTAGAAGAATGTCTCTAAAACATGCATTTTCAATGGGGGAGATATCACGTTCAAGGGGGCAAAACTTAGGAAGGGGGTTGAAAAAACTAGCTCTTACAATGCTTTGTGGCCCTCCAAAGAGCTACAATACAAAACAAATATACAGTATATCCAAGGTATTAAATTTTCTTAGGCAGAGGGCAATTAGGTTAAAAAAAATGTCTAAAAAAGTCTCCTAAGGTAGAATTGAGAAATACTGCTTTGAAGTAAGCACTAAGTTAAGGTTTATTTTTATTTTTGCTAATATTCACTAAATATTTTTGAGTAAATGAAGAAATAAATTAAATTCAAACTCTAGTTCTGATTCTTTTCATCTGGGTGACTTTGCCTAAGTCATTTAACTTCTCTTGACGTATTACTATCATACAAGGCTGGTGAAAGATTAAAGCATATAATATATACATAAACTCAAAAATATGTAAATAGCATACGCTATCATGCTTCAGAACTATGTCACCTAAATTCCTTATTTTTTTCTTCTCTACTCAGCAAGTTCTCAAAACAAAATTTTTCATTTTTTGGTGAAGTATGCCCTGATTATTTTAAGGGAAAACTGCTCTAATGTATGTATCTCCACTCTCATAATGTCTTTATGCCTGTGTTCCTTACCTAGAGTGAAAGAATTCTGAGTGCAGAGTTTGTGTCTTATTCATAGTAGGTACCAAAATGAGACGCATATGAATTCTAAAAGCTGATGAGAGAATGTGAAGTGAGGCACTTGCATGTCTGTCCTCCTGTCATTGCTACACAGAGTGATAATAAAGAACCTGTCAGTTAACTTATCAAGAACCCCAAGCTCACTAAGAGCTGATCTGGAAAAGCAAAAGCACATCCTCTAATAAAACCTGCCTTTAGCGGATGTGTGGTATTCTAGATGCATGTGACAATTCTGCAAAAATCTTTTGAATCAAATGCTCAAATAATATCAGTATTAGCATTATTTTCAAGTAAGCAGGATGATGAGAAATTACACATGGTTCCTCTAACATTCAAATAATAAACAATATTTTGAGTGATTAGTTAGATCAAATTCTTGTTGAAACCTAACTGAATGTGAGATTTCCAGAGGAAACAGGTGGGTTCTTTACTATTTTTATTTACAAGCGTCTTTTTTATACTTGGATGTATATAGCCTTTGTCTTATGTAGAGATGTAAACATTTTGGAATATGGTTCTTGGATAAAGAGAACTTCTAGGAAGCCTGGAGGCACGCGATGCACCCATGACTGTGATCAAATCGCAGACCAGCAGGAAAACCCCCTTTGGCACTCAGCACAAAGAACTCTGGGGAGTTTTCTCTAAAAATCTCCTTTGTAATTTTGCTGCATCACATTTGGCCAAAGGCATGGTCTGACTGGTGGTTTTACTGATTTACTGGCCAACACTGACAGCATTATGAAAATAGAAGACTTGGAGCAGTGATTGTAACTGCCGTGGAGGTCTCCCTGAAGAGCGCCTTTATGCTGCCATGAGTTCATGTGCTTCCAGTGGATAATTCCTCAGATCATGTATGTTACGGCTCAATGACTGTCAGCACCAAGGCCAGTGTCATGGACTAAATACTTACAGCTTTTCAATTTTCAGTAAACAAAATTATATACATATTATACTGATTCATATAAATAAGCCAAGGCCTGTAATTCTTCTGGGCCCAATAAAACAGCATCCCCTTGAGCAGGAACATTTATAATATATCTAAACATGTGGCTTACCCTTTAGGACACACATGAAGGTTCACTCAGATCAGCTGCACCCGATGTCATCCGTTATGGATGGGGGTAGGATGGAAACTGAACAATTGATAACCTCAGGGTTATAAAAATTGTAGACAGAAACTATTTCTGCAAGGCTGTGATATCTCAAGAATGTATGGAAAACTTTTAACTTTGTAAAGGAACTTTTTCCAAAACCCACTGTGTAAAAGTCAGCAGGAGTGAAACAGATTTAACTTCCTTTGAGGATTATGAATCTGATCCTATAAAAACTAACTACCTATGGGATAATTAAGTGTCCATAAGAGGTGTGCAGTGATCAAGTAGCTCTTAACAGCATTCTTACATCTTTAATCCTTACATCTTTTAAAAATGCTCTGCACACAAATCATCCTCAAAATACCATCTAATGCTGTGCTTTGAAAACTGGAGTATATACCCTTTCTCCTGGATATACATTGATGAACAAAAGGCACAAGAAACCACAAAATCAATATTGAGTATCTTTTGGAGGAGACAATTTTACTTTAAAATGTGATGAATGTGAAAGATATTATTTTAAAATTAAATATATAGTAATGTAAGGAATATATAATTTATATGGATTTTTAAGATTAAACAAGAAACGTCAAAGAAATACCACTCTTCAGGTTAGTCCAAATATTCTGAATAAGATATATTATATTCATATATCCATATATATATCCATATGTATACACAAAAACATACACACATATACATATATAAACAAATATATACGTGTATATGCACAAACATATATATTCATACACAAACACATATACACATATATGTACATATATACACATATAAACACACATACATCATGTGAAACAGTCTATAAATTTAAAAATCAAAACAAGAAAAAAATGAAAAGAGAATAAGATCTAAAATCATTGAGCAGATATTGTTACTTAGTGTGCTACAGTCTTGTGCTGGGCATCTTAAATACATCATTTCAAGTAATGATGCCAACAAATTTGAAAATTAGTAGTAGGCCACTTTTAGAAATGAGCCATGTGAGCTTTAAGTAGGTTAAATAACTTGCCTAAGACCACATGGCTACTAAATATCAAAGCTTGATTTCAAACTTAGTATCTTAGGTGCCAAAACCAACCCCAGGCTCTTTCCACCCACATTTTGGTGTTAGAACTCCTAATATCTAAATTCTGCTAACCATTATCTAACCTTGTTTTCTCTTGCTATGCTGCAGTGAAAAAGAAAAAAAAAAAGAATTTTGGTAACCATCACTGATAGCACAGCTCTTGTATTTAGCATGAATGACTACAATAAGCCCTTGGATTAAGTGAGATAGTGAAAACTTCTGAATTATGTAAGGAAGGGATAGAGCCCCAATAACTTGATTTCACTTTTCTGTAAGAATGATATAAATATCCTGTAGTCTATATATAGTCAGATTTTCCTTTTATCATATCTAAGACAGAAACAACAATCCTCATCATGGCACTAAAACAGTGATTCCACCCTTGCACAGAACAAAGGGAACTCCTCAAATATTGAAGATTTGAGAACAGCTAAGTATATAAAATACAAAACACTAGAAATCCTGAAAGTGGGTATCTAGAAGGCAAGGCAGTGTATTCTGACAGGTATAATGTCTGTCTGTGTTTCCTTTCTCATCATTTCAACCTCCGTTCTTTCCCCCTCTTTGAAAGCAAACACATGCCCAACATCCCCAATAAACTCCTGGGTGAACAAGTTTGGGAGTTATTTTGCAGCGATCATCTATAAACTAATAACTGTCAAAGGACAGAGATTATATCAAAAATAAGGTCAACATTTAGAATTGACAACAAAAATCATCTCTACTGATAAGAAATTCCTCTTCCGCATAATTCAATACTTTAAAAATAACAAACAACAACCCCTTTCACCTTGGCAGCTTTCCTTCAGATAAACAGAAGCCATAACACAGAACTCATGTTTTGATAACCTTGCTCTCTTGAGTCTACTGTCTCTAGACCACTGGGTCTAGAAAGACATATTTATTTCCCCTGAAGCTTTCAATAAAGCACAAGGAAGTCTTAGAAGACATAATAGCTCTGAAGGATCACAAAGTTGTACTGCAAAACTACATGAAGTTTTCATAATGATCTCTGTGTACAGCTGACCGGTATGTGAAAGGCCCTAGGGATATTTGACAAATATCTTATGGATTTAATAGGAAAGGGAGAACTCTTGAGGTTTTTATTTCCTTAATGTACACATATCCTGGGGCCAAATGAATATCTTTATTAGAGGTCATTTCTCAAAGAAGAGATAATGATCACAAGGGAAAAAATAAAACCTACGTATTATGAAATATTTCTAGTATATGTTCGATTTTAATTAGAGGCATTTCTGGGTGTGCCAGGCAGCTTATTGAACCATTTCACATAAATATATCATACAGACACACATATCTTCAGATAGAATTGTTAAAGTTATTTTAATCCTTACTGTTGACCATCTGTACTTGAAACATAATTGAAATATGATTTGGGAAAACTGTATGTTAACTCTAGTACTGAGTTTATCAGGCATATCATTTCTTGCTATACTATCTCTGTTTCTTAAAACTAATATATGTGATTATAAATCTACTTATTTCAAAAGATTTTAAAGAGATAAAAGAAAATACATATTAAAACAGTAGTTAAAAGAGCTATGCAAAAGTAATGTGGCATTGCTATTATTGTTATATTGTATTTTCCTTTCTGGAATATATTATTAGTAATGCATACATAAAAATGATATCATAATATGTTATATATAAAATATGATATAAATAAACATATAAATTAATAGATAATATACACTTTATCTTGGAATAATACTGGTAGAGGTTGCTCAGAGGTCAAAATAGACAAAACAATTAAACAAAATATATGCGTCAAGTCTGTTTTTAACAGGTATGGTGATGTGTACCTATTTTTGAAAGATACTTTTGTTCAAGAAAGCATCATAAAATAGTATTTTCTATCAAATACTATTCTTCCTTCATAAAGATGAAACTATAAATTGTACAAGATCTTAATATATAAAAATACTTAAGTGGCTTTTAGTGGCTGAATTTGCTGACTCTGTTATTATGAAACACAAATACACAGTGAAATAGGCTTTGAAAACAAATTCAATTTGAAAATGTAAAAGCACAATAAGATTATTTATAATTGTTTCCCATAAGATTAAATTAAATAATTTTATTACCTGAAAATATGCTTTAAAAGTTATACTCTTTAAGAACCAACATATAAAAGGGTATAGCAAATCTGTCACTGAATAATGAAGCATAATATGCTACTAACAGAGATTATAAGGATATCATTTAAACCTCAAAAACATGAGGATTATAAAATATATAAACGAATTCTGAGAAATTCAGTTTGAATCTGAAGTCAGAAACAATAATTAAAATAACTTCACAAGCAGACGTAGAGAATGGACTTGAGGACACGGGGAGGGGGAAGGGTAAGCTAGGACGAAGTGAGAGAGTGGCATGGACATATATACACTACCGAATGTAAAATAAATAGCTAGTGGGAAGCAGCCACATAGCACAGGGAGATCAGCTCGGTGCTTTGTGACCATCTAGAGGGGTGGGATAGGGAGGGTGGTAGGGAGACACAAGAGGGAGGATATATGGGGATATATGTATATGTATAGCTGATGCACTTTGTTATAAAGCAGAAACTAACACACCATTGTAAAGCAATTATACTCCAATAAAGATGTTACAAAAAATAAAGACCTACTCATCAAACTCCAAAACAAAACAAACAAAAAAAATAACTTCACAAGTTAAATATGTGTCAAACAGGAGCATTCTGAAATTCAAAAAATCATGATGGTTAATAGATTACAAAAGAGGAGAAAAATATTGACTCCAAAGCAAAAAGCCTTGAGAAATGAGTGTACAGGTCAAGACTTTTAATTGCAGAAAATTTCAATCTCTCTCTCATTTTTTTTAACTTTCCACTGTGAAACCAGCTCAAAGAAAATTTCAGAGAAAGTTTTTGCTTAATTATATTTAGAGGTTTAAGCAGCTACAGAAGATGGCAAGCTCTGCTTATCCAATTTTAATGGTCATTTGCCCTAGACTGGTATATAAAATGAAGAATTCCTCCAAAAACCCAGGGCCACTAACTGCTTATTGCTCTTACTGAAGGATGCATGGATCATCTGGCACTAGCCTCTGAGAGAATGCTATTTGGATATTGTCAGAAAAAAAGTGCTGCAAAACAACAGGAATTAGGATCAAGGCTGAAGGGTGAGGGATGCATGATCACACAACAGACTTGTAGGGCTCGAAAGGGAGTGAGGAATGGGCACTCAGAGAACTGAGCTCCACTAAAGCAGTTCAAAGGACAGAGGGGTATAGACTGCCTTCTTAAAGAAAAAGAAACATTTTCCCCCAAATTTTATCTTTTTTTTTTTATTTTTTTTTTTATTGGTACGCGGGCCTCTCACTGTTGCGGCCTCTCCCCTTGCAGAGCACAGGCTCTGGACGCGCAGGCTCAGCGGCCATGGCTCACGGGCCCAGCTGCTCCGCGGTATGTGGGATCCTCCCGGACCAGGGCACGAACCCGCGTCCCCTGCATCGGCAGGCGGACTCTCAACCACTGCGCCACCAGGGAAGCCCACCAACTCTTATCTTTTTAATTGAAAAATAATAGAAATTCAAATGTTAATCTGACACATTTATGTTCCTTTCTGGAAGACATTATACTAGTCTATTTCACTGGTTTGGTTCAATTTGAATACCTTTTAAACCTCATTCTAACTTATATTCTAGCTCCATTAGATATCATTTCTCATACAATTCTTATCAGGTAATTTGTAAAGAAATCTGCTACAAAAAGCATATCATCATTTAAAAAAATTCATAAGACAACAGATAAGATTAAGCTTAAAATGTATACAATAATTCGTGCAAACACCAAATTAAAACGTGAACTTGAGTGGCAATGCAGCTATGACATTGTTAAAATTTCAAATATATTAACTCAGGATTATTCAACCAGAATAGCACATTCTTAGCCAGGAAAAGAGGAATGTATAATACACAAATAGTAAAAGAAAGAACCTTTAAGCTCCAAATGGTCACTGGAAACTATCTTGAAATTCAATTCTTAAAATTACATTTGAATACATCTGTTAACAGTACTGTTCTCTGGGGTGAAATTATTGGGAATTTTAATTTCCTACTTTATAAAAATAATCATTAAAGTTTAAAATATATATTTGAACTAGAAAATATGTATTGGGGTTCTCTGCTCTATAGGATAGACTAGGAATGGGGTCTGAAAGGGTAGTGAAAAACAGCAACAAATCTACTTTAGGGGGATTGCAAAGATGTCACCATCTCATCTCATTGTGGCAGTAAGTCTAATGTGGGGCATTTTCCAGGCTGCCTAGAAGCTGCTTCTTGGAATTTCCTCCTCATTCCGGATTCCCATGTCTCTTAAAGTTTGACTATAATTAAATATTACATTTTCCTTTTTAACCTATCTGTTTAGTCAAAACGTTTGTATTGTTTTACTCGCAATAAATGACTGTATTTGTGTATCACATGAACATGGCTTACGGCACAAGTTACAGGGGCACAGTTTTCCATTGAGTTTGGCTTGAGAATGAGGGGGAAGGAAGGATTCCCTCCTCCCCATTAAAGGGGACTATTTTGTGTGTCCCACCAATGGCACTGGGTAAATAGTGTACATGTTAACAAATCATTTTTTCAATGTCTTACCGCCTTTTAAGCCAGCCAGCACTAGTTTACTGTCTGCCCCAAATTTTAATGGTGTGAGAACGAGTTTAAAATAAGCTTCAGAGAACAGGCTTTAATTCGTACATTTGTTGGCAAAAAGTCACAACAACAAGCAAAGGCACTATGACAGACTTCACAACAGTGAAGCTGGAGTGAGGACAAGGCCAGGGCCAGAACCAGATGCATTATCCCCTAGGTTAAGGATTTTTTTTTCTTCTATTCCAATGTTACTACTTCTGTGCTATTTAGAATTCAAATATTCTAACATTATGATCAAATTTTTTCTTACATTCTACCAACTACTCAAAAGTATGCTACACTTTGTTTTTTAATATATTTTGAGCCATGCTTTTCTTATAGAGTTTTTGATATTTCTGTTTGTGTGTTTTAGTTTTCAAGGGGTGTAGGAGTACCACATTTCTGTTTATTTGTTCTTTTGCTCTTTCTGGCTTTCCTAAGTACACTTCTTTTGTCTTGCTGAGAAAAAAACATATGCCTTTATAGTGAACAGCTTCTAGCTTCTTAGTCATTTTATCTTTGAATTAAATCAGTTTCTACTCTTCTGTTTTATGCTTTCTGGTTGACTTGAGGACTAGTTTTTGATTTATGGATGACAAAACAGGAATGTTTTTGGTAACTGAATTCAATGGATCGGTTCCAATGCTTCTTATATTTCATACTTTCCTCTTTTTTGGTTTCCATGGCTGTTTGGATAGAGTACACATTGAAGTAAGTTCCTCAGAAAGGATGAGTGGAAGGTAAACATTTTGATTCTTGCATTTTGGCAGCTGTCTTTATTTTGACCTCACAGTTTATGAAAGGTTTGATTGGGTGTGGGATTCTACTATGAAACTCATTACCTCTCAAAATTCTAAAGGTTTGCTCCATTGTCTTTGCAGTGTTACTAATGAGAAATCATATGCTACTGTGATTTTTACGCCTTTTTGATGATGTCCACTTTTTCCTTTCTGGAAGACTTGAAGCTCTTTGAAAAAAATTCATGTCTTTGTACTGCTATAAGAAATCATCTTCTATCATTTCTTTGATAAGTCCTTCCCTCCCGTTTTCTCATTTCTCTACTTTTAGAATTATTGTTGAGGATATTTGACCTCCTGAGATTATCTATGTTTGCTTTTTGCTCTTGGAGATCTCTTCAACTTTATCTTCCAGGTATAACAGACTTTAAAAAATGTTTTTGTTATCCTGTTTTTGATACACAAGGGCTGTGCTTTAATTTCTGAGATTTCCTCCTGGTGAAATGTGATTCTTTAGGCTCATATTAGAAACAAGATAATATTTAAGTTTTGATCATCTCTATTTACTGAAAAGTTTAGTTTCAAATTCACCCTATTTGATATTATAAAATTTTCAATAATTTTAAATGTTAAAGATTCAAAATAAAGTAATCCCTTTACCATTTAATAATCTTCATAAAGTCATAACAGTTCTCCTACTGTTCTTATTTATATACTTATCCTTTGAAATCAATCGTGTTATTTATAATTCATATAAAATTATTAGTGGAAATTAATCCTTTTTTAAGAGAGAGGCAAGTCAGGATACTAAATTCAGGTTTTGTTTGCTACCATTCAGTTTAATACACACAACAACTTTGCAAAGTATATTTTGCAAATGAGAATAGTCTGAGAGATGGCAAGTTACCTACACATCAAGTGTGATAAAGCCAGGACTCACACCCAGATCTGTCTGAATCCAAAACCTCATGCCTCTCCCCATAACACTACATTGCAGAAAGAAGTGGAAGTTTCCATGGCATAAAAGATTAAGGTGAATATTTTGCCCTGGAAACACATACTCTTGTGATACAAACTGTAGTGGGGAAAAAAACTGTAAAACTCTGAGCATATTTATGCAAACATCTTCAGATTAATCCAAGCAACACTATTGTTTATAGCATGGCACGTCTTTGTAGAATACTTATGAAAAGGGAAGACAGATCTTTGCTTAACTGTAATGGTCATATTTTCCAGCTTCAATATTTAGCATTAGAAACTTGTTTCTTTGGCTTTATTTTGCAGTACTGTATCATTCTTCATGACATCCAGAATGAATAATTAAACAGGTAACTGTGAAACACTACAGAAATTAATTTTAAGAGGACAAATGGGATCAGGGAACACAGCATACACTGCATTTTACTGAAAACACATTCAGCCATTACACTAAATAATCCAGGTCGCATCCTCTGGTAATTTCCAGGGTGATTTCCTTTTGCCAGGATGAATTATTTCTGCCACTACTTGGAGTACAACATACTAGGGATATGCGTTAATGGTGAGTTTACTTTTTCAAAACAGGAGGGGAGCAGTTTAAAATTCTAAGGAAATTCCCCCAAATGCCAGCACCTTGCCATGATACTTATTCTAAATAGTAGCACAGAGTGGCCATCAGCTTCTGGCTTCATAGACATCCCTGGTGATAGCTCTCAACTGCCATAGAGCAGAAGCTCAGGCAGTAGGGGAGAAACTGTAGGTGACGGAGAGGGGGAAAGAACAACAGATTGGTCACTTGAGTGGAGGCTATGACATATACAGCACTATGTGTGCCCTGAACCAGTTTCTCTTCCTTGACAGCACTAGGAAGACTACCTTTCCCAGGACACTTTACGTCTTGATGGGACTTCATCATTTACTTCTATGACTGAATGTGGATGAAAGTCATAAATGCTTTCTTCAGGCCTGGCCGTAAAATATTCAAAGTGAACCTCCATTTTCCACTGTCTCTCCCATCTCCCACTCACCACCCACCCGGACTAAGCAGCTGGAAGCAAGAGACTCCAAGATGGTAGTGGAGACACAAGATGCAAGGACCTCAGAGTTCTGAGCCATATCTCAGTAAAGAGCCACCAGGGAGAGCTGCCTGACTGGAGACATTCACACTGGACTTTTCATGAGCAAGAAATAAACATTTACTGGGGTAAGTCACAGAGATTTGGAGGTTGCTTATTCCAACCTGTAGCTGATCTTGTCCAACCACAGCTCTCTGGGACATTTTTTCCAAGGTTGCTGAACCTAATTAAAGTCACACTGAATGTGTCACATTCTTCTCCAAACTCCTTAAGGAATGAAGGTAACAGGGAGGCATCATGCTTCCATACTTGGAAAGGCATTTTAAGAATTGAAAAGGAGGGCTTCCCCGGTGGCAGAGTGGTTGGGAGTCCACCTGCCGATGTAGGGGACACGGGTTCGTGTTCCGGTCTGGGAAGATCCCACATGCCGCGGAGCGGCTGGGCCCGTGAGCCATGGCCGCTGAGCCTGCGCGTCCGGAGCCAACGGGAGAGGCCACAACAGTGAGAGGCCCGCGTACCGCAAAAAAAAAAAAAAAAAAAAAAGAATTGAAAAGGAGTCTCATGCTTCCAGTGATAGCCAAGGTGCTATCATGTATACTTAAAAAGTGAATTTCTGGACCATTTGGGGTTTGAAGTACTAATTCTGTTAAAGTAGTGGCAAAAGGAAGCCCAAACACAGTCAGAAGGCATCCTGAAATGTAAGAATCAAATCAGAAAAAAAAATCCCTCAGATGGCCTCAGAAATATAATGAAATGTTGTAAGTGAGCATCTCTCACTAGGCTATTTATTGCTTCTTTTCTGACCCTTGTGCACTTGATATTCTCACTTCCTACACATACAGAATCTCCAGCAACATGGAACTAGCTCTTGGTCCCCAGGAAGGCCAAGCTCTGGAACAGTTTTTTGCCCCTTTGGTAAGAATGTTTGAGCCTTGTAGTAGGAATTAACAACTCTCTGTGGTTGGTTCCTTAAATCTGTTGTTCTGCCCAATTTTCTCTGTTCCTTTGTTCATTGCAATTCATAACTTCATGGTCACAATTATGGATGACATCTCTTCTTTGTCTAAGAACCATTATACCTGATTCACTTTTTTCTCTAACCCTTGGTACTCATGCTCTGATTTCTGCTTCTCTGCCTGCTGATTGTTTCACATATGCTGAAGACTACCAAATACCACTTAAGTTGTTACTGACCCCTTTGGCTTATTTTCCCAATGCCAGCAGATTTCTGACTATCCCAGTCCTGGCTTCCTCCCACGATTGGTGCTCAGGGTTCCCACGATGAGACTGTTAGAGAGGCTGCATCTAGCGTACCAGGTTTGATGTAATGGGGTCTCCATGGAGAAACAGTAATCCCAGTATTTGCCTACCCTGCAACAGATCTTCCTCATGGTGTACACAAAGTCACCCATCTCTTTATTCCATCCACAGCCACTGTTCGTACAAACCAATGCTCATATAGATCTGGCCCTACTCAAAAACTATCAACATTTCATGACTACCATGTATTGAGCACCTCCAGTGTTTCAGGGCTGACTTTTGGCTTTGGCAGAATCAGGATGCGCTATATTTTAAATTATACAATGTATAGAGAAAAGAATATTTATTGAGCATTTTAAATCTTACAAAAACTCTGAGAATCATTATTCCCAATTTACAGGTGACAAAATTGAGATTCAGAGAGTCTAAGCAACATAACCAGGTTTGCATAGCTACTAAATGAGAACACTGGGGGTTCAATAGTCCAAGAAATGGTGCAAGGTTCACAAAGTCCCTCACCTAGGAAAACAAATAAGGCAAGGCTATGACTTTCTTGGTTTCTTCCATTTAAACCTTATGCTTTAGAAGCATTTTTTAATTAGAACATTGGGAGATTGGGATTGACCTATATACGCCGATGGGTATGAAACAGATAACAAGTGAGAACCTGCCGTATAGTACGGGGAACTCTACCCAGTGCTCTGTGGTGACCTGGATGGGAGGGAAACCCAAAAGGGAGGAGATATGTGATAATATGGCTGGTTCACTTCTCTGTGCAGCAGGAACTAGCACAACACTGTAAAGCAACTATACCCCAATAAAAATAAATAAATATTTTTTAAAAACAAATTATAGTGTCGCTGATCACCAATATCTCAAAAATCAATCAACACTTTTAATGTCCATAATATTCCTAGTAACCACGTAAAATGGAACTTTAATGTCTTCAAATTAGATCTGTACAAAAAGATTTATAATCCAATAGATAACAATATTTGGATAGCTTGGAAATATTCTCTAAATTCTCTCAGAATTTACATTACCCAGGGTTAATTTTAGCATGCTAAAAAAAAAAAGAGGCAACTTTGGCAACAAGCAAAATATATGCCATTTCTTAAAAAAAGTCTTTTATTCTCTCATTTAAATTTATGCTTTATGCTTTGTCAAATTTAGAGAGAGATAAAAATAGGATTTAAAAAAATTAAGAAGTGAATCAAATTATTTAGAATTAGAAAATAATGAATTTTTAGAAATGAAGGTGAAAAGTCTGAAAGTACAAGAGGAGGCATCCTTGCAAGACCCTGATAATACCGCGAGGAACAACAGGTAATAATTTCTTAGAAAGATTTTGATGCCTATTTTCCTGGGATTAGGGTAAGTATATGAAATTATCCCTCAAAGATTTAGTCTTGAGCTACTTCAGAATTACCATTTCATGAAAATTAACTAAATAACATCAATATTGGATTTTGTATTTTTCAAATCTTTCCCCCTAAAGTGCTTCTCTGTATGTCAGAATGTGTGTCTATGTTCTAGAACACATGTGTATGAATGCATATGCCTTTTTCCCTAAGGGTGATTTATTTCATGTATATAAAATTTTATCACATTTTCTGTTTCTTTTACATTTTCCAAAATAAAATGGCAAAAAAGGAATTTAACAGAAAATGTCATAAATCAGTAATGTATTTACTTTTATTTTAAAGCATCATGACACAGGGTAACCAGCTTCTGGATTTTTATTTTCTAAAAAAAGATGTTTTTGAGTAAAAGCATTTTAAGAAAAGCCTCCATTCATGATGCATAAATATCCCTACTAGAGCATATTTGATATTTTGCTTTGATTTTTTTTATCAAAAACAAATGTCTCCCATAAGTAGAAGCAATAATGCATCTTAGCCAACCACAGCACTTAAATCATCTTTTATCTGAGCTAATGGTAAGGACGCTAAGAGGATTCTATTCCAAAGCACAGTGGATCTCAAACATCAAATAAATCTCTGGCTACCCATGAACCGAAAGGAAAGGCCCCTCATGAGCATTTCCTACACACTACAGTGGCTTTTCACAAATACGTAGACACTCTTAAGCTTAATATTTGAAGGCATGCCCTATTTGGTGTCAAAATTTTTAACTATTTCTTAACAATCACTGGAAATCCAGCTTCCATCATACAGCCAGAATTCCACTTTCTTCTCTAGGGTACACTCACAAAGCAAAAGGAAGAGGCAAGTTGATGGGAAAGGACTTTGCTCAGTAATTTTCTTTACTATCCCCAACCTGGAGACAGATAGAAGGCAACTGTCTTCAAAATTGCTGTCACCATAGTGTTCCATGCTTTCCTAATTCCTATATTGGACTGCAGCAATCTTTACTGTGGGAGCCGGGTTTGAGGACACGCTGGTGCAGAACAGAGGCCACGAAAACCATTTGAAACAGGAGAGAGCCATGCCGTGCCTTGCAAGCTGCACAAGTTACATATTTGCTTCCAAATGAAGTCAAGTTGATGTGTTCTAAAAGGCCTTGTATTCCATAAATGCTGGTTTCCTTAGGGATTGGCCATCTCTCTGCAGCTCAGCTGGTATGCTGCAGCTCATAGTACCTGCATTTTTATTTCACAATATGAAGGAGCAGTGGGCCTGCACTGTTATTTCCCACCTGTTTCAATCCAAATACTCCTTAGGACTAGTTCATGATCTTTTGTATGAAAAACATGCCCCCTCCACATTGGTGAATATGGCAGTGGATTAAAATACACTATTATTATAGTTTTATGACTCTAATTAGTTTGAATGTTCAAAACAGGCTTATGTTATAAACCATGATATTACACTGCGGTAAATGGTACTGTGTGGATGCATCAAATCACTGTTTCCTTATCTGTTCAGAGATCAGCATGAACTTAATGTGTGGATGCTTAGATCAAGACAGCAGAGGCTTGGTAAGCAATCGTATGCATCAAAAAGAGCTAAAGTACTTTTCAGAATTACTTTACACAGTTGTAACATAAGAAAATAATGGCAAAATGAAATATATGTCTCACCTCCTTCAGAATAGCTGTTAATTTCCATCTAGTGTTTCTTATAATTTTTTTCAGATCTTTGTTACCGTATGAGAAAATTGTAACATGTTTTTAAAAAGGTGTATATTCTCAGCCAAAAGAATGATTTTAAATTGGATCATTTGTATATGTATAAGAACCATCACCTCTGCTGTTATTCTAGAAGAAATTAATACATACAGAAGGCTTGGGTATTCTAACAAAGGCTGTAGAAACATGATTCCTGAAATCATATACTATCAAGATTTGCTACCAACTAAGCTGGGTTGTCATCTTTCAAATGACATGAAGTAATGATGAACTGATGGCCATTGTAGCTCCAAGAAAAACAGTTCCCATAAGGGCATCTATATTTTTAAGAGGATAAATAAGAACAGTAAGGGCTTATTGATTTCTTATCCATGCAAAGATAACTGAGAGGCCAGGTGGTCCCAGTTAGAGTGGTTCCACCGTATTACAGAACAACTTTTATTTTTTAAAGAAACACTGCGCCATATTGCAAATAGAGACACAAAGAAGAACTACAGTTCCAATTAGGACAAAATCAGCCACTCCAGGCAATAAAACAACAGGAGGCATCACAATATCGATACCTGAGAAATACTGCCACTTGTTATCTAACCATATCGCTCACTCAAAACATTACCCAGGAGAATCGGAGCCAGTCTAAACACTTCAGAAACCATCCACAGCCGTATGGCACACTATTCTTTCAGACCTCAGGAGTAAAAGTTAGCCAGAGCCTCCTGACATACTAAAATGATTTATTATCACAGAGCTGAACTAATGCATTGTGCTTTAGAACTCTCCTGGCAGTCGAGGGGAGAGGCTGCGTTTATTACCTACAGTGCATAATGCCTGTTGAAGAGCTTGTATTATTCATAAGACTGCCTTTTTTGTGCCATCATAATGCTGATAAATTATGAAAAATGCATATTTTATTTCAATTTATAACATATTGTTATATACATATCAATACATCACATTACAGCAGGCGGAGGGAGTATTATTGCTGACAGCTGCTGACATGCTTCAATAAAGCCCAAACAAAAGGGGCTTCACCAATAATCCAGAGTCACAATGTGCATTCGAAATAAAAAGCCACTTCTTTCTCTCACAATATTTAGAGGGGATTTGCAGAAATGTCAGTGCTACATAAGGGAGAAATTTGGCAAAGGCCCTGAGAAATATTTGTAATTTTCTACCCAAATTCACTGCAGTTGTGGGGGGACGGGGTCTTCTATGTTAAACAGTAAGACTTCTGTGGGAAATGCAGGTCCTCAAGTAAAAAGCAGAAAGTCTACTTTATGAAGAAGAGTTCCTATCAGAATTTGCTATTATTTAACTTGGTTTCTTTATCTTTCTTTCCTTGCTTCAAATGGTAAAGTGCCTAATTCTAAAACACATTCTGAGGAGATTCTTAAAAAAGACTAGAGATTTTCCAATAACTCAGACTTCCTTAGCAGTTTTCAAGGTTTTTTTCAAAATAGTTAGACTGCATAGCCAAATGGTATTTGGATCTTTGCAAATAAGTTTAGTAATTTCCTTTTTTGTTCCATGTATGAAGAAATAATTTAAATGTAATGAATAAAAGCTAATTTGGGATAACTGATACTTTCAATAGGGCAAGTTACTTTTACACATCAAGCATTCAACTGATACAGCTTTGAGCTGAAAATTTTAGAGCTCATCAGTTTAGTTCATTTTACAAATTAGAACTCTGAAGTCATAAGTCAAGTGATCTTCTCTGGGTTATGTCTCTAGCAGAGCTAAGATTAGAACACAGGTTTGTCTCCTTCTAATTTAGTCTTTCTATTATTCCAAGTGGCCTTACTGGAGTTTAAAATGCTATTTTATATATAATATTATTAAATGATTTAAATAATGTTTGAATACAATTATCTATTTCTACATATCACAACATCAAACTATGTTGCTGCCTGGAGTCTTCTGCAGAGGCTAGCTAGACTGAGACTACAAAAGCTACCTTAGATGTGTTTTTACATCTGAGAAACATTTTACTGATTGAAAAAGTAAAAACAAATGTGTCATTTCCAAACCTAGATGACATAAAGACCACAGAGAGTAGGTATAAAACATTAAATGATTAATATGGAACAATGTGCCATATATTTTAAAAAGTAAATTGTCGGACTTCCTTGGTGGTCCAGTGGTAAAGAACCTGCCTTCCAATGCAGAGGACGCAGGTTCGATCACTGGTCAGGGAACTAAGATTCCCACATGCCCACAGGGCAACTGAGCCCGCGCACCACAGCTACTGAGCTCAGCCGCCTCAACTAGAGAGCCCCTGTGCCACAATCTACAGAGCCCATGTGCTCTGAAACCCGTGCCACTACTACAGAGCCCACGCAGCCTGGAGCCTGCATGCCATAGCTAGAGAAGGGAAAACCTGCACGTTGCAACTAGAGAGAAGCCGTGCGCCACAATGAAGAGCCTGCATGCCTCAAGGAGGATCTCGCGTTTCACGACTAAGACCCGGTGCAGCCAAAAATAAAATTAATAAATCTTTTTTTAAAAAGGAAATTGTCATTGTTTTGTGTATATGGGGTGTCTCATCATATATAATCAGACTCATTTACCATGAAATCCTAAACTGCTGCAATGAAATCGGCGCTCTCACAGTGACTCTCACTGCCCTGTGGGTCTTCTGCAAACAACAGCAATGTCCAAAAACAGACTTCTATTGGATGCCCAAACATTTACACAGACGCATGCGCACACCCAGCCAGCCACTCGCCTCCAAGAAAGAGAACCAGAAACTATTTAAACAGAGCCTGCCTTCATTTAATGAAATGGAATCGTAGAACAGCTACTGTACATTATAGAACTTAGAATTTGTGCCCAGTTTATCATCAGACAGGTCAGGGACAAGCTGGGGAAAGTTTTGGGAAAAAAACAGAGTTCCTAAGGGGGTTGGAGTGGGGCAAGGCAGTTCTCCCACGGCTGCTGAAGTTTACAGTGAGCTCCCAGCAAATAAAACATTACCTATAAAGGAGAATTGGGCCTTCTGAGCTATCAAATTCCTTATTTAGTATCTACCTTGGACTTAAGTCAGATTTTATGTTGCTGTTTTCTACCAAATAGGATGCTTAGCCCTGCACAGTGATAAAGGAAGTCTTCAAATTTTTAAAAATCTTTGTATGTTCCTTGCAGGTGCCCTTTTATGAATCATTATAATCTCTTTAGTCTCTCCTCAACACTATTAGATGATCTTCAACTCTGTTTCTTTGTTTCAACAAATCTCTTTTTCTTCCATCAAAAGCCTTAGTGTTCACATATCATGGATATATGTTGGATTTCCACGTTTTCAGTTTTAAAAATTCACCTTTCACACAGACTGGACCCTGGTTCAGTTATATTCTCACCTGAGGATATAAAGACTTAAGAAAAAATATTACAAGCTTTCTCTAGAGAAATCCAAATAGAAACTAATTAATTCAATAATAGTTGCTCCTACCTATTACTGGGAATTAGCCCTTATCTTTAACCGCCACTGCCATCATTTGTTACGCAATGAAGATTTGTTGCTTCTCATTTAGGTTCATAAATTGTGCCAAGGTGTTTTAGCTTTTTAGGTTTAATAACTGCCTACTTTGTATGAATAAAATCAAAGCTAAGATAACTAGACAACACTTTGATGGTTTTATTTCTTTTTTTATTGTTTGATTTGTCATTCGTAAGTAATTTTGAGCTAAAGGAAACCTTAAAAGTTTCTTTAGTTCAACATTCTTATTTTATGTCAAGAATGTTTGATTTGCTTAAAGTGACAAGAAAAGTGGTTCAAACTTTATCGACCCAAACACTTGAAAAACAGTGTATACCCAAACCCTTCAGGAGACTCTGATTTCTCCCCTTTAAATTCACTAAACAAAAATCCTAGCACATCACTATTTTCACATTTGCACTGCCATATTTTTCATGTCCCAGAAATCCTCCAGAGTTACCAGTATAACAGAATATTTAAATGGGACCTGTTCTCCGTTTTTGGCTGAAGGCCCAACAGCTGAGATAAGAGCCATTATCCCCATAACCCAAGTGAATGCTAGATCACCAGGCAGGACTGGCAAAAATGATTTCCAACAACAAATACTGAGACGCTTAATTCAATCCACACTTTAAAGATATTTAGAAATTAGAAAAGCCAGGAAATGGGATGCTTTGGGATAGAATTTCTTAGGCACTGCAGTGCCTCCCCCATTCCCTCACTTCTAGCTGAGTAAAAGGAGTCTTAAGGGAACCACAGTGGAGAAGGTTTAACTTTGAGTAAAGTGGGGAGTTTTGATTATTAAGAGACCATTTTTGTAATTAGAAGTGCTGAAGCTGTGGGACTACTTTGACATTTCCTGGAAATAACTGGCCCACCTAGCATTTTTAGGGACAGCAGAAGGAAAAATACTGCTTTCTATTGCACTCTATTATTGAGTTCTGCTCTTTCAATGTAATTGTTACACAAAGTAACCTTTTGTAAAGTCAATAAACCTGTTCATTTAACAGACTGCTAAGATTAACCAATGCCTGTACATTAACCCAGCTCAACAATTAACCTTCTTCACAAAAGAAATTAAAAAGTCTCCTTGCATTTAGTGAAAAACATCATCCTGGATAGAAAGATGACAACTTTTCTTTTCCCTGCAGCTTGTGCATATTTTTTCTTCCATGGCCTTTGAATATCCCATAAGACTCAGTTTGCAGGATGTAGTCATTCATGGCCTTATTAAAGCCTCCACTCCATTCAGTACTATTACCCTTACAGGTCATGCATATATCAAAGGGTAAAAATTATTTTAACTTTGTGTATAGCCAGGGAAAGGGAGGAAAAGAATCACCCAAGTGTCCATGCAAACATACTGAGTGCCAAAGGTCTTGCTGACTTATGGCCACGGCTTTAACATCTAAGAGAGCCATTAACATAATTGGCTTTTGGATCAGATGGAGGCCATTAGCCTTAAATTCTTTGCTGAGGACTAAAATGTCTAACTAATATCCCTTTTATTCTATGTTACCTTTCACTTGCTCACATAAATTATCTTCCTCTCTCTCAGACATAAGAAAAATTCATTTTTATCCATACGTGTGTGAACCTGTGTGTGTGAATTCCATCCATAGTCACTAATCTGCCAAAGAGAAATTGATTTCTTATAACAAACATTGCTTTCCCTACACACTGAAGAGCAGCTGAGTATCCTCCGTCGTTGCAACCAGAGCCATTCCCCAAGCTTATTTCAGCTGGAGGTTACACTTTCGTTCCAGCAGTAACTAGATTAGCTTCGGCACAGCTGGAGATCACTGATGAGTCCAGTTGTTCTAGTCTACTGAGTCGATCATCCACCCACCTGGACCAGGTGAGAAATCACCACAGTTAACATAAGGTGAAGAAGAGACTGGGACAAGAAGGCTCACCATCTGTTTGTGGACATCACACCCGACTGTGAATAAGCACCTGAGTTCACACCGTTCAGCATCCAAGCTGCCTCTCCCCTTAGTGGGGAATTTACCACCATGGTCCTCTCTCTGAGCTAAAGTATCCACCCACCACTCACGCCCATTTCAGCAATAGCCCTGTATTTCCAGGCAATAAGATTTTATATTTTGACATTACAAATTAACGAAAACTCTGAAAAAAGCAAAGGCTTCATTTGATGGGAAGTAGTTTTAGGTCGAAATTCAGATGCTTGGGTACTCTGCCATCTGCTGGCTTACATACGGAGTGTTTAAAATTCTTGGGTACTCTCATTACAGGATTTTTCACACTTTTTCATTGTTCAGCTGGACTTATGAAGTTGAATTTTTTTTTAATTGCAAGTTAAAAGAAATACTCAATTCATTGCTAGAAATGAATATTTTAAATAAGTTTTTATTTTCAAATAGATTTAGATTTAGAGAAAAGTTGTAAATATAGTACGAAGATTTCCCACATGCCCACGCCCAGTTTCCCCCATTGTTAACATCCTACATTAATTGGTGTGATACATTTGTCACACTACCTAACAATATTGGTACATTATTATTAACTAAAGTAGAAATGGATCTTTAAAAATAGCAAATGCTGCTGACTGTGGTTATCCAGACAGACGCAGGGTACCAACCACAGATGGGTAATAAGAGTAGCTACCACTCCTGCCTGGCACTGTGCTAACTGCTTTACATACATTATCCCATGTCATTCTCATAGCAACCTACAAAATAGCTATTACTATCCTGTTATCTCCATTTTTCTAATCAGGAAAGTAAAGCTGGTGGTGACGCTAGCCCTAACATTGTAACACTTGACCGTGGGCAAATTTTATTCATAGAACTTTTTATAAATTTATTGCAAGGCTTTAAATCAATGAATACATGGGAAACATTTAGAAGAGTCTGTAGCTCAGATTAAGTATAACATGATCCCCAGGTCTACCTGAGAATAGACTCTACTCCTTAAGCCACTATAATATACTAAGGAGGGTCCTTAAAACACTGTAGAACTGCCTACTTGGCTTTCCCTTTGTATAATCTATTTTCTCTTATGGTTTCTACTCTCTTACTCTCTTGCAGTAGGTCTGTGTTTCTCTCTCTCTCTTGTTTTCATTATCATTCCTCCTTCCCCCCTGATATTTTAATAGCACAGGTATACAGATGTGCACATCTGTTTATATATCATGATCCTTTGGAGGGCCATGAACCATCATAACATCTGGTTTTTTTGGTTTTTGTTTTGGTTCTTTGTTCTCCAAGAACCAATTTTGTGCCTTTGGGACTGATAATCATCCTCACTGAGAATATTTTAGGCCTATCACACCATTCACCCTCTTAATAACTATGAAATCACTGCTGGTCAACTACATTTACCAAGATAGAGATATAAAATCTGGAGCTTCCCGTGACTGTAACCTAAACTTTACCCAACTCTGAAACCCACAGTGCTCTCAGCGTTCCCTACTCTCACATCCCTTAGAATCACCTTTATTCTTTACCTCAAGCCTTACCTTTTCCCTAAATGATTTCCTGAGGATAAATTAGGCTCCATTTCTTGTTCTACAAAACCCCCTTTACACATATCACTGTGACCCTTATAGTCAGACATTTAAAAACTCTCTTTTGTGATCAATCATACCTGAGTTTGAATGCTCTCTCCTTTACTTATTATATATCTATAGCCTTGTATAAGATAAAATAATATCTCAGGTTCTGTTTTTTTTTTAATGTCTACAACATGCCCTTTATCAGAGGAGATAAAGAACATAGACTCTAGCATAGACCCTAGCATGCACTGGGTAAGGATGTGCACCAGAGGGAATCTGTTTCCTCTTCCTTTCTGTGTCACTCCGTGAGCTTGCTTTTTCCAGTTTTATTGTTCAGTCTACTGCACAGCTCATGCCAATGACTTGACCATTAAGCCATTTTATGGGAAAGAACTGAATGTTTGGACTGTTGGCAATGAAAACTAAAAAATGTTGGAACTTACATTCTAGTGGAAGAATTTCCAGTCACCTACTAAATACACAACATATCAAGTGGTGATAAGTACAGTGAAGAAACATAAAGTAGGTGCAGATTAATGATTGAGGGAGAATGCTAATTTCTATAAGGTGATCAGACAGGCCCTATGGGAAATGTGGACTTTTTTTTTTATCAGAGACTTGAATAAAATGAGGAAATGAGACACACAATTCTCAGGGATAACTGTCAGTAAGCACATCACTCTCCCTTTCAGAGTTGCCTCAAAAGTCTATTTGATCCTATGTCAATCAAGGTCCTCAAGCTTAGTCATGAATTCAGATGTTGAGCATCTTAGTCTAAAGCACAGATCATTCAGCATCCAAGCTCCATGGATACTTCAGCTCTGCAGGCTGACGCCGACCCATTCATTAGCCTCTGGTTACAAATCTACTTAATTGTACTGTCAGCCAATATTTTTCTGTCTATAACAACCTAGTGAAAGATTTTTCAAATATTTGGCTGATTTCAGAGTATTTTGTCTACCACATTTCGCTGGTGGCCAGTCAATCTAGTGATTTAATAAAAAGGAAAGGAAATTCATCTTCAGTTGTCTTCAGATATTTACAGGACTATATGGGTCCAGCAGGCAGAACTCAGGCCAGGGAATTCTGGTTGCAGGGAGACAGTTTTGGAATCATATAAGGAAGCATTTTCTAATGGAGACATCTGAAGAAGCAACATGCTGCCTGGAGAAATCTGTGCTCCATCACTGACTCAGGTGCTTGAATGAGGTCTGGGGAGCCAACAGGCAGAGATGATGTGGATGTCATATAGACTTCAGGTGGTCGTTAAAATAATGATCTCTAATTTCCTGAAAAACTATGGTGCTATACAGTTGACCCTTGAACAACACGGGTTTGAACTGTGCACTGACACTTATAAGAGAATTTTTTTTAATGGTTAATACTACGGTACTGCACGATCCATGGTTGGTTGAATCCGTGGATGTGAAACCTCAGATCCAGAGGAATTTCAGATTTGGAGGGCTGATTGTAGATTATACATGAATTTTCGACTGTGTGGAGGGTCAGCATCTCTAACTCCCGAATTGTTCAAGGGTCAACTATATTTTCTTCCAAAGTATTCTCTAATTCAGACCTTTTACTAATTCAAAGCAATCTTTCTTTCTTTCTAGTTTCAACTACAAAGTATTCACAAACACAGAAACAAACTCAACCCTTAAAAGGTTTTCCATTTATAGATATCAGATCTACATATTTTAATTCAAATTGCACTTTGATGCCATGACAATTTAATGTTGAATGGATTGATTATTTTAAATAATATTTGACATTAAGGAAGTATAAAGTCAATAATTTTAACTACACAATACACAGAGCAGTTATTAATAAAATATATTCTGTGAAAGAATAAAACCAATTTTTCCTAAAGGAAAACACCATCTTTACCCATACTCATTAGGATGACCTACTTTTTGACATGTGGTTACAATTTATTCTACCACTTACTGGTGATGTAGTTATCCCAGTTCACAATGAGAAAAAAAATAATGTACTCACTTAAAAGGTTATATGAACTTAAATGCCATTCTCATGTAGAAGAAGGCAAGACCCCTTTTATGACAAAGGGGAGGAAAAGCAAAGAGAACCCCGTATTTCTGTGGCTGCTGACCAAGCTTTGCCTTCATGGACTTACACTTTAGGTCTAGATGCATTAAGAAAAATGATAAATGATAATGGAATGACATTAGGAATAATTGCTGAACTAGTTCTTTGGCATCTGCTGCAGTGAAGGTAAATTTAATGATAAATTGCATGCATTTCGTGGTTTTTCACTGCAAATTAGACATGTTTTAAGATTAGCCAGATTTTTGTTGGTGGAACTGACAAAATATTTTATCAATTAAAAATATGCTTTTATATTCAGTCTTTTTTTTAGGTATTCCAGAAAGTCCTAAAATGACTACTTCTTGTTCAACACAGTTTTTCTTCAGTAAAATACCTCATACATTTGTTTCTGCATCACTTTTAGAATAATGTCTAAACTCTGAAGCTCTTTACTAGTATCATACCTTATCATTTCCTCTATCTCTGCCTCATGCCCCATGTTTAATTTGTAGTTACGACTACTTGTAGTTTTCTAACAAGCCACATATTTCGTTCTTCTCTGTTTTGAATTCACTATTTCTTCTTCTCATAATACCCTTTCCTTCTTGATATGTCAGGGGAACTGCATTTTCAGGGTTTAGCTCTAGTGTCTTTCATGACCCACCCCCGCTTCAGGTTTGATCATTGTTCCTCTTGTTAGCACCCTGTCTTAAGCATACTTTCATTACCATACTTAACAAACTGGACCACAACTCATTTTCCTTACATGAATATTTCCTCTCTAGATTAAGATACTTTGAAAGCAGAAACTGAGTCTCTTTGATATTTCTATCTGCAGTACCTAACGCATTCCCTCATAAAATATATACTTTTGCATGAATACAATTAATCCAATGGACACTCAGCACCTCAATTTTTCAAGCCAATTATATAAATTTAACATGAAAGACCACTTACTACTAAGCCACATGAGTTTAAGCAAGATGCCAAGAAAGTGAGGCTTTCAGGGACTCCCAAGACTATAGTTATCACTGGTTGCAGAAGTTATTTCCTCCTACAAGCTTTGATTAGTAGGACTTTAATGTAACTTCTGGAAATTGAAATTAACACTCAACAGCACCTATTTTGCTGTTTCCTCACATGTATAACAATTTAACTAATTCTTACCATGTCTACTCCAGAGGCCTTCAAGAGAAAATTTGACTGCCACAAAGGAGAATAAAAACAGAGTATTTCCTAAGTAAACATTATATGTTATGATAAAAGTTAGAGACAATCCAAATACGACAAGTATTTTTAAACTTTCCAAACAGTGATGAAGTTTGTAAAAATTCAAACTGGTACATGTGCTTTAAAAGCATATCAATTTTTTAACCAGAAGAGTGGGTTACTTTTTATTGAACTCTGTAGTGTTTTCACCTTTTGAGGAGATGGGAATAACCACGGGTATAGGTATCTGTTTGGTGAGGTAATTAGATCCATGGCCCTTTAAAACGAGTTTAAGTAGTTGTAAAGATTTAATACTCATTTAATACAATGTATGAGCCATTATAGTTACGATGCTTTAAAATTAATATGTCATTCAGGTCACTATTAGAATCGATACATATGGTCTGTGAATTACACGTTATATGTCTGCCACTTAGGAATATTTTATGTGAAGATTCAGACTGGCAAGTTGCAATTAGATCAGAAATTTTTATAGTCAAAGAAAACAAAGTACTTTCACCAGATAATTTTAGGTCTGTTCATATACCATTGGCACTTTGGCTTTAAAAGGGGCTGTTTATTACAAATTTTGTGTTTCGAAAGTTAATATTGGTAGAGAAAAAAAGAAGCAAATAATTCACTGAATGGACATTTAAAAATCATTAATTTTTATTGTTTACGTGAGTTAAGACAACAAGTTTAAACGTCTGCTTAATACTCTCTCATACCAAAAAAATTATGGACTCATTAAACAGTAGAGAAAAAAAACTGCCTTTTGGAGACTTTCTATATAATAGAGGCTTATGTAGATACAGAAATTTTTAAAGATCATTTGGTGCTTATGTCATAAGATATTTTATGAGATCAAAACAATGAAAACAGGCTGGGCTCATGTATTTTATTTCCATATTTCAGATATTCCCTAATGATAAACACAAGGTTCTCTGAGGGGTATGTATTTGTTTTCAATGCACTTGTAATAGAATGAAGGGAAGCTTTAGCTTACTAACATGCTGTATTCTAATAATTCTTTGCATCCACTTGCAAATGTGAATTGTCACCCCTGATTTATGTTCATTAATCAAAATGGCAAATGCACGTGGAGTGCAGAACCAGGGTCCAGACTGTTGTCTGAAAATGTGATCAATCATCGCTGACTGGCATTTTGAGCTAAACTATAAAGAATGTGGAAAAACAGATGCTTTCTGGGAATAAGGGGAAGGAAGTTAAGGCCAAGAGGCTAGCATTTTAATTGGCAAGATGCAAAATATTTAAAACAGAATAGGCTGAAAAATCTGACTTTGGGAAGAAGAGAAAACAATTATGCAAAACACAAAGAAGACTGACTTAAAAATAAACATATTTATGTGAAAGATATCTTTGAAACAATGCCATGGATACTGAAAAATGCTACCTGCAGTTGTGATTTAATAAGGCCATGAAAATGGAACTTGACCCATATTTTTTGTACCCAAGGGAAAGTAGCTAAGTATAATGAGAATCAGCTATTTACAAAACAATAAACTTTGAAGATATTTAATGTGTCCTGTCTTTACTTTCTGTTTGTCGGGGAAGGAGGGAGTGGATTTATTATGTCATTTTTTTAATAAAAAATCTCTAAATATAGTTACTCAAGAACAAATAACTATCTTATTTTAATCTGATGAGATGAAACTATATCTTATACCTTGAAGTATAAATAATATAAAACACAAGAGGAAAATTAATATAAAAGCAAATTCTGTAAGTCAAATAGAATTATTTATAGTACTGGGAAACTACATGTGATGCTTTAAAGGCTTTATATTTCAGATTTCTAAAATGATAATAATTTCAACCTGAAATAATAAACACAGTTTGACCTTTTAATGATCAATTTTACTATACGTATTGTTTTTAAATACAGAACTGTCTCTAAATCTAAAGAAAAATATGAGACACACTTTAGGAAAGAGCCCTTCTCATTAAAAATATTACTTCCCCACTGCACATACTGAGTTTTTATACCCTCATTATGGTACGCACACAACAAATATTTTGAGATTTCTTAATCTGAACAAATGAATGAAAGAATGATTGAGTTTTGCATGGAATCTGTATCATTTCTTGTAATGAGATTCATCTTTATTCTATACTCTTAGGATCTAAAATATCAAGAAGTAGTTACCACAGGAGTGAGTGAATTTATTATGAAGTGAATCGATTAGTTTGGAATGATGAATCCTTAAACTGCAATGATGGCAAGATGGAAGCAAATGAAAAGATTCCAATCTCATATCTTTACTGAAAACAAGCTGTGACTTTGAGAAAGTCAAAAACTCTAGGACAGAATTCCTTTGAAAAAAATTAAAGAGATAAGTCTTTTGTTAGGCAAACGATTTAAGTATTTTTGTGACTGAGTTCTCCTTGCCATTAGAGAATTAGTTTACCTCAACAACTCATTTAGTTGGAAAATTTATTGAGTCTAAATTTTTATAAATTGCTTAAATTATGGCCAGATTATATGCATTGAAAATTTAATTCTAAACACATACTCATGCATACAAACAATAGTTACAATAAAAAAATTAACCTGGATAATAGCAATATTAACTGAACAGTAGCGTAGGTGCTGTTACATCTATGAGCTCATTTAATTTATAACAATCTTGGGGATGAGGAATTAATTACTACTACTTTGGAGATGAATAACTGACTCACCCATATCTATTAAATGGACACAACCTGAAACATGAATTCATCCAGGTTTGTGTGATGCCTAACTCTTTCCACTCTCCAATAATGCCCCATGAGAAGTTATTCAAAAAACCCCAGAGAGAGATGGAGCAGAGGTGGGGGCAAGGGAGGAGAAAAACAGAGGCTTTTTATCCTCTATGAGGCATTTAATTAACTTTCTAGCAATTTTATAGCAATACTGTGTGTGTGCGTGCGTGTGTGTGTGTGTGTGTGTGTGTGTGTGTGTGTATCAGCATGTTTATCATGGTTCAAACTCTAATGTTAACTGATGTTTTCTCCAAGGACAACCCGTGGGCCTATGCATAACAAGTCTTTATTATTATACCCTTAATCTTCCTATCTTCTGCTTGATTTAAAGTTTGACTTTACATCTTTCTTTGCAGTCTTCAGGAAACAACAGCCTGATGCAAACAGGCTTTGGTTCCTAAAAAATTTCAACATACAGCGTATGAAGCCCTGAACTCTGGCACATTGTGAGGCCACGTGAAGGAAGTGACACTGGCCTGACATGATGTTTGTTTTGTTAATACTAAGACGCTCAAATGGCTAAAATAAATGGAAAATGCACTTTTTAGAAAAAGTCTATTTTGAATAATGTGTTTAATTTAGATCAGAGATGTTTTTTCTCCCTCTCTCTCTTTTCTTCTTCTCTTTGAAAAAAGATTTTCATAAAACCAATCAGTCCTCTGTAATTGAGAATGCATTAGAAGCCCTGTAATGCACACTCTGGTAATAAAAGTTCTGCTGGAATCAATTATGCTGGGCTGCAAGAAGCTATCTGCTTCCTGTACGATGCATAACATCCGGCTTAAATAGTATCAACATTAATAAGCTGCTCTTAAGTTTCTATATAGCTTTCTCTGGGGAGAATTTGTTACTGTCAGTCAGCTGTCAAATGCTTATAGTATGATTAATGAATCATATTTAGATGATTGACAGTGAAAGTCTACTTTATAGAACGTGTCAATCATTTTTATAGTTGCTCTCCATTTTCGTGGACACCAGCGATACTGTTCTTAGCTTAGGAACCATTATATCCCCAACTCTGTATGCTGTAGGCCACTAGCTACACAGATACCTGGAGAAGATTTTATTCCATTTCTTTTTATGTTGCTCTAGGCTAAACCCAAATATTCTTGTTTGTCCTCTCCAAGCTCAAGGCAAGCAGCTAGGCGAAGCAGACAATACATTTTAAATGAAAAATTAATGACTGAGGGTTCCTGTACTGAATTGTATTACCCAGTTGATAATTTATAAGGCAGAGTACAAAGTGGAATGCCTTAGTTTCAATCATGCAGTTTTCCACGTTTTTACCCCTCAATGATTCGTTTATCATGTTCCTCTTATGTGCACTCCTCCAATTTAATTTGGATTTTTAAAAATAACCCAATCTCTTCAAATAAAGGATGGCTCCATTAAAACATTAACATTTCTTAAAAGATGATTTTTGACTCCAAAATTCTTCACACTATCTTGGAAAAGAATGATGTATTTAACTGGAAATCACCGTGTGATTTCCTAATGTGGTGGCTATCTTTAAGTTACTAAATCTTATTTACAATAAAGTTTAATAGGCAGCTATTTTTCAGGGAAAAAAAAAATCAAAGTTTTTCAAACCTAGAAAAAATTAAAGACCACAAGTAACGAGACCAGAATAGGAAGTCAACCACTGGTAACTGATATTTTTTTCTTTTACGTTTATCCTTTAAAATCTATATGGTTTGGCCAAGGAAATAATGCAGAAAACAAAATGATGCCATCTCTGCTCTTTTGCTTCCTCTGCTGTTTCAGTGAATCCAGAGATATGTAAAAACAGTGCAACTATCTTATTGGCCATGCAAGGCAACACATGTGAAAAGACTGAATTTTTGTGCAAGGTCTGGCCTCACTTGGTAGCTGTTTGACTTTTGGAAATTGGCTTAACTTCCCCCAAAGTCTCCCCAACTGTAAAGCTGATACGATACTACTTGCCCTCAAAGATGTTTGGGGATTTAAATAAAATAACATATGTTAATGACCTGACGTGGTGTCTAGCACATAACTGGAGCTAATTTTTTAAATTCCTTTTTTGTATCTACCATAGAACCTAGCATAGTAAGAACATATGCATAGCATACATAATGTCACTTAACAAATATTTGTTAAATTTAATTTAACAGGATGGGATAGCGAGGGTGGGAGGGAGCCGCAAGAGGGAGGAGATATGGGAACATATGTATATGTATAGCTTGATTTACTTTGTTATAAAGCAGAAACTGACACACCACTGTAAAGCAAGTATACTCCAATAAAGATGTTAAAAATAAATAAATTAATTAAATAAATAAAACAAAATAAGCTACAAGGATATATTGTACAACACAGGGAATATGGCCAATATTTTATAATAACTATAAATGGAGTATAAGCTTTAAAAATTGTGAATCATTATATTGCACTCATATAACATATTTTGTACGTCAACTATATTTCAATAAAAAAATTTAAAAAGAAAAAAATTTAATTTAACAAAGTCAGAGAAGTGGAGAGAAAGGTCTCTAGCTTCCCCCAGCTCACCATGGTAACTGGCTACTTTGTGTAGGCTTCTTTTTCTATGTTGAAAGGGATTGACAGAATAACTTTCTTAGCCATCTCTTTCTTTTCCCTTTGCCTCAACTCCAATTTTTATCAGCAGCACACAGAAAGGACATTCCTAATTTCTGATTCAATGGGAAACCCTGGTTCCCTTTCCTCTTTCTTCCATTCCATATCCTTACCTTTGCCTTTTTTTCTTTTTCTTCCTCCAAATACAGGAACGGCATCAAGGTTTCAAATAACATGCCTGTTACAGTTGGTTGGTAATGGCTGTCTAGAGATGGATTCTGATCAAGTTCAGTAGGAATGATCAATTAGCAATATCTGCTAAAGGCACAGGAGGGGGCAAATAAATTATGCGTGCCAAGTACTTGTCATTTCTATCTGAATCCTACTACAGCTATATTTCTGCTTCATTATATGCTGAAAGTCATAAGCAGTTTTTACATTATCTACTTAAGATGACAGCCAAAGGCTAGATAGCTTTGTCTCAGAGAGTTCATAGACCAGCACTGAATTATTTTTAATTAACAGCTTGTCTGGCACCTCAGCTGAAGAATGCCTTGAGCCAACAATGCTTTAATGCATGGAGATGTCAGGCTGGTTGTCTAAATGTACGGATGGGCAGATGGATGGACAAACAGATTTCTGACAACACTTAATAAAAAATTTTGTGACCGTATTCAAAAGAACACAGCTGTATGGCATTATATTAAGAACTATTTGTAAACTACTGATACATTATTATTAAAATATGACATCATTTATTAATGATATAAGATTTGAATACATCCCTCAAAACTATTTTACTATTTTTGATCAAGGAGCTTTTCTTTTCCAACAAATAAGCACACTTTTAGATATTTACCCAGGTAACACTGATGAAAAGACCTGATCAGCCTAAGGTGATGGATGAACTGATCTAGAAAGCTGAAATGTCACAGGGACCACCCACTACTCACAATTCTGTTTTCACCAGTGTTGGTCTTTGCAAGATTCTTCTCTGACTCATAACTTCCATATATGAACATATATGCCAATAAAATAATTTTAAATGGTACAAGGATGAATATTTGTCCTTTTCCTAAGATTGATGAGAAGGCTGGAGGGGACTTTTTTCTCCTTGGATCTCAGGCTAGTAGCCTGATTGCTGTGGATTCATACACAGCAAGGTGATGGAGGCATGCAGATTTTTACAATTTCCTGGGCCTTGGACCATGCAGAGAACAAAGGAGTACTAGGTGAGCCACAGGCCCTTCCCCATTCGGGGACTTCTCCACTTCGGGCACAGAATGAGTATTGGCGATGGATAGAGTGAAACAGAAGCTGTATAATTTCAGTCTTGAAATATCTATTCCTGAGATGGGCATCTCACCTGGGTCAAATCCTGCTTCACACCTGCTTCCCACAGCTCGCAGGTCCTGTGTCTGTAATTAAAAATGTAAATTGCAATCTGGCCCATTATCCAACTAGATGCACAAGTGAAATGGGAATCTCAGTTCCATTTAATATCAACACAAAGGAAAAAAAAGAATTATCTTGTTCTTTGGTATTTATGGCATATCATTTTGGTTTTCAATTTTTGCTAATGGCATCCTTTACAATACATTGATTTAAGTTTAAAAAGTGGTTCAATGAAGTAAACAGTACAAGAGGTACATGGATACGGCTAAAAGTTTGAGGGGCACTGGTCTAGTCTAAGTCCCCAAAACAGTCTAATTGATTAATTAATTACCATCCCCCTTCATCAAGTTCAGACCGTCACCAGGCTTTATAGAAAGGGCTGTCTGTGTCACTCAGATGCTCACCCTTGGCCCAGTCACCAACTACCCCTATGCCGAGAAGAATCCAGAACTGATTCATTACAGTTTCAGAAGAAAACAAAAGTCCTAATATAGTTCTTTAATTAATGCCTAGTGTTTTCTTTAAATGCCCTTTCTTTTTCTTTTTTTTTTTTTTTGGTGCAATACACTTCAATCAATAGGATTTAAGACAGGATTTGAGATAGGTCCCTGCTGTGCTCTGGTGTCACACAGAACAGTTTTTTAAAGTAAAATCAAATTCATGACATACTCATAATTATATTTCAATTAATTAAAACAAAGATATACTAAATTATATAGACTATTTGGTTACATGAGTTAAGACTGTATTTTCAAACTTACAGATACAACTTGCATTCATGATTGAGTACAAGTTTAAACTTTATTTATAAACCATATATGTAAAATATATGTTTTTTAATATAAATAATCAATTTTAAAAGGCCCAGAATTATTTCATTATTCACATATATATGAATGCATATATATATGTGTGTGTGTATGTATATATATATATATACACCTAAGTTTTAAAATTGCAAACAAGTTTTTTTATTCAATTTTAAGAAAAATTTTACATTATGTCATGTGAAAAGTCTTTTAAAATAAAACTTGAGGACATTTACTGTGCTATTTATATCTATCAAAACACACAGATAGAAATACAAATTTAGAATAATATCTTATTAAACTCTAAATTTTTAAAAAAAAGCTTAAAATCAGCTGAGGCTTTGTGTTTCAGATAAATGAAACACTAATAAAGGAAGACTAAAACTAATTTATTTTGTTATTAAGAAGCCCATTTTCAAAACTCTCATGCTGAGAGGCAAGGCAATTTTGCCCTTTCATTACTTTCTCAGCTTCAGAGTAATGTTATATCGCCCTCTAATGGGTTTTTTGAACCACTACAAACCACTATGCAGATAAAAAGAAATGGCACAAAGAATATATGTTACTGGTGATAAGCAAATTTCCAAGAGCTATAACCAATATAAGGTGGCCTTAACTCCTGTGGTATGATATTTTATTCATGATGATTTAAAGCCAATTAATATAGTCACCTTGTAAATTATATGCGCTCAGTTTAAGGTTTACTTTTGTAAGGCCACAGTCACTTGATCTTTGCAATTAGAGATTATGATTAGTCTTGCAAAAAAAATCTTTTCATTATTTTATATCATATAAAAATTTAATGTATTCATTGTACCTACAGCCTCAAATAGTTATATAGCAGGAAAATGATAGAACTTAAATTAGATTTTTTTCCCTTCCTCTAAATCAGGATATTTGTAAGTATGGACATTTGTTAAGTATAGTTCTGTATTTTTAAATAGTTCTGATAATTCAAAGGATTGGGATGCTAGGCCAAAGGTGTAGGGTTTTTTTTGTTTGTTTGTTTGTTTTGCGATACCTTGGCCTCTCACTGTTGTGGCCTCTCCCTTTGCGGAGCACAGGCTCTGTACGTGCAGGCTCAGCAGCCACGGCTCACAGGCCCAGCCGCTCGGCGGCATGTGGGACCCTCGCGGACCGGGGCACGATCCCATGTGCCCTGCATCAGCAGGTGGACTCTCAACCACTGCGCCACCAGGGAAGCCCCAAAGGTGTAGGTTTTATAGGGGCAGTTAATTTCTTGGGCTACAGCTTGACTTGCCATGCGGGATAGGCCTTGATCACACATGTAAAAGCATGTTTATGGATCCATGCAACCTATTATCAGTACCGGGGGAGGGGTGGAGTCTCCTTCATGTATTTTAAGATATGAGATTATACATGGCAAACATTTTTCTTGTATAATTTGAACTAATAGTTTTAAAATTTAATATAGGCACAAAAATTAATATGATTGCCAATTCTTCTTCTCCATCAGCATTTTGCTTTTACCTAGTTGATGGACTCTATTTTCACTTTTTAAAAATGAATATAAGATATAACTCAATAAAGATGATTATTTTAGTACATTCAAAAAAATATTAGGATGGCTGAATTACTTTATATGTCTCATTGATATACCTATGTGTGCAAACACACACATACATATTCCTTTTGCTTTTGGGAGTCACTAACAGAAATCAGTTATAATTTTGAGGAATAATTAAACTGATTAAATTAGCCCTTTCCATGATTTTATTTACCCAATATTCACAAACAACCATAATTCCTTGTGGTTTATCATTGGTAACATGAGGTTACCATCTAATACTATGTAAATTTTACTGAAATAGAAAATGCTAAATATGTGTGTGTGTATATATATATATATATATATATATATATATAAACACTATATCTATATAGTGGTTTTTTTTTTGTTTTTTTTTTTTTGCGGTATGTTGTGGCCCCTCCTGTTGCGGAGCACAGGCTCCGGACGCGCAGGCTCAGCGGCCATGGCTCACGGGCCCAGCCGCTCCGCAGCATGTGGGATCTTCCTGGACCGGGGCATGAAACCGTGTCCCCTGCATCGGCAGGCGGACTCTCAACCACTGCGCCACCAGGGAAGCCCTATATAGTGCTTTTTATCCCTGCTTCAAAAATCAGGCTAATAACAGCAACTCAATTGACTTACTTATTAATCTTTAAGATTTGTCTTTAATTCTAAAACCCCAGCATTTTATCTTACTTACTTTAGTGATCTACATTTACCTCCTACCAGTTTCACCTAGAATCAATCTAAAATGAGGTTTAATTACGGAGATAATCTAGCACATGTCTACCACATGTCTAAGGAGGGTAATTTCACTCTAAACCAGGGATTAAACATCCATAGCATGAATGCCATTCCATCTGAGTTTCAAGCCCAAGGCAGCCCTCGAAAATTGAAAGCGTTCCTTTCACAGGGTCTGTAGGAAGCCTAAGACTTTGCGCAATGCTTTGAGCAGTTACTACTTAATCAGTTTGAGCTAGCATGTGAAGTAGTCTCTGCTATCCCTGCTCTCTCAGTTACTCTTATTTTTCTTTGTTTTTACTTGATTTAGAACATCTAAAAAATAGTATTCGGTCTATGAACGAGTTTCCCCTTGTGTTTCTTATGCCAGTGATCACTTACAGTTTTACTCAATGCTGGTTATTAACCAGCAGCAATTTCACTCTTTCAGAATCTAATGCAACCTTCAAAAACCATCACAAATTCCACTTCCTCAAGGAAAGGTGTAGCTCCAGTACCCTCTAGCTAGTAATTCTCTCTTTTTCCAGCTTTATTGAGATATTATTGACATATGACATATAAGTTTAAGGTATAAAAAGGGATGATTTGATACATGTATATATTGCAAAATGATTACCACAATAAAGTTAATTAATACCTCTATCCTTTCATACGATTACCATTTGTATGTGTGTGTGGTGATAACATTTAAGGTGTACTCTATTAACAACTTTCAAATATATAATATCATATTGCTAATCATATGGTTGGGATCTTGTAAACTTAGACCAACATCTCTCCATTTACCTCACCCTTCAGCCCTTCTACCAATCTACTCTCTATTTCTATGAGTACTAGCCAGCAGTTCTAAGACCACTATCATTCTATTACACAAATATTATTGTAAGAATTGTACATGTTACAATATATTGGAATTGGTTTTTTTGTTTTGTTTTTGTCCCTCTCTCTCACTAACTTAAGAATTCCTAAAGATCAAACCTTATCTTACTCATTTTGTATACCCAGCCCATGGACATTTCATAAAGACACTCAATAGAATCTCCTTAAACAGAACCAAATATATACGAGCACATCAGACAGGGACCTCAAGATGGCTTTGTGCACACGCAGGTGACTGCTTATCTCAAGGCTCTGCCATAGGATGGAGTGTGGCTACGGTCCTGCGGCAGGCAGAGCTGGAATAATTGTTACATCTTACAGCACTGTGTCACCAGTGCCATTTGGAAGCAAAAAAAAAAAAGGTTACAGAAGTCCTGATGTTGGAAAAGACACTAATTTAGGGAACCAGACCAAACATCTAAGAAAATCGAAGGAGTGCAAATGGAATCATGGGATGCGACAATGGGAGGATTAAGACAGGAAAAGAAACTGCAATCACAGGATAAATACACAGATTTCAATGAGGAGCCATTAGGTCCATCTTCAACTGAAGTCTGCCCCTCCTTATCACTGTACCCTATCACCCTTGCTCACCGCCATAATAAATACTGCCTTCCCCATTCCCATGCTGTCTGCCTTGGATGTGCTAATGCATGTATGTGTTTGTCTTTCTCACATTACACTTCACTATAACTTGCTGTTTCCTCAAACTGAGATTTCAAAACAATAACAAAGGAAATATAACTACTATGACTGCTTTTGTAGAAGAATGGGATCTCATTCCTTTAATTCCTAAATCTTGATTAATCAAGCCTATGACTTTGATGTAGCATAATTAGTTTATCACAAGTTATTAGATTTCCAACAAACAATCCATGTGGAAAGGGATTTGCCCAGTTTTCCCTGGATGTTTTCTAAAGAAAGCTGTAACTGTTCCTTGCTAAGTACTGCAATTTACATTCTTCACAAATATATCAAATACATTTTTTTTTCAAAAGCTAAAAAAAGTTAGTTTGTGATAAAAATCCACATAAATTAGTGTGAGGAATTCTAGGGAATTCCAGAACCATTAGACATTATGTACAGCTCTGATGAGTCTACAGGAGAATTATTTATCTGTTCAAACTAAGATATGCCATGGAATTCTTGAAGCAACAAAAACATGATGCATCGTTCTGGGTCATCAGTTTTACTCAATAGAAACATATTGCTTTTGTAATTAGAAAGGAGATATACCATGGAGTTTAATTTAAAAAAAAAAAACACAAGATTTATAAAATATCTTGACTGCAGGGGGCTACTTTGTAGATTGGCAGAACCCTGGGATTAGAAACTCATTATTTTCTGTCCTTAGAGGTATTTCAAGTGGAAAAGTATAAGAAATACTAATGTTTCTCCATGGGTGAAACAAAGGAAAGGCAGACTACAGAAGATCCAAGTTATGACTTCAACTGTTCACAAGTTCTGGTAAGATTCTCTGGCTTCCTTTAAAAAATATATAATGGTATCACCTTGTCTAGCCTCATAATGCATATAACAGGCCTTCAGTTAAATTTTAATGGAACTGATATACTTGACTATTCCTTCCTATTTGTTGACAACGTAGCAGATAGTAATTTTTGTATTAAGGAATAATACTAAAAATGATAATTATAATTATCAATAATTACATGAGCTAACAATGGCTACATATTTCTATTATATAAAAATGGAAACACATAATCTTACATGAACTTGTGTATAACTGAAGTTATAACTTGGATCTGCTACATTCTGAATTTCCTTAAGGCTTGAGTTTACCTTATTCAAAATTAAATAAACTATGGCAATTCCACTCAATAGCATTAGATTGTTTAATCAGAGACCACCCAGAATATGACACTTCTTATGGCCTTTGTTTAAAGGGAATCAAAACTAATTTTTTTCATATAAATTGTAGCAGAATAGACACACACATCCCCATCTCTGCTATCATGCTGGAAATTATACCAAAGTTCTCCTAGAAAACAGGGTGTGTGAAATTCACACCTCTAATATACAAGTCAAAACAAAACATGACAAGCAAATCTTCTTAACACTATTATCCATAGAGTTTGCCAAAAAAAAGCTGTCTGAAAAATCTCACTTTAAAATGCGAGTTTAATTGTTTTCCATATCTTTGATAGAAAATGTATTGGATTTTTTTCATTAATCATGTATGAAAACAATTTCCAAGATATTTCTCAGATATTCTAAACAAATCAGTTTACTAGAGTATTCAGGGTAGAAAATGACCTAATATGAGTCTAAGCTGTTCCTTCAAGGTCAGTCTTTTCTGAACCTTATCAAAAATATAGATGGAAATGATGTATATAACTGACACTACGATTTCTGTAGATTAACTTGCAAAATAAATAGAATTTATAATCCTAGTAAGTGAAATACTTAGTGATAAAGATATCGAAAAAGAGATCTAAGATTAAGCTGATTCTCTCAAAAAAGTAGCCCTCTAGACTAAATTCACTTATGAAATAATTATAGTATAATTTGTTTGGTGAATATATTCACTTTTCTAAAGTTTTATTTTTATCTTAAATTCTTAACATAAATACTTTTTGGAGTTGTCTCTATCGTGCCTTGAAGTCTTTGTTCACATATATGATTAGAGTCTACAAAAAAGATCATCTGAGAACCAAAGTAGGAATCTGGCCCAGGTTTAACTTACTGTTTTAATTCTACTCTCAAGAGTGGACCCAACATTCGGTCTGATTTCATTCAACACAAATGACAGTTTTCCAGTTCCAGTATTTGTTGATATATTTGCCCTGTTGAAAAGAAGTATTATAATCTTTAAGGGCTGCATTTTAAAGACTAACATGGAGCAATTACGTGAGCATATGTACCAACATGTCTCTTTCTCTGCATCTCCTTTTCTTAACAAAGATTATTTCTTTCTATGTATTTGCTTTTATGTGTCTTTTTTTTTTTTAAAACTGTGTCTCTCTGTCTCTTCTCTCCCTTTATTTTCTCTTTTCTTTTTCTACTCTGTCCTTTCTCCTTAATAGGCTGAATTATGTACTATAGAACTATCTTAAATGCTTAAAATATAAGCATGAAAATAAAAATAAGCCAGTGATAGCCACTGTTACCATTTTGGTGTTTGCTTCTAGTCTCCTTTATGTGTGTGTGTCTGTGTGTGTGTGTGTGTGTGTTTTAAAATATATTTATTTATTTATGACTGCGATGGGTCTTGGTTGCTGTGCACGGGCTTTCTCTAGTTGCAGCAAGCGGGGGCTACTCTTCCTTGCGGTGCGTGGGCTTCTCACTGCGGTGGCTTCTCTTGTTGCAGAGCACGGGCTCTAGGCACACAGGCTCAGTAGTTGTGTCTTGCGGGCTGTAGAGCGCAGGCTCAGTAATTGAAGCTCACGGGCTTAGTTACTCCATGGCATGTGTGATCTCCCCAGACCAGGGAACAAACCTGTGTCCCACGCTTTGGCAGGTGGACTCTTAATCACTGTGCCACCAGGGAAGTCCCTATGTGTGTGTTTAAATATGTGTTAATTTCTAAATGTTTGCAATTGTATTCAAAGTTGATGCCTCAACCTGTAGTAAATAAATGTGCTCACTGTAATGTTTCCAAATTCTGTATTCGTATATCATCGTCTGATAACATTAACTGGACAGCAGCCCCATTATTCCCTTTTCTCCTTATCCTGCTTTTTGATCATGATGTATATCACCACCTGACATACTATATGTCTGTTGCTTTATTTACTTATTGTCTATCTTTTCCACTGGAATGTGAGCTCCATAATAGCAGAGAATTTGATTTGTCCATCGCTAAATCCCTAGTACCAGAAAAGTATCTCAGCAAATAGCGTGCACTCAATAAATGTTTGTGGGATGAATAAATTAAATGTAGTTTCATAATTTGGTACTTAATTTTAAGTGTAGTATTTATATTTTTAACAAATATTTTTGGTTTAAAATAGTATTTATTAAAGAATTCCTGCTTTTTTTTCCCCACCTTGGGCTATGATCTTCTCATAGGGGAGAGGAAAGATTCCTTGCAGCTGTCTATACGAAGAGGACTTCTATCACCAATGACTCTTACTCTGAATCATGTGTAAAATGAGGCATTTTATTTCCAGCATATACTTTCTCTCTTCCCCACCCCTTTCTCTTTCTCTCTCTTTCTATTTTTCTCCTTCCCTCACTCTATTTACCTGAATAAGAACATTGAGACTATAGATATTATTAGCTTAAAAGGCCAAAATTAAACAGGACATTTTTGCTATTGGATACTAGAAGGAGGGATAGCGAGTAAAACAACATAATACCAAACAACTTGGGTTTTAAAAAATAGCAACTACCCAGTATAATCTCCACCAGCTTCATGTTATGACACATAATGGGATAACCCTCAGAAGTTATTGCGTAGGGAGTAGCTCATTTTGTTTGAATCCAGGCCCTGTCACTGGCTGTGTGGTCATGCCCAAGTTGTTTAAGTTCTCTGTTACTCTGTTCATTTATAAAAAGGATAATGATACTACTTATCCCACAGTTTGTTGAAAGGATTAAACAAAATGCATCTAAAGCACTTAGCATTGGCATATAATAAGTGCTAAGTGTTAGCTTCCAATATTACTGTTAAATTTATAAACATAAGCAGTTTGTAAGCTACTTACAATTTTTGTACTACCTGGGTTCCACTCACAGGAAGAGAAAAAAAATGAATAAATTGATGAAAGGGACAAGCGAATCACAGCTGCTCTCCATTTAAGAACACTGTCTCCAGCTGGAGCAACAGTAAAATCATTTCAAAATGAAGAAAATACAATTGAAAACTCAATCTTTTGGCAAATCACTTATTAAATTACATCTTACCACACTTCCCAGGTTTTACTTCTTCCTCTCTGGACATTTCTTCTTTGTCTCCAAAGGTTCCTTCTCCTTCATCTGGTCATTAAATATTGAATTTCATGGACAGTCTCTTCTCCCTCTAATGTCTGTTCCAGGGAATTCTCAGATCTATTACCTCTAAGACCATTCACACTCAGAGCTTCAGTTACACCCTCTATGCAGTTGACTTACACATTTATATTTTGCTAGACCATAACTGTCTCCAGACTCGTGTATCAGCTGTCTACTTGACTGTCCTCTTGTGCGTCTCAAGGCCTCTCTGATGGTCCAGAACAATATCGTGAATTTTTCTACCAAATCTATAATCTGCCTATCTCAGGTAACGGCACGACCATTCATCCATTCAAATAAATCATAAAGTCATCTCTGACTAATTCCTCTTCCTCCCCTGTCCTATTCTATCTGTCACTATATTTCAGTGCTTTTGCCTCCTAAATATGTCTTGAATCTACTCACTTCTCTCCACCACCGCCAGCGCAGCCTAGGCCATTGGATTTCTCTCTTGGCTGGAGTCTCCTGAATGGCCTACTTATATTCACTTTTTCCCAAAATCCCAACCAACTTCTTCTCCAAGCTGCAGCCAGAGTGATGTGTTTAGATCTAAATATGCTCCTTAACGCCTCAATGATTTCTCTGTGCTTCGAGGACAAAAACACAACTACTGAACATGACCAATAAAGCCCTTTGAGATTCTGCTCTTATCTGCTTGACCTCAGGAAGGTAGAAAAGGAGTGTAAGTGTGCACTTGTGCCTAGGGAGATCAATCTGTTCCTACAGGTTCTCATAACACATTTTAGGCATTGCATACCTGTGTGTGGAATAGTCAGATGAATAAAGACGCAGTCTCAGTGTATAAAAAGTATTAAAGTTTTTTTACCACCCCTTTTGCAATTTTTTAAAATCAAATAGCAGTCTTAAATACTTTCCTTTATATTATACAGCATCATCAAAATTTGACTTTGGGAGAGCAGGGCCTTAGAAAGTGCTCAAGAAACAAACCTTTATCCATTTTAAAATGTCATTTTGGAAAAATTATTTTCTCTTTAATTTTTCAGGCCCTTTTATTTAGAATATTTGCTTAAAATCACTTTTACATGACTAGGAAAGGAAATAATAAATAATTTTATTTTTAAATTATCTTTACACTTTTGGCTATTAATGCATTTTTTAAATTCAGTATTTCTTTTCCTTAACTATTTCTTGAGTGACTATCATTTTCTTTGAGAATGTGAAGATTTAAAAGGCATCATACTGTATAGCACAGGTAACTATACTCATTAATTTGTAATAACCTATATGGGAAAAGAATCTGAAAAAGAATACACACACAGATAAAAAAACTGAATCAGTTTGCTGTACACCTGAAACTAACAAAACATAAATCAACTACACTTCAATAAAAAATAAATAAATACAATAAAATAAAAGGCATCATACATACACTTCAGGAAGTTAAAATGTACTTCAACCCCTCCCCAAATCATCACAATAGACATGAGGCAAGGTAGAATTTCATCTAATCATTTACTTCTCTGCTTAAAACCCTCCAATTGTGCCAACTACCCTTAAAAACTTCGAACTTCCTTTCAAGGCATGTGGAATATCCCACTGGCCATGGACAGCCCCAGTTTAGATCTGTTGTCTTAGTATACTTATCAACAGTGCCCTTTTCCCCCTCAAGTATTCTGGTTTGGATCACAGATTAAGGATCTGAAAGGTTTGGTCCGTGCTGGTCACTGCAACCCTCCCCCTCACCATTTCCTTGCTCCAGCCCACTAAACCTGCCGTACTGAACTTTTCTCTCCTCTAGACATTACCATTAATCTGTTCTGGGGCAATTACTACCCTGCCCCCTTCCCACACCAAGAGAACAAACTCTTATTCATCCATCAGCTCAGATATCATACTTCTAATGTGGTCTCACAGCACTATGACTCCCTCTTTGAAGAGTATGTTACCTTTTCTGTTTGCTATCATCTTTAAACTCACAAGGACAGGGGATCTGTCATGTTCCCAGTACATAGCGCAATCTCTGGCACATAGCAGATAGTCAAATATTTATTGAATAAATGAGTATAATGGTTTACTCTTTGTTTGCTACATGCTTTTGTATGTCTCATTTGAACAATCCTAAATACTAGTATTTCCATAATGATGTCAGAATCTATGATTCGGAAAGTTTTAGCTGAGTATAACTGTTAAGCATGTACAGTTTTGAGTCAGTCTGATTGAATCCTAGCCCTCCCACTCATCAGCCACGTGACCTTGAGTACTTTACTTAGTCTCCCTAAGCTTTGTTTTTTTACAACCTACCTCATGGGGGGTTGGGGAGGATTAAATAATGTTAGGCTTATAAAGTGCTCAGTATAATGTCTGCACTGTGCTTTTTTTCTACTGATCTCTCTGGCAGTTTTAAAGAAAATGCTGACTTCTACAGTCTGCACTCAATTTTAATTTTTCTATCTCAATTCTACTCTACTTCAAAACAATTTCAGGTCTAGCTCTTTTAGGGGTGTTATATCCTACCATTTTTTATTGTAACATGACTTCCACCACGTATTCATTTGTTCTTACATATTCAATGTCAATTTTTCATTTTTGCTTTCAAAATCAACTTTATTGAGGTAAAATTTACATACAGTAAATACACCCATTTTAAGTATATAGTTTGATGAGTCTGTCAAATGTAGACACCCCTGTAACCAACCCAAAATTAAGATCTGAAATATTTCCAGCTCCCCAGAGGGTTTCTTCATGCTCCTTTGTAGTAAACCCTTCCTACCTGCTTCCCAGCCCCAGGCAATCACTGATCTACTTTCTGTTACAGATTTGTTTTGCTTGTTTAAGTGTTTCATGAAACAAAGCTTCCATGTCTGCCTTCTTTCACTCAGGTTAGTGTTTATGATTTGTCTGTATCAGTGGCTCATTCTTTGTTATTGTTGAGTAGTATTTCATTGTGTGGACATACCAAAATGTGCTTATCCATTTACCTGTTGGTGAGCATTAGAGTTACTTCAAGGTTTTTGCTATTATGAAAAAACTCCTGTTTTTTTTTTCCTTTTTTTCCTGGTAAATACCTAAGGGTGAAATTACGGGTCAAACAGTAACATATGCATAACTTTATAAGACACTGCCAAAAGTTTCCAAAGTGGTTGCACTGCAATGCTTATCTTAAATATAACATTTATAATTACTTTGTTTTCTAAATTTTACCTTTTTTTTTAAGGATTTGTTGCTCTATGTTGTAATCTGACCACACAAGACAGTTATAACTAGCTCAGGTAATGGTGGGGGCGGTCCTGAGTGATTTATCATTCAGCATTTATATAAAAAGAAAACAATTAGTGGTGAGATAATCAAGAAATATCTTAGTATGTTCTAAGCACAGGATTTCAAACAGAAATCCTAGTTTCTCTGAAAAAGTTTTTTGGAAGCGAACAAATGGCCAAGGCTATACTGGTAACAACTGTCTTTCCATCCTACCCAACTATTTCACTGAAAACCAGTTGTTCATCTTTGCTGGAACATGGAATGAATCAGAAGTAGAATCTAGTTGCAAAAAAATGCTTTATGGGTCTTGGGTGGCTAGAAGGCTGTTTTGTAACGTTTTTATAACAATCTGAACAACTGAGTCAAAAGCAAATAAGTAAATTATGCACATCACACTACCCATTTTCTCCACTGTTATCTATACCATCTAGAAGAATTTTATAAGGGATTAGTCTAAATAAAATTGTCCTTAAATGAGCTTTATATTTCACAACTATGCTTGCTGGGGGTAAACTGTGGGGAAATTTGGCTGATTTCCCATAAAACTTGTTGGGGAAATTTAGACACACACACACACACACACACACACACACACACACACCCCTATCCTATACATAAAGAAAGGGCTTCAGTTACCAAATACAAATACTGTATCTATGGGTGACCTCTACTTCCTCTTTACCTCCCTACTATCATGTGCTGTTCTTAGCTTTGTGTGGACTAAATCATAGAACATGTCAAAAAGTGAGAAGTCTTAGAAGCAAAGGAAGGCTGCATACTACTTCAGGCAGCCCATCTATAAAGCACTCTTGGATGGTGGTGAGTCCATTGCTATGCTTCTTAAATAATTTAGGCTAAAAGGAACCTGGATGAGCAAGGGAATCGTGTGTTCAAAGCATCATATTTATATTCCTGTCACAGTGCTAATGACTTCTCTCCAGCCTTAAAACTACTCATTCATCTCCCTTTTAACCCAAATCCCCACAATTTGGTACTAAAGACAGACCACAGGTTTTATAGGAGTACTGCCATCTGCCAGGGGCCTTCAATGCGTGTATGTACAAATTTACTTTTCCCCAAACAACTTATTTTGACATGTTATATACAATCTTGAAAAGTCACCCTCAACACAGAAACATTTCTTAACTGGTAGCAAAGTACTTCTTCATGAAATGTGCCTAGTACCCACCATACTAACAGTGGAGTTGTACTTTTCCTGGTATAACACATTTCACAGTCCCTCTTTTCATATCTATCTGCATGTTCAGGCATATAATCTTATAAAGTAATTATCCTTTTTTGGAATTGATTCTGCGTGAGCGTTTCTGTGCATGTACGCATATATAAAATGGATTACAGGGCTTCCCTGGTGGCGCAGTGGTTGAAAGTCCGCCTGCCGATGCAGGGGACACGGGTTCGTGCCCCAGTCCGGGAAGATCCCACATGCCGCGGAGCGGCTGGGCCCGTGAACTATGGCTGCTGAGCCTGCGCGTCCGGAGCCTGTGCTCCGCAACGGGAGAGGCCACAGCAGTGAGAGGCCTGCGTACCACAAAAAAAAAAAAAAAAAAAAAAAAAATGGATTACATAGTCATTTTTGTTTGGTAATAACCAAGAAGTTTTTACTTCAAAGCAATTTAAAACAAATATTGGGGAACTGGAAATGCTCACTCATCTGCCACACCAATGCATACATGGTTCCAATGATAACCTAGGTATATGAATGCTCTCTGGTTATTACCAAACAAATATTGCGATGTAATCTGTGTTGTAGTTACTGACAACATTATTTAAATTGCTCTGGGGCAAATTACTTTATGTTAAGTAAATTATCTGTATTTCACTTTATTTTTAAAATGCTCTTTTATATTACAATAATTTACACTAATGTATCTTCTAATGGCATGTGTGTGTGCATATATATATATATATATATATATTTTAACCACTTCTTCTAAGAATTCAGACTGCTTTCCAGATGTTTGCCTTTATGGTTAATTGTTATATATGAAATATGTTAGGCCTCACAGTAAACGTCAAACACTGCATACTGCAATTATTAACATAAATAACCGGAACTCTTTTTTTTGACAGTCTACCATAATGATTAATTACTGCCATTCTAAGCTCACAATTTCACAGTGGATTCCCTGAGCAGGAGGATAAAATCTCAGCGATTACTGTCTATTATACACCAACTTACTGAATTCAGCCACTGAATGTTAAGTAAACTTTTTTCTTTTCAAGCAACGAAAACGTTACTTTTCTTGCCATTTGCATTAAATCCCTATTTTCAGCATAGCATGGGCAATTCATAAAACCTATGGTGCATGTGCATGATGATGAAATCTAAGCCAAAACATTTCTGATCCCCTTATAGAAAGCCTTGATAACGCATGATTTAGGTTTATATATTTTATCCAGCACTTTGGGTTTTGTCTCACTGGACTCTAAAAGAACTCATCAAAATGCCTTTGGAAGCACATCCATAATTTTCACAAACTATTATTTGCTGGAGCAAAACAAACAAACCAAAACCCAATATAGTTGCTAACCCTCTGGGCAACATCACTTTAAATATCATAATGAGTTGGTGAAGTAAACCTGCAAGAACTAGCATCATTTCAATTCATTGCAGCCTGCTGTGTGCAGTTCATGTCCTGTTTCACCCTGACTGCCTAAAACAACAGTCCAGTAAATTTCACTCTTCCAGCACATGGCCTAACGCCAGTGCTTTCTGTAGCTGAAATGCCTGATGACTGTACAAATGTCCTAATCATCCTAAAATAAACCTGAATCTTTAAATATCTTAGTTTGAGCCTAGATCTTTTAAAAACAATTTCCAATACCAGTATTTTAAATTGGCTATGCTGAGCACAAAGGGTATTTTGTTTCCTTTTTTAAAATCTTTAAAAAAATATTTTTCAAAAAAATATATATTCTTTAAAAGGATAGAAGATGAGTGGACATTTTTTTAAAAAAATCTGTTCCATTGATTTACTTTCTATCTTCTCTGCAAGCCTACTATGTCAAGAAACACATAACAATCAGTATGTTAGAGATTTATCACACTGTGCAAACTAGTCATTAACAAAGCCAAGCCCAAGGCCAGAGTAAGATAAAAGGCAGTGCTCAGTGAACTCTGCCTCACAGGAGGGGCATTTGCTTATTATGCAAAATACTTAAATGAAATCCCCACCTCCCCCAAAATTCAACAGTTCATCTACTTGTATTTATGTAAAAATCAGCTTGTTAAGACACAGATTTCAAGGCTGCACTTCCGAAGACTGTGATTAATTCAGTGAGTGTGGTTGAGGCCCGAGAATTTGCATATCTAGCAAGTTCTCACAGAATGCTGATTCTGAAAAGCCACATACCACACTTAGAAATGATAGTAGGCAATATGTTTAGCATCTTCTTTCTAGAGCTCTCAACCAGATGTGATACCTCCTTCCTCTGTATTCTCAAAGCATTGTTTCTTATCATATTCTACCTTGGGCCATAATTACTTGGGAACCTGTTAATCCCTTTACTAAATTTAAATTCTTTGAGGTTAGGGTTTCACCAATATTACATTCCTCACAGTACTTTGAACAGAACATTGGCTATATTAGCTTTCAATATATTTGTTAAAATTTTTTAAATTTAGGAAGGAATGGATGAAGGGCATATTCATTCCAGAAGGAATGAAAACAAGGTGAGGCAAAATATCTTAGCTGAAGACTCCATGTAAAATTATCTACTTATGTTTCAGAGTAAAAGGGGAAATTGTGTAGGCTCTCTGTACAGACCGAGGCTGCTAGCTTCTTAAGCAATTTAGAAGTCATTATCTTCACTATATTTCACATTCAATGGCATAATTGGACTGATTATGCCAACGCCCCAAGGCATTAAGGATAATAGGGTAGGGTTCAAGTCAAACTTGCTGCTTTATAATCCTCACTGAATGAGAAGGTTTACAGAGTAAAGATTAAAATGAGAAGAGAAACAAGCACCATAGTGAAATTCGTTGTGATTCTAATGCCTGCATCTTGTTACCAGATCTACCTATCAGCCAACCACACACGAACAAACCGAAAAGCTTAGATATAGTCTTGACATCATAAAATGTAGCAAGACAGCACGCCCCATTTAGGATGAAAACTTCCTTTGAAAATGAAAGAACCCAATACCATGCAGAATATAAAGAATTTCCTCAAAAGGATCAGACTTGGATCAATAGCCATCCATATCTATCCACACAGCACAATCTCTTTGCAAAAACTTAGCTATCATGTCATGAAAGCTTTTCAATCTAGAGTGAATTTCGAAATACACTACCAATTGTAAATTCTTTTAAAACTTTGACATGTCCAGTGTGACAAAACAGCTATTATATTTTTAAAATTTCTCTGCAGACAGAGCTATTGCAATGAAGCAGGCAAGTAACACTCAAAGCAAACTGTCAAAGACGTTCTATTAGACAGAGAATGAACTCTGCAGTTGGTAAAATGTCTCCTGGCTACCAATCGCTGCTCAACATGCGTGGTATTAGAGTTACCTCCCTAAATTTTGAAGTCTTACAATCTCAGCTGGCTTTTGACTCCTTATGGGATAATTCCACATTCCTTCATATTGCAAACAAAGTTCTTGGCTACTTTCCCTCAAGCACTCCTCTAATTCACTTTATCATCCATCTTGTTTGATTTGAGCCACACCCAAAAACATCAAGCCCTTGCATTCTTCTTCTCTTTTGCAGAGCAGATGGTGGCAAAGGGGCACAGTGCCTTTCCAACTGCCTGCTCACCACTTTCATGAGTTCTTTTTGCCTCATCTCCTGTAGAGGCCAGCCAAAATAGCATTTTCCCTTTAAAGACTCCCTGTCCCCATAGGAAAAGTTACTGTCTCATCCACTGTATTACCACAGGATTAAAAAATATTTTCTTATTGAAAATGTAAAGTATTTTTTAAAGTAGAGAGAATAGTGTAATGAATCCCCACGTATCCACTACCCAGCTTTAACAATTATGAACACATTGTTCTATATATAAACAAACCCTTCCCTCCATACCATTTTGAAGCTAATCCTAGATATACTATCATGTCATCCATAAATATTTCAGTGTGCATAGAACTTCTCACAAGGCTCTACTACAGTTGTCACATCATATTCTAAGTAATTTTTTGCATGTCTGTCTCTCTCTCTTGAAGGCAGAGCCCATATTTTAGTCATATTTGAATACTAGACAATTAAAATAGTGCCAGGCATACAGTCAATATGTTTTTTGACAAAATCATACATTTGTTCATTCATTCATTCAACAAATTTTTATTAAACACTTAATAGGAGGCAGCACTGTTCTGGGTCCTGGAAATAGCAGTGAACAAAACAGGCAAAGTTCCTGTGCTCAGAAATCTTCCCCTCTAACCTGGGGAGGTATACTAAATTGATAAATATATAACAGCTAAAGTGGTGACGATGCTATGATATAAAATAACACAAGCCACAAGGCAGGAGAGTGCCCAAGGTGGAAAGTAGGGATGCTGTTTTATATGGAATGACCCAGGAAAACCTCTTTGATAAGGAGACATTCGATCAGAGACCAATATAAAGTGAGGGTCAGGTCAAAAGTATACCTGGGAAAAAAGCCTTCCAGGGGAAGGGCCAGCACAGGTCTGAGATGGGAGTTGACCTGACCTGCTAAAGGAATGGGAAAGGTGTTGGTTTGCTAGAGGCAGAGTAAGCCAAGGGGTGAGGGTAGGAGATGACATCAGAGGGGCAACAGTGGTGGCGGGGATGTGGAATGTGGATCATGTAGGGCTATGGCCATGGAAAGAACTCTGGATTTTACTGGGATGGGGCTCATTGAAGAACATTGAGCAGAGGAGTATCATGGTCCTCTGACATCAAGAGCATCACTCTGGCTGTGGTATGGAGAATACCGTATACTGGAGCAGAAGAGGAAGGAGAAAGACCAGTTAGAAGGCTATTGCAATACTCTAGGAGAGAGATGCAGTGGCTTAGTGTAGATGGTGAGACAGAATTTCATGTAGGGTATGGGAAAAGGAGACAACGGTGACTCCAGCAGTTTGATCTCAGCAACTAGAAGAAAAGAATTGCTATTTACTGAGATGGCTTGGGGACCAAGAGTTGGAAATCAAAAGTTTGCTTTGAGATATGGAAAATTTGATGCCTATTAGCTGTCCAACTGGAAATGCTGGGAAAGCAGATGGAGTCCAGGTTACAGGTCAGAACTGCATATAAAATATTAGTAGCCATTAAGGCTCCTTCAGCCTTGGGCCTGGCTGAGATCATCTAAAGCTAGAGACGAAATTAAAAAAAGGTCTCCTCTGGTCAGATTACTGAGGAGTGCAATTATACATTGAGAATACGAGAATGGAATGTAGGATGTTTGAGTAGATATTTTAGCTTAAGTTACAAAATGGGAACATTAGATACTTTCTTTTTTGTTAGTTATAGGGATATATTCTCTACATGTGAAATCCCATACTATAATCTTATGTACCAAAATAAAAATATGTTCTATTTCTATTCTATTCTCTTTTGAGTCAAATATAAGGCAATGCTATCCAATATGGAAATTTAAAAAGCACTAAATCTGCAACACATAGTAAGAAAAATCATCCCCCCAAATGAAAGTCTGAAAGATAATTTTACTTGGATCACAGTTGTAAATATAAAGTGGCTTCAATAAATCTATTTAGCTTTAAGTGTGAACTCTAAGTCAAAATATTTTTAATATTCTGTAACATAACTTGCTTGAATGATTTTTTTTTATTTTTGAACTAGTTGCTTTGTCATGATTTTGTCATGACTCAGGAGATGTGGTCATAAATTTAAAACATTTTAAGATCTATATTTTTTCTTAGTTTACCAAAAACTGTACTTATTCATTTTTAAAATTGCAGTTATTTACTGTAGTACCATAACAATAAGGCAAGCTGACCCAGATGTTAACAATTAATCCAAACCTAAAAAGTAATATCTATATAAATGTTTAAAACTGAAAATATTACTTATAAAAATCTGAGCAAGATACAAAGACATAAAGTCAGTGAATGCTAATAAATACTTATTTCATTTGTCTTGTAAAACACAAGCTTTTACCACCAATAGTTTATAAGAGTAGAAAAAGAAAATTTCTGGAACTCCTAGTATATGTCCTGGACTATACTAAGTGTCTTATTATATATCACTTAATCCTCACAACAACACTGCAATGTAGTTATTTCCCCCATTTTACAGTTGAGGAAACTGAGACTCAGAGAAGATAAGTAACTTACCCATAACTACTGAGCTAGTAGGTGGTAGAACTAGCTACCAAAGGGTCAATTCAAGCCAATCTGCTAACAAAAGCCCATGCTATTTCTACTAAGCATTGATTTTTAAGACAGTTTTATTTTAATATGTTTTAGTAGTTTGATTAACCTCTTTAAATAACTCCAAAATCTAGATGCACAACAAAATCAACAACTGGCATAATAAGAAATATATATTTGGTCTTTGTCCTGGTTCCTGAAACACAGTTCCTAAACCTCTTGAAGTTTCCTAAGTGACAGGAGTAATAGAAGCATTATTTTGTTATTCATAAGAAGCCCCTTTCAACCATGCGAAATTATGCTAATTAGGTGACTTCTGGTGGGCCCCTAAATAGTTTCAGGATGGGAGTTGGTCTCCAAAGGAACAAACTAAACAATTAGAAGGTTGGAACTTTCGGTCCTACCCCCAGGATCTCTGGAGAGGGGAGATGAGCAAGAGATTGAGTTAGTGAACAATGACCAATGACTTAATCAATCATGCCTACAAAGTGAGATCTCCATTAAAAAGTCCTAAAGGATGGGGTTCAGGGAACTTCCAGATTGGTGAATGCATTGAGGTGCAGGGAGGGTGGCACACCCAGAGAAGGCATGGAAGCTCTGTTTCTGCTTCTGGCCCCTTCCCACCACCACCCCCAGGCCCTTACCTTGACAAGTGCCTCTCTTCCATTTGGCTGTTCCTGAGTTGTACCCTGTATAATAAACCAGTAATAGTAAATAAAGCACCTTCCTGAGTTCTGTGAACCATTTTAGTAAAGCACTGAGTCTGAGGAGGGGATTGTGGGAATCCCCCAAGACTTCATAATCAGTCAGTCAGAAGTAAGGGTGGCTTGGACTTGCGATTGGCATTTGAAATGGGGGCAATCTCATGGAACTGAGCCTTTAACCTGTGAGGTCTGCACTAACTCCAGGAAGTTAGTGTCTAGAACTGATTTCTAGTGTAGGACACCCAGTTGGTGTCCATACAGTTGAAGAGCTGGTTGGTGTGAGGAAAAAACGCACATATTTGGTGTCAGAAGCGTGGTGAGTAAAAGCAGGTCATAAGAACCAAGCAGAATATTTGAGAGCTCCAGATCTCTACCCAGATATCATTTACCTGCATAATGTAAAGGAAAGAATTAAAAGCACTGGGGAGGGAGAGAAGAGCATAGACACTGAATTTCATCCATTCTAAGACTGTATAATCTATACAGAATTGGTAGGTGAGCAATTAGTTGACTCTGCAGCCTGTGTTGATGTTACTACTGTCTTCATTATAACTACAGCCCTTTGGCAGCCTAAAACAGCTACAATCGACATGTGAATTAGTTGGCTTTTTAGCTACTTCCAGTTAAAGCACCTCCAACGTTTAGATTTTAGCTTCTTACTTTTTAGGATGGTGCTGACGAACTGCAGTTATTATATCCCTTAACTTTTGAAACGGGGCCTGGTATGGTCCTCAGATGCACATGTGAGAATTGCATCTCTATATGTTGCTGATGGGGTAACAAGAAACAAATATTTAGGAATGATCACCCACAAAAATACTCTGGCAACCATCTGCTAGAAACTTGTCAGATGCTTACAATTAATTTGAATTCAACTATCATCACAATACTTACAAATTTTCAAAGCAGAGATCAAGAACAGAATGTGAGGTACAATTTGCCACATTTTCAGCAAGAGGAATTGTCACCTGCTCAGTGTGCTAGCGTGCAGTGTGTGCCTTCTCACAAATACACACTTGAGAATTTTCTAAAAGGGAAAAATTAGCCCCATAATGGATTTATAGAGGTTTAAAACACTATTGGATGCCTTTTCCTCTGGAAACTTCT